>NC_140971.1:72226319-72396819 GCF_056783735.1 Eptatretus burgeri
GGTAGTTGGTGTGCCAAAGCGGCGGGGTCCAGCTCAGCCAATAGAGCAATTTGATTATGGCCGAGGGGGTCCGGAACCGGAAGAGACATTTCACCGATACTCACGGGGGCCTTTTATGGGGAGTTGTTTCCGGTGCGGGCGAAGAGGACACATGCAACGATATTGCCGGTACCCGGCGATGGAGGGACCCTTCAATAGACTTTTAGACTCGGAGAGGGTGAATCCTCCTGCTGAACCGCCAGGTCTATCCGAGATGCCCTTTCATAGGTCGGGTCCGGAGATCACTGTAGGGGGTCGGGGAGACTAGATTGGGCTGAGCATATACGGCCATGCTCGGCTGCTGAGATTGTGGCGAAGTGCCCTCCTTTGGTGGAAAAAAATGAATTGTGGAAAAATTGGCATGGGTTTGTAAGTTCTGCTGGGTTTTAGAGTGACAATCGGGACAGTGCGTAATTGGAAACAAAGCGGGCACGAGTGGCTGTCCAATGGCTGGTGCGTGGATCGGATGAGAAGTGCTGTGTGAGTTGTTTTAAGTGAAGAAGTGAAATGTATGGTGCACACATTGTTTTTTTTATTGGACATGGTGTGGTAACAGGGAAGGTCATGGTCGGTGAAGTGTTAGAAATGCAGGTGTCACATGTAAGGCCGATGGGGTGGGGGAGTCATGTGGGTTTTGTGGGTGGGGATGATGTGCTTGTCCACAGGGATTGCTGAGGCTCACGGTGAGCGTGAATTGCGACCCCCTTCAAGGAGATTCACCACCTGGTGGCTAATGGTGACAGTGTCTGGAGGCAACTGGGAGAGGGTCTGGTTGGGCGACCAAGGCGGGTAGGACCTTGGCGACCCAGGAAGGCCAGAGGAGCCAGTGAGACCCCTTCCAGAGTGTTGTACGGGATTAGAGCTGATGGCTACCAGGGGGGTGGGAATCAAAGGGAGCGGGGCGGAGAAACGTCTGGGTTGGACTAAAGCTTACCTGTGGGCATGGTTGCACCTGAGATGCCCCCATCATCTTGTGGTAACCCACCCCACGGCCATGACGGGATTCAGCCTGCATGATTAAAATGAGGACCATAACCTAGAAATGTGATGATGACCATGGTGTGAGTGTTGTGAAGATGTATGAGTCCCACTCGATCCCGCACAACTTGACATGTGCAGCAAGGGCATGATGTCCGCATAATTTTGGGGCAAGCAAATTTGAAAATTGGCTCCCCAGGTAACGCTGGGTCTATTAGCATCCACTGGGGGAGGCAGTCAAGTGTAAATATCCTGTGAATAGTGTCGTTAAGGCTTAGAGTAGGAATGTAAAGTATTAGTGTTGTGTTTTTGTGGAACCTTTTGTTTCCCCTCCCCAGATCACTGGAAGAGTGCTGGGCAAGAGCGATGATCCGGAGGATGGAGTGCAACTTCGCTCAGTGCTCTCATGTGATAAAATAAAATAAAAAAAACAAAAAACAAACAAACAAAAAAAAATGATTGTTTAGGCGAGGATAAGGCCATAAGGGGGTAGTACATTAAGCAGGATAGGTAAGTTAGCTGCGACTCGCTGCCCATTGCCCCTCCTACTTTATTTCGTTATGTTAATTAGGTATGAGTCAGTAAGTGTTAAGGCTGGTACGGTAGTGCCTGTGATATACCTTGCAGGAGCTGCGGTACCAGAGGAGGGGGCAGTGTTACGTTTGAGGGGGGGGTATGCATTTAAAGGGTAATTAGGATGTTTAATTAGGTATGCCATGCTGTTCGAGTTTACCAGGATCTCGATGTAATAAGTTGCAATTCAGTGGTGATAAGTTGTCTAGTAAATGTTCATTTCTTCAAGGGGGAAAATGATAATTGTCACGTAATTAGATAGGGACACGGGATAGGGTAAGTGTGTCTGCGTAAACCCCTTTTGGTATTCTCTGGAGACTGGCCGTGACGTCACAGGACAGTGCAGCGGATGGCTCTGCCCCGTGATCACGATTGGCAGAAGGCGACGGCGGTGGGCCAATAAACGGCTCGATTGGAAGTGACGAGGACAGGAGGATAAAAAGGTTCTGTTCGGGGTCGAAGGAAGAGGAAGAAGATTACAACCAAAAGATCGTTTTTTTTTTTGGTGGGGAGGCTGTTGCGCGGGGAGCATCCTTGTTGTTGTGCTGATTTGATCGTGTTCTTGATCGTGTCTTGGAGCCTTGCTGAGCCTCGTGCCTCACCTTGGTTGGCTCTGGGGTTCTGCTGACTCGGAGTACGGGGTCGAACGGCGGGCGGACCTGCCTCCCTCTCCTGCTCGCAACTTGGCGCCAGAACTGGTTCCCTGGCGGCTGTGAACGGACTTGGGCCAAGACCAGGAGGTCGACAGCACCACGGTTTCTCCTGCCCCCCTGACGAGAGCAAGGCCGGCTCGTCCGACGCCGATCCAGGGACAGTTGCGTCCACACCACGGTCCAGCCTGACCACCAGAAATAGCTACGTTTTGTGTGTGTGTGTGTGTGTGTGTGTGTGTGTGTGTGTGTGTGTGTGTGTGTGTGTGTGTGTGTGTGTGTGTGTGTGTGTGTGTGTGTGTGTGTGTGTGTGTGCTTGGCGCCTTCGAGGGATTGAGATCTGTATATTCATTGGAATTGTCTGTGTTTTTCCCCACGCCCGATCCCACACCATCCCGTCGAATCTCCCCGGATCCCTCTTCTTGCCGAGTCTTGTTATTTCTGGTAATAATAAAAACAGATAAACATCAACTCAGTGAAAAGTGACTCGTGCCACCTTCCTCGTCCCGTTTGCGGTAGAGCGATTAGAACCGCCATCTTTGGGTTATAAATAAATAAACCGCCTCCATCGTTTCGGCTCATTCTACGTTGGCGGGACTGTTAAAGTCCCGTGGACGTCACAATATATATACATACACACATACACACATACACACATATATACACACACACACACACACACACACACACACACACACACACACACACACACACACACACACACACACACACACACACACACACACACACACACACACACCACATATGCACACACATATACACACATCCACACACATACAGATACACACACACACCTACACAGACACACACACAAACCTACACACACACATATATACATATACACACACACGCACACCTACACATATACACACTGCTACACACACAGCTACACATTTACACACACAGCTACACATATACACACACACACACAGCTACACATATATACACACACACAGCTACACACACACACACAGCTACACATATACACACACACACACACACACACAACTACACATATACACACACCTACACATATACACACACACCTATACACACACACACCTACACATATACACACACACCTGCACATACACACACACACACACACACACATACACACGACATATGCACACACATATACACACATACACACACATACAGATACACACACACACCTACACAGACACACGCACAAACCTACACACACACATATATACATATACACACACATACGTATACACACACGCACACCTACACATACACACATATACACACACACAGACATACACATACACACAGCTACACATATACACACACAGCTACACATATATACACACAGCTACACATATATACACACACAGCTACACATATATACACACACAGCTACACATATACACACACAGCTACACATATATACACACACAGCTACACATATATACACACACAGCTACACATATATACACACAGCTACACATATATACACACAGCTACACATATATACACACACAGCTACACATATATACACACAGCTACACATATATACACACACACAGCTACACACAGGGTACACACACACACAGCTACACACATATACACACACAGCTACACATATACACACACACAGCTACACCAACACACACGTGTGTGTGTATATATATATATGTATATATATGTATATATGTATATGTATATATGTATATATATATATATATATATATATATATATATATATATATATATATATATATATTGTTGCGTATTCGCGCCCGCCGGCGTGCGAACGGC
The DNA here is from genome assembly GCF_056783735.1 of Eptatretus burgeri. Lineage (NCBI taxonomy): Eukaryota > Metazoa > Chordata > Myxini > Myxiniformes > Myxinidae > Eptatretus > Eptatretus burgeri. Next base: position 72,230,366 of record NC_140971.1, read on the forward strand.
CACGTAACTCGAATCGCGGCACGTCGCCCACCGGACGGACAATCCAGTCGTGACCCTCTCGGACTAACGCCGGGAACCAGTCACGGGTGGACCTTTCGGTCTCACTAAGATCGAGCCAATCGGCCCCCGCGTGGGATAGGGTTGCTCGCCAAATTCGACCTACCGAAGTACCCACACGGAGGGTAGACCGGGCGATCGCACCTCGCCGCAGGTCGACTTCGGACACGGGCCACTTAAGCGACCCGTTCCGTACTATCGGGATAACCGAGCGGTGTTATTCGTCGGCCTCGACGGTTCGATTAATTATCGGGCGTCTTAGCCCACGACCAACCCTTTACGTGAAGCAAGATGGGGATTCAATGAAAGAAATGACGAAGCGAAGCGGGAAAACAGTTCAATAATAAGCACATTTATTCCGCGGCAAACGGAAAGCACACATATACAATCACAACAATTCTGCACAAAAAGCAAATGCAACAAAAGAGACACAATGCAGATCTACTACCGACTACGCGAGCACACGGCAACACTTACACAGTTTTACTTCACAGACGGCGCCGACAACACATATACTCCAAAGCAAAAGAAAAAAGGGGCCACCCTCAACGATAAGGGGGCAGACGGGCCTGGGGCCGAGACCGTGTCGAGCCTACCCGTCTGGTGATGAGCCGCAAAATGGCAGCGGCGCCCCGACTCTGCGGGCCTCGCTGGCACTGCCTGGAATGGGGTGGGAACGGGACCCCCTTCTCACACTATCTCAGCGCGGGGGGGAAACAGGAGGGGGTTGTTGATGCTCGGGGGGGAAGAGAATATCTGGCTGGCTTGGGTCCCGCGACGAGCGACTCCAATGCGACCTCGACCGCGTTCCTGGCCTCCCCTCTCCACAGCTCCCCGACTCTGACACGAGCGCAGACCTCCACAAAGCTTCTTGGCTTCTCCAGCCTCTCCGGACCCCGACAGACACTCTCTCGACTGATTTCGCCACCGCCACAACTCTCCAACTCTTCCCTCTTCTCAACTCTCTTCAACTCTCCCCAACTGCTCAACTCTTCAACTCTTCCCAACTGCCCTAAATTCGCCCCGCGCTCGGCGCTTTATAGTCCGACAGGAGAAATCATATGCAGATTTTTGGATCAGGAACGGCTCGGGGGCGGAGCCACGCTCCCCCATTGGACGGAGGAAAAGTGGGCGTGAATCATTCTTGATCCGCGAATCTGCATATAGCGATTATACTCCGACGCGCCTGGAGGCGGGGCCAAATTGCCCCACGCTCCCTGATAGGACGGAACAGAAGTGGGCGTGAATCATTCTTGATCCGATTTCTCGGAAAGGCTGGTGTTTTTGCACCCGCTGCTCGGTGCGCGCCCTGTACGAGTCCAGTATCGGTGCCCACAAGTGGCGCGGGAATGGCGATGATGCGATGGTTGCGAGGGCGAGTTGTGACGGTAAAGGTCGTGGCTGTTGGCGTTGCTATTGTTGTGAAGCGGCGTTGCGGTTGGTGGTTGGTGTGTGAAAGCGGTTGTGGAGAAGGTGCATGTTGTGAAGGCGGTTCTGGAGAAGGTGGCTGTGGTTGTCGAGATGCGGTTGGTGGTGGTTGTGGTGGTAGTAATGGCGGTTGGTCCAAAATAAAGATAGTAAAAGAAAAACGGCTATCTAAAAGGGTCGCAGCCTGAATGAATGACATTTATTCCCTCTAAACAACGGGTTTGGGCTAACTACACATATACTTACAGAGATATCTCACCTACGGGACCTGAATGGTGGTTTGCGAATTTCGTCAACCACAACTATATATATATATATATATATATATATATATATATATATATATATATATATATATATATATATATATATATATATATATATATATATATATATATATATATATATACATATATATATATACATATACACATACACATACACATACACATACACATACACATACACATACACATACACATACACATACACATACACATACACATACACATACACATACACATACACATACACATACACATACACATACACACACCAAGCGTATTTTTTCGATTACACTGAACAACAAATTTCAAAAATTTTTTTTTACTGGAGATGTGTAAAGTGATTAAGACTAATTTGGGTACGCTGATTTCAAAAATCATAACCGTTTTGCTGTATCACGTCAGGATTTTCAGGAACAGAAATATTCCCATTACCTAGAAGTCAGGATTTCAATGAAATTTACATATGTCTTTAACATGTCTATTTCGTACAATTGTTGTTAACTTGTGTTATATTTCTTTCTTTCAGATAAAGATGAGTAGGCGTTCCTGTACCAATCATCCTGACAACTTCTGTTATGTCTGTGGTCGGTATACCAAAAAAGATCAACAGCGAAGTATATCTACAGCAGTGAAAATGAAGGCCGCCTACTTTCACTACTTCGGGTGTAAGGTGGGGGACCAAGAACAGAGCTGGGCACCACACATCTGCTGCACAAGCTGTCACACAACCTTGACTCAGTGGTTGGTGGGCAAGCGCGCGAGCATGCCATTTGCGGTGCCCATGATATGGCGTGAGCCGCAGAATCATCATGATGATTGTTATTTCTGCTGCACGAGCATCACCGGCTTCAACAAGAAGAATAAAGGTCACATCAAGTACGCTGACTGCGTCTCTGCTCGTAAACCTGTGCCTCATGATGACGAGAACCCCGTTCCAACACCTCCAGCTGATCAGAACATAGCTGTAAGCAGTGGTGAAGAGGATGGTGATGATGAACCTTTTGAACTCGACACTCAAGAATCACACCTTCTGAACCAGGGAGACTTAAATGATCTTGTAAGAGATCTCTCGCTGTCAAAGGCGAAGGCAGAGCTGCTTGGATCAAGGCTGCAGCAGTGGAATCTACTTGAACCTAACCCCAAGATATCCTTGTTCAGAGCACGTCACAGAGACATGGCTGAGTTCTTTGAGATGGAAGACACGATGACATTCTGCAGTGACATCAACGGTCTGTTGAAAGAACTTGGGTGTGATCACGATCCTGCAGACTGGCGCCTCTTCATCGACTTGGGGAAGAACAGCTTGAAGGCTGTTTTGCTCCACAATGGCAACGAGAAACCATCAGTCCCACTGGCTCACGCGTTCGGCATGACAGAGACCTATGAGACTATGCGGCAGCTGCTTGATTCCATCAAGTACAATGACTTCAACTGGCACATCTGCGGAGACTTGAAAGTGGTGGCGCTGTTGTTAGGGCTGCAGTCAGGCTACACGAAATACATGTGCTTCCTTTGTCTCTGGGATAGCAGAGACGACAAGAATCACTGGACGAAGAAAGATTGGGAAGAGCGAAAAGAGCATGTACCTGGTCGACACAACGTGAAGCATGTCGCTCTTGTCGACCCAGCCAAGGTTTTCCTTCCACCACTCCACATAAAGCTCGGCTTGATGAAAAGTTTTGTACGGGCAATGGATCTGAATGGGCGTGGGTTTTTATACCTCAAGGAAAAGTTTGGCAACACCTTGTCGGAGGCCAAGATCAAGGCTGGTGTCTTTGTTGGACCGCAAATCCGACAGATTATGAAGGACGAAACTTTTCCGACAACTCTAAACCCCAAAGAGCTGGCAGCGTGGAGGAGCTTCAAAGCTGTGACGGACAACTTCTTGGGGAACGAGCACGCGGACAACTATGAAGAAATAGTGCAGCAGCTGCTGGAGTCCTTCAGGAAACTTGGCTCCAGGATGTCCCTGAAAATCCATTTCCTACACCAGCACCTGAACTTCTTCCCTGACAACTTGGGAGCAGTCTCGGACGAGCACGGCGAGCGATTCCACCAAGAGATTTCACTCATGGAGACGCGTTACCAAGGGCGGCACAACCCGAACATGATGGGCGATTTCTGCTGGTTCCTGCATCGTGAAACTGACACAGAGCAGCACAAACGCAAAGCCAAATGCCTAAAGCATTTTTAATTACATTCTAGTGGAGTTTTTCTGTAATTTCTATAATTTTGAAGCATTCATGATGAAATAAATGAATAAATGAATTTTTGTAAATTTCATTGAAATCCTGACTTCTAGGCAATGGGAATATTTCTGTTACTAAAAATCCTGACGTGAAACAGCAAAACGGTTATGATTTTTGAAATCAGCGTACCCAAATTAGTCTAAATCACTTTACACATCTCCAGTAAAAAATTTTTGTTGTTCCGTGTTATCAGTATTATTATTACCTCTGCTACCAAAGGTGGATGGAAATTGTTTTCATCCCTGTCTGTGAGCAGGTAATCTCAAAAAGTTATGGACTGATTCGGACGAAACTTGGTGGACGGGTTGGGTGTATGACGAGTACGGATTGATTAGATTTTGTTGAAGATCCGGATCCAGATAACAGAATCTTTTCAGTAATTCTTTACCATTGAGAGATCGAGACAAAAGCGATAAAGAGCACGATATTTCAAAAAAGTTGTGGATGGATTTTGACTTACCTTGGTGGATGAGTTTGTTCAGTGACAAGAACAAGCCGATTCGGTTTTGGTTCAGATCAGGAATCAGATCGGTCTATCAGTGGGATACAAAACGTAAACTGTTCAGCCTGGTGGAGGTATGTGCTCCACAGAGTGCAGTTATAGTTATTATTTGGTCGTCATTATTATTATCATCAATGCAAAGAGAAAGAACAAAAAAATTTCTCGCCTCTTTTCATAATCACTGGAATGGATGTTTTTCCTCTTTTTCAAATTAGATGGAATATTGAGATGCATTTTGTGAATGCCAATATTAAGTTGTACTGTGTATGTTGGCTTTGTCCTTATAATGAATGATGACAGAACCCCCCCCCCCCACCCCTCCAATTCGCACACGATAAAAGTGTTGTTGGACCGTCGAAGGGCATTTTGTTGAATTGTGAACAGCAAATATCAGGTACCAATATCTTAGTGCCAATCCTAAGTTGCCTTGATTTCCATCCAGTCTGCAGCTTCGACATGTAAACGACAATCACACGTCGACTGGACCAAACATGTCGCCAAATTACCCACTTGCCGAAGGTCATTACCGAGTCAGCTGGTTTATTATTATATTTTACTGACAATTCAATATGCCAATTATCATGACACGAGCTTTAATTTCCAGAAGCTTCGAGTCGAAACCCTTGATACTGATGCCTTCAGCCAAATTTGATCCCACGACCTCTGGGATGGCAGTGCAGAGTTTTCATCAGTTTGGCAATTTTTTGGAGATCACCACAAAGTTCATAACAAAGAAGATTATTGTATCTCACCAGAAGTATGGAAACCAAGCTTGTCTCTTTGTGACCCTCAACTGTCTGCGATCATCTCTGGTTTTCTGTTAGTGTTGTCTGCTTTTTTTCTTCAGTTTTACCTGTTTATTATTTATTATTTCAAGCTGTAAACTTAAAAACGATAAATTTGCACCAAAACGTGGATATTATGAGAATGTTGGTGAGAGTAGCAGGGAATCGAGCAAAGGTGTGTTATGACTGCAGTGCTATGAGTAAACGGAACACAGCCATGAAATCATCAGTGATGATGATGTTTTGTATTCAGCTAGTGGCTGCTGGTTTCATCAATTTGTGGAAGCATGGCTGTGCAGCTGATGCAGTGCCCTGTTACCAGTGAGCTGGAACTCATTTTGCTGAGTCAACTCACCTGGTGTTACTTATAGGAGCTCAAATTTAAGGCCCGAAGATGTCAAGCCAGCCACCTTAACCGTTCAGCTCACACCAGGCGATATCCGAAGTGATGTTCATATTTCTCTGTGAGATTTCCATATTCTTAGCCAGAATATGTGTGAAGACTTAAAGAAGGAAGAGGTATAAGGGAAGTGGAATGGACAGTGGGCAATATTTATGTCTTCACCTCTCATATCTCTTTCCTCTCTTCACATCTCTGTTTGAAGAAAGAAAAATCTGTATCTTGTGGTCTCGAAGTCATTTGACAATGTCCACCTGACACAAGCAATTTTACCTGCAATGGACACGGTCAAAATGAAATAAAACTTTCACCTTCATCCTGTTACCTGCTAAACCTGTTACCTAAATGCAGTCGACAGGCGATTGTAAACAGTCACCATTCTTGCACTGTGGTCTTATCGTTTACAGAATGCTCATGCTTCATTTATAGTCCAGGAGCCAAATTCTGTAGGAGCTACCACCACCACCACCACCACCACCACCACCACCACCACCACCACCACCATCATCATCGTCGTTTTATGTCCGTTTCCATGTGCTTGCATGTGTAGGCCATGGTTCACTTAATGGCTGCTTTCCAGGCTGCATGATCCCTTGCTCGTCCTCTTGTTAGACCTTTTAACTCGAAGATCGTCTCTCAGTAACACGTCCCATGTTTTCTTCGGACGGCCTCCAGCTCTTCGTCCATTCACCTTCATATTTGTACACCTCTTCCCACAACTGCACGCCCCGATCCTTTCCACATGTCCGAACCATCTCAACCTACTGCTACACATAACCTCACTTATGCTTTCTATCCCGAACATATCTCTTAATTCCACATTTGGTTTCCTATCCTTCAGTGTCACATCACACATCCACCTCATCATTCTCATTTCATTTCGTTCACACCTCCGTTCATCCTCCTTTTTGATCACCCATGTTTCATTGCCATACAGCATCACGCTTCTAACGAGAGCCCACAACGTTTTCCTGTTTAATTGGAGAGAGGTCCTTTTTGATGTCAATCGGGGTAACAACTCCCTAATCTTCCTCCAGCCACTTCTAATTCTTGCATTCACTGCTGCCTCCACACCACCACCTGCACTAATCATATCACCAAGGTTACAGAATTTATCTACACATTCCAGGGATATATCCCCATAAACTAACCTTTCTGCTCTAACTGGAGCCACTCGTTTACTTTCACAAACAGCACATTTGAAGTCAGATACCACTTGCAGTCTACCCCTGATGCCACTGCACCTCTTATTCGCCCAGCAGTTGCAGGATTTACACAATATTGAAATACTACCTACACCTTTTCTACACACAGCACAGGGCCACCTCCCTCTTTTTTTTCCACACTTCCTTCTCCCGCACCACTAATCAGTACTTTTGTTTTCCCTGTATTCACTTTCAGTCCTCTGGTCTCCATACCCTCCTTCCATACTGCATATTTACCTATTACCTGTTCCATACTGTCGGCTATCAGCACCAGGTCATCAGCATACTGGAGTTCCCAAGGTAAGCCTCCTCTAAATTCTTGTGATGTAGCCTCAAGAACCATAATGGATAGGATTGGGTTCAAGACTGACCCCCTGATGAACAGCCACTTTCACTTCAAAATCTTCACTCTGCACTCCATTTACCCTCGCAGAAGTTTTTGAGCAATCATACATCGCCATAAGTACCATAACTAACCAATTTTTTGGCTCAGCCTAAAAAAAAGCCCGAAAAATGGAATTTGTTCAACACCCACTACATCTATGGTTTGACTTAATAGAGTGCTAGAATAGTCTTCCTGAACCAACCCCCAGGTAGTATATAAGGTCAAATTGTGGAATCAGTTTTTATCTGGAAGCCATTTTGTTGGCGAAGGGGTGTGAGGGGTTAACTGAAAAATTGGAGTCGGGGAAACTCAATTGCCTATATCTTTGGTATTCTTCAACCAATTGTGGTGATTTTGGTGGCGTTGAATTTACCTTTTAATACACAAGGACAGTTCATGACGACTCTAACGTTGACCCTGGTATGAGGTCGCTCCAGGTCAAAAGGTAACGTGTCTACAATTTTACATATACACTTTAGTCGATGAGAGCTTCACATCCTGAGATGGTGTCTTGCCCAACTGTAGTATTTTTGTCCAACTTAGATACTCTACTCTGATGCTGTTTGTTCCCACATATTATGTGAAAAGCTTTCTTCTTGCAAATCCCAGACATTGACCTGGTCGAATCACACCCATTCAGTGCATGAGATGCAAGCAGAGCATCACACAAATGGGGATCCAATGCAGCAACCAACTTGTGTATGGGGAAGTATCTTAGTTTGTCCTTAACACCAGTGTGGAACCACAGTTTATCAGAACCAACTGTCAAAGTGTGCACTACACTGTACAGCCACATCAGTGTCAATGGAATGAAATCGCTATCCTTTTGTCATCACGTGCCGCATGATCTGCATGCAGCAGTATTCTGGTATTTGCTTCCTCATAGTGTCGTGGTACCAAATCCCCACATCCCCCTTTGGTCAATAGAACCGTCCGTCTGCCGTCCATGAAGCCACCACCAAGAACAATTTGCTGTCCCACTGGCAGATTCTCTTGTGCCATCTGGCACCAACGTTCAGCCGTAAACGCACAGAGATTGGTTTTTGTTCTTTGGATTTGCAATGTATTTTGGCCACTGTTGAGGAATTTGTGTTGAGGGACCTTTGATTTTGACCTCCAAGGCCACGGATGCTCCTCGTTTTGCTCGCTCTCCAGCCTCAATCGACTTAGCAGTGTACTGGTCAAAGACTACCTCAACATGTGTGCACCCATTCTTTCATAAAGGGGCCGTTATAAGGTAGTAGTGTTTGCTAACCATCACACTGGCGGTTGATGTACCACCAGCCATGACATAAATCAGATGTGCTGCTGGCATGCTCTGAGTCAGTGATGGGAGTTTCACCTCCACTTGCACCTTCTTTGTCTCTCTGAGAGAAGAACACTTTTTTTGTCGTTTTTCTAAGACCACCATCTGAATGTGCAATATAGTAAGGAACCGTTGCAAGTTCATAACTGAGGACCTCTTTCAGGTTTAATCAGTGGACTTTTCAGAGACGACAAGACATCCAAAATCGATCACGGTCTGCAGCCATGGTGATGGCTTTGTCATTGGTAGACATTACTTTATTCTTTGCCAGAACGTCTAATGTATGGACCTTGAGATTTGGTATGGAATTCCAGAAAACCACTTTGCTTGTTTTAAGCCTTTGTTGGACAAACGTCTTCATATGTGCTTCACCTAACTCGTATGATTGGAGTCAGTGCTTTGCATGATCTGGCGGCATTACCACTCATGTGGCAATGTTGACCAGTGGCAGGGCTTCGTCACCATTTTCTTCTCCATCAAATTAGAAAAAGTTGGTCATGAGGCCTCATGCGATGGTGGACAGCAACTAAAGAACATCTCCTTCATCGTTCTTGTCTTTGTCAGCTTCCTTCCTTGTGTGAAGCCCACCTGATCATAATCTTGCAAGCCGCACATATCCTCCATTGCTGTTGTGATGACAGCTCATTCATGTCTTGTTAAGAACCAGTGTTTGAGTGCCCCTGGTTTTTGACTTATCCCAATGATACCACCGTCGGTCTTTGAGTCCAGGTTGATGGATTGATCCAGGACCATGTCAGTCCACACCTGAGCAAATATCTCACTGGACCGACTGACTGCATGATTTCCATTCATGAACTCATGGTGAACAACAGTGTGTGTCTCCTGCAGCTGATTCATGTCAACGATGTAGACAGGTAACCATCGGGAATAGTTTTGCCTGTCCATTGTGAAAAAGTGAGGCATCATCGCAGCACTTACCATCACATGAAGATGCTAGTCACTGGTCCTCTCAGCTCTGATAAACTGGAGAAGCAATTTGACCATGGCAATGTAGTCATCCCAGAAAGCAAACAGGTATGACTTGCGACGGCATTCTTCTTGAATGTGGTAAATTGTAATTCAAGTTCTGCCACGTTCCCGGTCAATTTTACAGGGTCTCCTGAACAGACAGCTTCTGATAGCCTTGGAGATGAAGCATGCTTTTGTCGTTGAACAGAGTGCAAATTCTGTGCACTTGGACATGATTCGTAACACGTGTAATGCCAAAGAATGGGTCGTAAGATGGCTTGCATCTGGTCGTAAGGCCTAAGTCACATTTGCCATGGCGGCCGTGGGGTCTCCAAAATCTACGGCCACTAGCAATTATACGGCGGCCGCAGTATTTCCACGGTCACACAATGTCGCTGTCACATATGTTTTTATTTTTCGGGGAGCCGCACGGCGTATTTACAAATTGTGGAGACTGAAAACGTGGGGTTGCCGTACTGTCTTTGATCTGATGTCGCACGGTGACCTGAAGGGGGCCCTGTGGCGGCCATAGAATTTTCAAGGCAGATGCAAGGTAGCCTCAAGGTGCCCGCAAGGCGACCGCAGGGGGCCCTAAGGCGAACGTGCGACCAGACGAACGGTAACGAGTGGGTTTTTATTTATTTATTTATTTTAACCAGTTTTTTTGTCTCGGCTTGTCGAATTGCTACGGCGAACGTAGAAATGAAAAAAGTTATAACTCCGCGTTATAATTCCACGGCGACCCCTACGGCCTGTAAAAGATAGCCAAACGGCGTAGGGCCACCCTGAGGCCACCGCAGAAACTCTGCGGCCACCGCACATTTCTGTCAATTCAGGGGGCGTACGGCCGCCATATCCTTGCCGTAGAGCAAATGTGACTTAGGCCTAAGCCATCAAAGACGTCATCATCACGTCGTGCCAATGCTGAAATAAGAGTCTTCAGTGATGACTCGTGGTCTTCTCAGAGTCTTGTCATTATCTGTCTGACAGCTAACACAACGATCAAAGTTTGTATATTTCTTCCTCTTTGGAGGGATAAGACGAATACCTGATGCCTCTCCTTCATCCAGAATAGTCAACTCCATATGAAGCGAAACTATTGATTGAAGTCAAAATGCATACATACATGGGGAGCATGTGCCACAGCATGTCACTGTGTCCACTTTCCGCTGGGACTCCAGGGGCCTCCATCTGGCCACCCTTCAGGCAGATGCCTGGCCCATCTCCATCTCTTTGGGATAGGCCATCCAAGGCACCTACCTGAAGGGACCACCACAGGTTAACCTGAGGAGACTGCCATCGAGTGGATGATACCTCAGTACTACCCTGTCACACACCACTTTGTGTGTTTTTGCTGAGTGAAGTGCTTTTATGGTGGCCAGAGTGCAAATCCTGCCACCAACCTCATGGGAAACATGTGCCCGGTGCAGGAGGACGTCCGCAGACGCAGTTCAGTTGGGCACTAGATATGGATGGCTGCTGGCTCACAAGAAGCACCTCCAGCATTTGACAGGTTTTGTTTTTAATCCTGTTGGGTGTCCATATCTATGTACCCTCCTCACCAGGAGGACCTGGTTGGAAGGTGCGGGGAGGGGGTGGGTGGGGAGCCGGTTTATTCACCGACACTAGACGATTGTAGTTTGGTGACTATTTTCTTCGATAAACAGATGAAATATAATTTGTAATTTGTTCAAGGTGCTGATGACAATACCTCACCTCATCTTTGTGAAAGACACTGGGATATTTAACATCCCCCACCACTTCCATTACTAGCAGACAGGTGATCTAGTGTAATGTCCTTACAATGTACGAAGCACACTGTTTAAAGCGAGTCATCTATGGCACAGGCCACTGGTCACCTCCAAGCTATCCAGCCAGCCCAATGTGTTACTGCAATTGTAATGTGTGAAAATTAATGACTAACTAATTCGTGAAATTAATGAAAAATGTCATTATTACTTTGATAACCATACAAAGTGAAAAAGATTAATTTCTCAACGAAAATACAAATAAAATTAAAGTTGACTTAATACTTTTCTTTTTCTTTTTAATACTTCTCTATAATACAGTACAAAGCTTGTTCTCAATGGCAAAGAAAGAAAACAAAGTGTTTGAAGGACCCTTGCTCATGTAACCCCTCATGTTGTACAACTATTGCTTTGCAAAAGGACTGCACACATCATGCAATGTTTACTCTCGGAGGAAATCGTTCACATTGTTTTCCTGAAAAAAAAAAAAAAATTGCAACATTGCACTGCCTTGTGTTGATCTCTCTCAACTTGCCACATTTCAGATAACATCCTCAGCCAAAATTAGCAACGAAGCTGAAAAAGCTGCTGGCATTCAGTCGTGACATAACTACCTAAATGTAATTAAGAAGGAAAATGTATAACAGCCTTGAGACTCCCACCACCCACCTCCTCCCTGACCCATCTAGCCTCTTTCACTCCACCCTCTTGATTTTAACACAACGAAACAACCACAACATCAAGTTAAAACCAAATGTGCAGAATGAAATGCCTGCACGGAGACGCAGGAAAACCTCCAGCTGGAGGAGACGGTAGGGAGAAAGGAAACAAGTTTGCAGGAAGCGGCAACAGACGTTTGCATAAATAGGACTGAACTGTCATATTGTTCTACACTGGGTACCAAAGTGCTTAATATTTTTGGCAGACATGTAACAGCACAAGAAACATGGCTTAGAAGAGGGTTTGGGTTACAGTTTGTTAGCAAAGTGTCATTCCTTCAACGAAAAAGTGTTTTTATAAATTATTGTTTTGATTAAGGAAAAACGAGGTAATATTGTTCCTTGGGAAAATATGGGCCTGAAGGAATCCATGTCGGATCTCCCCCTCCCCATCCTGCCCACTCGCAGATTTCACCCCCTCCTCCCATGTCTTGCCCAATCTCAGCTTCCCCCTCACCCCACCTCTTCTCAGCTGCCTCCTTGTCCTGTATCCTCCCATCTTGACCCCACATCCCTCATCCTCCCAACGCCTCCTCCCCTGTCCCCCACTGTGTGTACCTCAAACCTCCAAGGCCTCCGCTCCAACCTGACAGGTCTCTCAATCCAGGCTGCAGCTGATAAACCGGACTTCATCTGTTTAACAGAATTCTTCCTCCCACAGGACATCCCTGACTTCTTAGTGTCTCTCCCTCGCTATTGTCTCCTCCGATTTTATAGGCTTGAACCCCGTCCTGGCAGGGACTTGCACTTTAAGTCAAGAACTCAATTTCCCACTCTCCGTGTGTCCTGATCTTACACCTCACAACTCCCAGAAGTACCTTTGGCTGCAACTTCAACTCCACTCCCACCTCTTATTTGTCTGTATGTTGTACCGTCCTACAAACAATGATGCCTCTATCTACGTCTCTGTCTCTCTGACAAATGGGCCAACTATTAACCACTCATCTCAACTCTCTCTTCCTCATATGTGACAATTTCAATTGTCACCATGTAAATCGGCTGTGTGTTGTTACCTTTCTCACCAGCCATGGCACTTCAGCAGCTTCTGTGACTCAATGACACCGACTTAATCTGTGAACTTTCCCACCCAGATTTCTTCCAAAATAAAATCCTCCTTTCTGGACTTGATGACAATTTTCCATGAAAATATATCCTGCTCTTCCTCTGCTCTAATTGATTAATCTGATCATATGCTTGTGAAAGGCAACATCTCGCTGGCTATTCTCAGAGAACTGCCTCCGCCGGCAAGTTTAGAAGATTGGCAGGGACTGCAGACAGCCATTACACTTCAGGACTGTCTCCAAAATCTACTACCCCCGATATTAACTCAGCCTGAGAATTCTCTAACAAAAGTCTGCTCTCTCTCTCTCTTATTCACAGATCCATCCATTCTCATCTTCAGTTTTCCCACCCTTCTTCCCACTCAGGTACACAGAATCCTGTGGTGAGGCAGTTGCAAATTTCCCAAGTATGATTTCTCATCACACAGACAAAGTGTTATTAATCTCGTTATAATTTGTCCTGATAGTTGTTGTGGATCAATAAGGGATATTCACCTCGGTCCAACGGGATGGCACAAAGGTAGCACACTTATCCTTTGAGCTATCGAGTGTGAATTAGATTACTGACCCGACTGTAAACTTTTGGATTGATCTTTCCGAGGCTGGGCATTGTACCACAAAGTGTACTGTCCTTCAGATGGACGTTAAGTTGGATGTCCCATCTGCAGCACTGGTCATTATTGGATGTAAACGATCCCTTGATGTTTTTCGCAGAGTTGGCGAATTCTCCCTGGAACTCTGAACAAATTCCCAATTCCTTCTACCTTCAGCTGAACATCAAGCCGAGCCAGACAGTTCTTGAAAGATTTGGGCAAGACCTTCCCCGGCCGAGCCCACAAGATGATCAGAATAATTGGTGCCGCCGAAAAATTTATAGTGGTGATATATCCCTCCCAGATGAGCTGTTTCTAATATAACAATGTACTGAACGAAATACTCGTGCTGATGTGTTTGTTAATTTTTAAATTAAAATGTATGCTACAACTGTTGAAGGATTTTCAAAATCAAATCTTCTGTTACCTCTGATATGTCTTCCTTTGTATTTGACAAGAAACACTCTTCTCTGAAATTCATCTTTTTGCACAAGAGGTGTTAAGTTTCTACTGCACTGTTTCTTTTGAAACACCATGGTATATTTGTCGATCCTAACTGAAATATCCAAGTTTTACAATAGATCATCAAGTCGTTTCCTTGCTCTGCTATCTTTAGGGTCAATTATCCTGACTGTTCCAAACAGTCAGGAAATGGAAAAACAAAAGAGTAATAAAAACTTGGAGGAGCTAATTACTCTGGTTCCATTGCAGTTAGTTCTGCGAGCTTTTAAAGTGATGCAAACACGGTACAATTTTACGGACTACTCTCATTTTAAGGTTTCACAAGAACTTTAAAGGAAAGGAGATTACAGGCTGTCCTGGGCTGTCTCTCCCTGTAATTTGAATATCAACTAACCCTAACCCATAAACTTAATGGTTTTAAAGTAAAGCAAATGTTAAAACTTTAAATATCCTCAGCACAGGTAGTTGTGGAATCCACAAAAACTACTTGTTCATATAATAAACTTTTAGGGATCTAAAGATAAAATATGAATTGGAATAAAGAGCCAGAATAATATGAATGTGACAAGACGACACTAACAGTCATGTTTCACTCCATCAAACCGATAGTTTCCTCCACCTTATCTTCTCTCTTACCAATAACTCCCAACTGCTATCAGGTTAGCATTTTTCATATAAATCAAAAGGTATCAGCTGGAGTATAAAATAAAATATAATACCAGTAGGCGGTGGCCAGATTGTGTTTACCTTTGGAACTGCAATGCAAGATAAAAAGAAAATGCAGGCAGAGTGATTTCTGTGCCAAGACGTGTTTTTGCTGGCCAGTCCCACCACAACTCAGGCATAAAGAAAGGACACACAAATGTTGGGCAAAGAGCAAGTTTAATTAGACACTTGTTTTATGAATCAATAAAAACGACCTTCCGGGAGACTGGAGGATGTGCAGGAGGATAACGCAATAATAAAAACACCAATACTATAACCATTATAACCACACATTTAAACTGCTAATGGAAACATTTTAATGTTCGGAATTATTATTTCGAACCTCTTCCCGATTGCGTTTTGCTTTTCACTGTGCATGAAGTAGTGGCTTGTCGCAAGAATATGTCAAGTATCCGCCGAGATGCAATTTCTGACCTGCATATAAGTATGTTTTGAAGACGTTACCAGAATTTGATGTGATTGAGGGAATTATTTTTTAGGGGACACCATGTATTTACTTACATGTGCACAGGTGCTAAGTGAGGCTTGTGGAAGGGCAGAACGACAGGAGGATATGGATAAATAAACAAAATAGGCGACATGGAAGAAGAGATGCACCGCATCACATGGAAAGGAATTGCAAGAGAAGTGTAAGGACAATATCTCAGAGGATGTCGTAAAGTTTAGTGGTGGGAATGGGAAATACCATGAGTTGGCAGTGGGATAGCAGATTTAAAATATTGAACGTAAGAGCTTGCAACAATGAATTCAGGAAGATAGTTGATGAATAACAGAATGTTTCAGCTATGATGGAAATGATAAAATTATAAATGACCCTCTTCCAGTCTAGAGAACATTGTACTTTACGGTAATTCTACATATCGACGGTTCCCTGTGCCAGTGCGCATGCGCAGCCTGACCCGGAGCCAGGGATGTTGTGGGTGTTTCAACCTGTTCAATACTTGTTTGATTATTGTCGTTCCACGCTAATAAAGTGGTCGAACAAATTGAACTCTGTTCTTATTTATAATCAAACAACTTGATGCAGTCGAGTAAAGATCGTCGGTGCTGAGGAGGACGCGACTGGGTGAAAACGGACCACGAGAACGTCGACAGTGAGTTTGGATTTCTCGGGTTCTGTACCCAATCTTCGCCCCCAGGACACTGTACACACGTGTGCATCACCGAACATAGAACGTTTACTCCAGAATAACTGTTCCTATGGCGCCGGTGGAAGCAGAAGAGTGCCCGGATCGAGGGTTGTGACTATATGGCTACACACGCAGAGGCGGCAGTGGTGGCCGCCATGTTGAGTATACACGCCACTGTGCACGCCGCGCCCCAGGGCGGCGAGCTTGAATGCCAAGATGGAGAAACTCAAGCGTCCCTCCATAGCACTGGCCGGAACGGGCGAGGCCTGGTCGTACTTCATAACCCGCTGGGGCGAATACAAAACAGGTACTAAGCTTGTCGGACCCGACATAGTCGCGCAGCTACTGGAGTGCTGTGAGGAGGAGCTGAGAAAGGACCTCACTCGCGCGGCGGGTAGGAGCCTCGTGGGCAGCGATGAAGAAGACGTCCTCGCCGCCATGAAGGCGCCGCCGTCCGGACGGAGAACACGATGGTAGCTCGAGTGGCCCTGTCTAACATGCGGCAGGGACACGAGGAGCCCGTCCGGTCGTTCCACGCCCGCATCAAGGGGCAGGCGGACACGTGCAAGTATGAAATGAAGTGCACCAAGGCGGGGTGCGATCAGGTCAACGACTTCACGGAAGAGATATTGCGCAACGTGGTTGCCCGTGGCATCGCGGACCAAGCAATACAACTTGACCTACTCGGTGAGAAGAACCAGGACATGCCATTAAAGGACATGATAGAGTATATCGAGGCCAAAGAGTCTGGAAAACGCTCGGCATCGCGCCTGCTTGACACTCAGAGCACGGACGCGATCAGTAGTTCGTATCGGCGGGGAAAGCGACAGGACGTCCACGCCAGAGTAGGAGCCAGGCCGGAAAAACGGAAGGCCAAGCCCGAAGGAGTATGCATCTACTGCGGCGAGGTGGGCCACGGCAAAACGCCTCAATGGCGCGCCAGACGCGCTGAGTGCCCCGGATACGGTAAAAAGTGCCGGAAGTGTGACCGCCAGAATCACCTCGACAAGGCGTGCCTGGGCGGCCGATCGGCAAGACCCCATCTAAGGAGACCGACGGGATGTACGACGAGCAGACGGCAGCCTTCGTCGAGCTATGCACGGTCACCATGGCCAGCACAGAGGACGAAATGCGCACGCTTCCCCTCGCTCACCACCTGTACGATGATATGTGCGATAAGTGGATGAAACGCATATCCGACCCGCAGCCATACGTCAACCTCACTCTCACCAACAAGCGCGAGGATTACAAAGCGCTGGGTTTTAACCTCCTGAAACACACCCGCGCGGTAACCCTACCCGCTATGGCAGACACGGGGTGCCAGAGCTGCCTGATCGGCATTAAAGTCGTCCAACAAATGGGCCTGAGTACTGAGGACCTCATACCTGTATCCATGGCCATGAAGGCCGCAAACAACAAAGGAATTCGTATCCTCTTAGCCGTGGTAGTCAGATTCGCCGGTAACAGTGATGACGCTCGGAGATTGGAGACTCGCCAAATCGCGTCCGTGACGGACTCTTCGGACCGCATATTCCTCTCTCTCGCGCGGCCTGCATGGACCTGGGAATGATCTCGGACAGATTCCCGACACTCGGAGAGGTGAATCTGACGACCTCGGAATTGTGCGACTGCCCGCGACGCGCGGAGCCGCCGACCAAGCCGACCGCACTCCCCATGCCAGCGACCGAGGCCAACAGAGAGGCACTACAGTCACATTTACTCAGGATGTATGCTCAGAGCACATTCAACACGTGCCCACACCAGCCACTACCGAGAATGACCGGCCCGCCACTACGTCTTATGCTCAGTGAGAACGCGACACCGGTTGCCCATCACACTCCCATCTCCGTGGCCATACATTGGCAAGATGAGGTAAAAGCAGGCCTCGACCAGGACGTTCGGCTCGGCGTGTTGGAGGAAGTACCCGTCGGCACGCCGGTGACATGGTGTCACCGCATGGTAATTTGCGCGAAAAAGAATGGCAAGCCGCGACGCACCGTCGACTTTCAGGCCTTGAACAAGCATGCGTTCCGCGAGACCCACCACACCCAATCCCCGTTCCACCAGGCGAGACGCTGCACCTAACGGGAAGCGCAAGACAGTATTCGACGCATGGAACGGTTACCATAGCGTCCGCCTACACGAGGACGACCGCCACAAGACGACCTTCATCACTCCATGGGGGCGCTACCGGTACCTATCTGCCCCACAAGGGTATATGGCATCGGGGGACGGTTACTCACGACGATACGATGAGATCGTCGCGGACATTGGTAACAAGACCAAGTGCGTAGATGACACGCTCCTATGGTCAGACACGATTGAGGGGAGCTACTTCCAGGCGGTCCAATGGCTGGATATATGCGGCCGGAATGGAATCATCCTCAACCCGGAGAAGTTTGTCTTCAGCGCACCCACGGTGGACTTCGCGGGCTTCACCATCACCATGACCGACGTGCGACCGTGCAGCCGCTACCTGGAAGCAATCCACGATTTCCCACAACCGCGTAACATCACCGACGTCAGATCGTGGTTCGGGCTTGTCAACCAGGTGGCATACGCCTTTAGTATGGCCGAACGAATGCAGCCATTCCGGAAGCTCCTGAAAAGTGGAGAACGCTTCCAGTGGTCCATGGAGTTAGAGGACATATTCCGCGAGTCGAAAGACGTGATCGTACAAGAAATCGAACACGGTGTCCGCATATTTGACAAAACTAAGCCAACATGCATCGCCACGGACTGGTCGAAGGAGGGAATCGGATTCTGGTTGCTTCAAAAGCACTGCCGATGCGTGCCAGTTAGACCATTCTGCTGCACTGATGGATGGAAAATAACCCTGGTCGGCAGCAGATTTACACACGCGGCAGAATCCAGATACGCGCCCATAGAGGGCGAGGCTCTCGCAGTCGCGGACGCCTTGGACAAAGCGCGCTACTTCGTACTGGGCTGCGAGAACCTGATCGTTGCGGTAGACCACAAACCACTGCTGAAACTCCTTTCGGACAGAGCACTTGACGACATACCCAACCCCCGCCTCAGGAACCTCAAGGAGAAGACCCTGCGTTATCGCTTCCGCATCATACATATCCCGGGAATGAAGAACAAGGCGGCAGATGCCATGTCGCGCAGGCCAGTTGGCACCACGCGACCTCCACTCATGAACCTTCCAGATGACAATGCCACCATAGCGACCCACCTCCAACCAAGCACGCACACCGACGTCCTGTCCCTCCTACGCCAAACTGAGCCGGAGTATGACGACGACGCCGAGGACAACCTGGCATGGTGTGCCGCGGGCCTCGAATCATTGCGATCAGTAACATGGGATCGCGTCAGGGAAGCCACCAGCAGCGATGGCGATATGCACATATTGGAGGGAATGACAATGAACGGCATCCCCGACTCAAAAATCGAGATGCCAGAGACGATTCGCGAGCATCACCAGTACCGCAAGCACATTACATCGACAGAGGCAGAGACCCCATACAAGGACCGAGTAGTCATACCACCCTCACTCCGCGGCGATGTGCTGAGCGCCCTACACGCTGCCCACCAGGGCGTATCAATGATGACCGCCCGCGCAGAATCCTCTGTATTCTGGCCAGGCATGTCGGCCGACATCAGCGCCACTCCGACAAACTCCGAACCCTGCCACCGGATGGCCCCATCACAGCCTGGATCGCCACCAACTTCACCTATTGCGCGCGTTTACCCCTTTCAGGCAGTGTGCTCGGACTTCTTTGTACACAGGGGTGCACACTACCTTGTGACAGTGGACAGATACTCGAACTGGCCGATCATCTCAAAGTCGACGGGTGGCGCCGCCGGACTCATAAACCACTTACGTCGCGCCTTCGTGACGTACGGGACACCAGAAGAGCTCGCGTCGGATGGGGACCGGAGTTCACCTCCACCGAGACCAGGTCATTCCTGCACAGATGGGGCGTACACCACCGCTTGTCATCGGTGGCCTTCCCTCACAGCAACTGTCGCGCGGAGATTGGAGTTAAGACAATGAAACGACTTATCACGGACAACACCAGCCCGCAGGGAGAACTTGACACTGACGCTGTGCAGAGAGCGATACTACAATATCGTAACACGCCTGACCCTGACACGAAGATCTCCCCGGCAATGTGTGTCTTCGGCCGCCCGATACGCGATTTCATCCCAATTATCCCCGGGAAGTACAGACCGCACGACACTTGGCATGAGACCCTGAAAGCGAGGGAGGAGGCCCTCCGCAAACGTCATATCCGCACAGCCGACACCTGGGCAGAACACACCAAACGCCTTCTGCCACTTGCTGTAGGGGACCAAGTCCGCGTACAGAATCAGACAGGATTCCACCCAAAAAAATGGGACAAGACAGGCAGTATCGTGGAGGTACGCCAACACGACCAATACGTGATCAAGATCGATGGCTCGGGCAGAGTCACACTTCGGAACAGGAAATTCCTGCGCAAGTTTAGCCCAGTTCGCAATGACCAGCTGCCACCCCGGTCTATCTATGATGATCTAGCAACCCGAATCACTGTACCTGCACCCGTTGTAACACCGCAACTGCCTGACCCGGCCAGCGAACCCGTGACATCTGCGACGCCAACGGGGCCCACGCCGGCACTGACGTCAGTATGCACACCCCGGCGCAAGACGACACCCGTTTTTGACACGCCAGCAGCACCAGGACGAGGCACACCGAGGCGCGCGATCCTTCAGACGCCACCATCGGCCCCTGAAACCCCGAGAGCCCCATCCCCACTGGGGCCCGATGTGACACCACCAGCACCAGCGATAGGTCAACGCCGATCCACCAGAGCGACCAGCGTGCCTGCCTGGCACAAGGACTACTCCATGGAATAGTCACACGATGGGCGATATAAACTTTTGTTCATTCATTAAACTTAATATTTTCTCAGCCTTTATCTATTAACATAATAAAGACTCGGAGGGAGATAGAGAACATTGTACTTTACGGTAATTCTACATATCGACGGTTCCCTGTGCCAGTGCGCATGCGCAGCCTGACCCGGAGCCAGGGATGTTGTGGGTGTTTCAACCTGTTCAATACTTGTTTGATTATTGTCGTTCCACGCTAATAAAGTGGTCGAACAAATTGAACTCTGTTCTTATTTACAGTCCACTTCAAGATGAAGGCCTTCCTCAACTCACACTTGGCAATGACTGGTTAATGCGAGATAGCAAATGAGGAAATTTAACCCACACCAGTTGGAGAAAGATACAAGTATTGAACCACTCAACCACACAGACAGTCCGAGGCTGGAAGTGCATATATATATATATATATATATATATATATATATATATATATATATATATATATATATATATATATATATATATATATATATATATATATAGTTCAATCCCCGTTGGGCCACTGCATTAATACACCGGGGGGTTCACTCAGCCTGTCATCCTTCCGAGGTCGGCGAAATGAGTACCAGTGTACTGGGCCGGTGTATACCCCGGTTAAAATAGGTGTACCATATCCCTGTGTCGTAAGAGGCGACCAGGGTTGCGTCAGGAAGGGCATCCGGCGTAAAACATGTGCCAAATCACTATGCGGATCATACGGATGATCCGCTGTGGCGACCTCGAACGGGACCAGCCGAAAGAAGAAGAAGATATATATATATATATATATATATATATACATACACACAGATGTTTCGTACTACAGAACTTTAATGTGGATACAAACAAACATGACATAATAGTGACCGAAGCTTTTCGTGCTGCACTCTTCAAGGTAAAAATCGCAGCAAGTGAAGGAAGTGAAGGCGTGTACTTTATATGCAGTCTCAATAAGGTAGACGCTGATTGGTTCAACCGTAATGACGTCACGGTTAATCCGAACACCCATTGGTCGGCTCATCATCTTCACCTCGAGCTCCCATTGGCTGGAACAGAGTTCGTCGATGATTGACGTTTGCAACCACATCCTGGAGAGAGGGGGGATGGGTTTCCCCAAAGGTCCATTCACCATTTGTTACCGTACTTCCCTTGATCTGCTCATGCTGAAAGAGACACAGATCGTACAAATTCCTTTTGACGACATAGTATTGGATCGGTGATAAGGATGAAGGTTGCTTCCAACATACATAAATGAAACAAGCTCCGACCTCGGCTCAATATCCTGAACATATCTGCATTGTACTGGTCTGTACAGATCGGGTTGGCAACCAGGTGCTGCGCAATGGCAGATGAAGCAGGTACAATGGCCGGTGGTTGTTGTATATTTCTACATGCTCACACTGGTTGTGTTCTCACCCTCACAATCTTTCCTCGAATCACCAAGGGGACGTGTTGTTTGATCCGATCAGTCAATCTTAGTGTTGTGCGGCCCACGAACCGAGCTTCACATCGGTGTTTACTTCTCCGTTTTACGTTACCGTTTTTGGACGTGTTGGTTGATAGATCCAACCTTGGTTTCACAACATCCGTCTACTGGAAGCCGACTCTCACAGGGCAGTATACTCGGTGGGACTCCGACAGCTCCACGAGAAACAAAATTGCCTTGATCAATATCCTGATTAACAGAGCACAGAGGATTTGTTCATCTTGTAATCTTCCTGCTGAAATTGACAAAATCATGAATATACTCGGTGAGAATGGTTATCCTGAGCATATAGTTAAGAGATACATACACAAGTTTCTAAACACAACAAGAGATCGGAAGATTGGCCCAGACAAATGTCCAGTCCATATCAGGATGCCCTGGAAAGGGTTACAAGGTTTGAAGTACAAATCAAACATATTGTGTCCAACACGTTTCTGGCTGTGCAAACCCGAGTAATCTTTACCTCTCGCCGTTTGCTGACGTCAGTCAACAAGGATGTGCTCCCCAGCTCACAAACCAGCAATGTTATTTATGAGTTTAAGTGCCGATGTGAAGCTCGGTTCGTGGGCCGCACAACACTAAGATTGACTGATCGGATCAAACAACACGTCCCCTTGGTGATTCGAGGAAAGATTGTGAGGGTTGGAACACAACCAGTGCGAGCATGTAGAAATATACAACAACCACCGGACACTGTACCTGCTTCATCTGCCATTGCACAGCACCTGTTTGCCAACCCGATCTGTACAGACCAGTACAATGCAGATATGTTCAGGATATTGAGCCGAGGTCGGAGCTCGTTTCATTTACGTACGTTGGAAGTAACCGTCATCCTTACCACCGATCCAATATTATGTCGTCAAAAGGAATTTGTACGATCTCTGTGTCTCTTTCAGCATGGAAAGATCAAGGGAAGTACGGGAACAAATGGTGAATGGACCTTAGGGGAAACCCCTCCCCCCTCTCTCCAGGATGTGGTTGCAAACTTCAATCAGCGACGAACTCTGTTCCAGCCAATGGGAGCTCGAGGTGAAAATGATGAGCCCACCAATGGGCGTTTGGATTAACCGTGACATCATTACGGTTGAACCAATCAGTGTCTACCTCATTGAGACCTGCGTATGAAGCACACGCCTTCACTTTCTCCTTCACTTGGTGCGATTTTTACCCTGAAGAGTGCAGCACGAAAAGCTTTGGTCACTATTATGTCGTGTTTGTTTGTTTGTATCCACACGTATCCATACACATATGTATGTATGTATGTATATATATATATATATATATATATATATATATAATCTTCTTCGTCTTTCGGCTGCTCCCGTTAGGGGTCGCCACAGCGGATCATCCGTTATGATCTGCATATTGATTTGGCACAGGTTTTATGCTGGATGCCCTTCCTGATGCAACCCTGGTCGCCTCTTAGGCCTAAGTCACATTTGCCACGGCGGCTGTGGGGTCTCCAAAATCTACGGCCACTCGCAATTATACGGCGGCTGCAGTATTTCCACGGTCACACAATGAAGCAGTCACATATGTTTTTATTTTTCGGGGAGCCACATGGCGTATTTATAAATTGTGGAGACCGAAAACGTGGGGGTGCCATACGGTCTTTGATTTCATGTCGCATGGTGACCTTAGAGCGTTCCTGCGGCGGCCATATAATTTTCAAGGCAGACGCAAGGTGCCCGCCAGGTGACCACAAGGCGACCGCAGGGGGACCGCAGGAGGACCCTAAGGCGAACGTGCGGCCAGACGGACGGTAACGAGTGGGTTTTTTTTTATTTTTTTTATTTTTTAACCAGTTCTTTTGTTTTGGCTTGTCGAATTGCTGCAGCGAATGTTGAAATTAAAAAAGTTATAACCCCGTGCTATAATTCCACGACGACCCTACGGCTTGTAAAATATAGCCATACGGCGTCGGGCCATCCTGAGGCCACCTCAGAAACTCTGCGGCCGCCGCACGTTTCCGTCAATTCAGAGGGCGTACAGCCGCTGTATCCTCGCCGTAGAGCAAATGTGACTTAGGCCTTACGACACGGGGATAATATATATATATATATATATATATATATATATATATATATATATATATATATATATATATGTATATATGTATATATATATTGTATTTTAAATTACTTTTCTGAAATTTGTCGAATTTTTTTTCACTTGAAAGTTGTTGATTACGAGGTGTAAATAACGTGGGAAAAGTCTGATTTAATTCCAGGCTATAAGGCAACAAAAGGTGAAAAATTGGAATGGGGGTGTAGATTTTTTTTATACACACTATATTCACATGGGCATGTTGAAATGTAATGCCTCCTCTTCTTTTTCTCCAAAGCAGGTCAAGATATTCATATGAAACAAGGTGCAGTCTGCACATTAGTTTTTTCCACCACTGGGTGTGACGTTTCTTCATTCTGACTCCAGCGCTCTCATTGCTATGTCAGTTAAGATGGCAGAAAACAGCACAACATAATCTGTACTGTGAAGTGCTGGTGATAAGAGTTTGGATGACTGCCTCAAGATGAGAGTTGGGTGCACCATTATCATCCAAAGAGTAAGAGACGGTCAATGGAGGACCACCACAAAGAATCACCAGGGCCGACTTGGCTCCGTAAGATGTTCATGTCTTCCCCAAACTTAAGGAACACCATCGTGGAGAACATTTTCCTTCCCACTATGATGTCAAGGCCACTGTGAAGTGTTGGTTAAGTTAGCAGAATGCACAGTTCTCTCATTAGGGCATCACAAAACTACGTTGATGTTGGCAGAAATGTGTGGATCGCAGTGGTGTTTATGTTGAGAAATACATATGCACCATGGTGGAATTATGATTTATTTTGGTATCTGTCCTTGTTTCAAATATTTTACTTGGTTTGAAGAAAAAGAATAGGAGGCATTACCTTTCAACATGCTGTTGTATATACAGTATATGTAAATGTATATATTGTTTTTGAGGCTCCTGAAATATAGTCTCACACCTTGGTCTTTGGAAGAGCTTGTACATAAGCCATTTGCAGGACATTAACAGCAGTAGATGTCGGTGTATTTCACTGTGAATTGTAAGGACGTCGGTCGACCATGGCCAAATCAAGACCGTGGATGCGATTTGAATGTGGATTCCCTACTTCATGAGCCATTGGGTCAGATATGAACACTAAACCAGCCAACCAAAAACAAAATGTTGAGAACTATGCCTTAGTGGCCATGTTTTCAGAGAACCTCCCATTATCAATCCACACTTGGACCCTTCCAATCTGTTTGTATGTGGATGTTTTACATCATTACACCAACAGTGACCTCTCACCACCGTGCAAATGAGCACTGTGCTGATGTATAAATGTTTAGAGTAAGAGCTGTATCTCAGCACATAATCAGGCTAACAGGATAGCTCAGTTTGCTGCGTACTCAATTTTGAGCAATCTGCTCCGAGTTTGATTCCTGACTTCCAACTATAAACTCTCAATACCATGCTTCACAGACAGGGCGTTGCCTATTGTACACCATCCTTCACAAGCGAGCTGAGCTGTACTGTCTGCTAATTTTTAGTTGAATATCCCACAACCACATTAATAAAAGTGTTGGCTATTTTGGTTTGTTACCTTGGCGAAATGTTAGATTCCTCCTCCAATCTACAGGTGCATCACTGGCACAGCACACACTTCATTAATGATGCAACCAAAAGAGCAAATCTGTAATTAAATCTTTGTTCATTCTGCATTCAGCAGCATGTATAATCCACAGCAGTAACAGGTCTTGAATTACGATTTGATCCAAAGTGATCACACGGTAATTCCAAAGGGTAAGAATAAATTTTAGTTCGCCATTTTATCAATCTCACCTGTCGTATTCGTTTTCATACCAATTTCACCTGTCATATTCGCATGGCATTTCACACATCACATTTTTCTGAACTTACCATAAGAGTTTAATTACTAAGTTACTTTCATGAAGGTAACACTGTCCAAAGGATATCATGGAATATATTTGCATCCATAAGACAGCCAGCTAATCTTCCCCTCCGAAAAATTGTGTGCCTCACGATGCAGCTCTTTGCCAGCAGCATATTTACATTTCATCAGCTCCAACAGGGATTCAAGGGAAAGCACGGTCGGTGTACTGGTGACCTGCAGTGTGGCTTCTGACCATGATTTGTACAATATGAGAAACTTGTGCGAATAGCTTTATCCCACATTGCCATGATGGTAATCAAAACAATACTGTTGTACAGACTTTTTCATTTTTGTGATCTCAATTTTAACGATTTGGGCTAAAAGAATAATTTAGAATAGCAATTTCACAGGCATATTCTGTTCAAGACAGACAGGTAAGAGGGTAAGGCCAGGTGTTTCTGCAAAAGGCCCTCCCTTGAAGAATTTGTCGTGCGAAGAGGAGGTTGCGTTGATATCATATTGAGGTGTGAGAGGGAATTGGTGAGCAGATGTGGGTGGTTATGAAGGAAGGATGTTATCTTAGGAAATAGTACCTCGAGAAAATGCTTTGATCACGGGCCTAGAAAGTCTTCACAGCCAACACCAGACTTTTACAGCCAGGTGGCCATCTCCTAAAAATTGTACCATTTGAATGTTTTCTCCCTCCAGAAATATTTTTTTCAACCATCGATATTTCAGATTGTTGAACAATGTGTTTTTTTTTAACCACATCTTTTTTTTACTCCCATGCACATAGCACAAAGTGGGGTCAAGCAATAGGTTTACTTTGTCTGTCTGGCTGTGTACAGACGTCAGTACGTGATTGAGGAACTATTTCATTTCAATTTAATCTTACATTTTGAACACTTCAGAACACAGTATTCATGAATGAATCATGAGTCGAAACATAAACCTGCAGTTTAGCAGTACTTTGGCTCTGAATTTGGCAAATTGTATAGAATCTCGTCCCAAGTGCACAAAAATCGTTCCAAACAGGAAACTTACTGTTTTTAAGGACGTCAGAAAGGACGCAAACAACAGGCACGAATAACTAATGTAACATGTTAAATGAGGTGGTGTAGAAGATGCTGCATAAACTGCAGTAAACTTCTGAAAAAAGTTTTATTTTTTTCTCCAGTCTTGAAAACTTTTATTTTATTTAAATTTAATTATATAATTGAACACTTGAAGAACACAAACTGCCTTTTTCTACTTTCAAAAACCTCCACTTTAGCAGTAATTGGACAAAATATTATGCCATTTTACGCCATCTCGAGCAATCAAATGTGTCACTCTCTCAGCAAAGGGGAATATCGAGATTCAGACAAAATGGTGGCTCAAAGGAAATATAGATCATGCTATTCAGATGTTTCCTTATTGCATGGAACAGACACTGATGTTTATTAAGTTGTACAAGAAACATAAATGATCTCTCATGCTTTGGAAAACCTCTTCCCTTTCTTTTTGCAGATGACTTAATGTTGTGTCATATAATAAGACAATCCACGAACAGGCAAACATCAGCTTCCTCACTCTTTGCTGATCGCAAATTAATTGGATGTTCGTCTAAGAAATGGAAGATGTCTTTGTGAGTAAATTTCAATGTCTTACCCTATCACTCCAGAAAGATTATCAAACAAACATACTGTTACGAATTCCGCCCGCCCGGCGTGCAATCGGCCACGTAACTCGAATCGCGACGTGTCGCCCACCGGAACGGACAATTCAGTCGTGACCCTCCTGGAACTATCGCCAAGGAGCTAGTCACGGGTGGGGGTTTAACCTCACCACAACCCAGTCCGCATTCTACCCGCGCGAAATAGGGTGAATCGCCAAAAGTCGATATACCTAAGTACTCGCACGGGTAACCTACCGAGGGTTGTACCACGCCACAGGTCGACTCCGGACACGAACCGCTGAAGCAGCTCATTCCGTGCTACAGGGATAACCGAGCGGAGTAATCGTCGACCTTGACGGTTCAGATTGGTTACCGGGTGTTTTAAACCCACTATCAATACCTTACGTGATGCAAGATGGAGATTCAACAAAGGAAAGGACGAAGCGAAACGGGGGAACAGTTCAACAAGCAAGCACTTTATTTCACACACGTAAGCAGGCAAATAGGAACAAAAGCAGGCAAATAGGAACAAAGGAAAGCACTACTACCGAATAAAAGGCAATTATTTACAGCACAGTCACTTATACAGGTTTTACTTGTCGGGCTGACGCCACAAACACACATACAAAAGCCCGAAAAGAAAAGAAAAGAAGTGACTTCCCTCATGGACCATCGAGTCCTCCTCTCCTACTACCGTCAGCGCGGTCGCGCCTGGTTCCGGCCTCCCACGTGGCCGGCGAACCCTCTACGGCACCCCTCATCCGGACGATCAGGTCCACCACAGGCTGCACTGCGGCGCCTCCCGTCCGCGTCTCCACCAACAGGCCGCGCCGGGCAACGAGAGAGGAGGAAGGGAGCGCTTTGGAGAGCGAGACCCAAGGAGAGAGAGCGAGCCTTTTTCGAGAGAGAGCTGGTGCCTTTTTCGGAGAGGGCTACAGCCAACATGAGCCACGATCAGAGAGAGAGCCTCGCGTCCGTTTGCCTTTTGTAAGGCGGGGCCCCGCCCTTTGCCGCGTGGGGCTCCGCCCCCTTTCGCGGCTCCACCTCCCTTCGAGGCTTTTCCAGAAGGCTCTCGAAGGGGGGCATGCCCCCACTC
The DNA here is from genome assembly GCF_056783735.1 of Eptatretus burgeri. NCBI lineage: Eukaryota > Metazoa > Chordata > Myxini > Myxiniformes > Myxinidae > Eptatretus > Eptatretus burgeri. The sequence continues at coordinate 72,259,394 of NC_140971.1, forward strand.
CGACCCCCTCACGCCGGGCCTCCACCAATGGGGAGGGAGCCGCCCTGCCCCCTTCCCTTGTCAGCCTTGGCACTGCAAAGGGGTGCGCAAACCCGCGCACTAGCGCAGGTTTCTTTTTTTGCCGTTGTCAATGGTTGGTTTGAGGTTGTTGGATCCAAAATAACGATAGAGATAGAAAAATGGCTAACTCAAAGCGTTGCAGCCCGGATGAATCACACATATTCCCTCTAAACAACAGGTGTGGACTAACTACACATGAACTTCGCGTCATAACTGATCTGAGGACCCTTTATGGTGTATTGCGAATTTCCACAGCCGTAACAATACCTTACTATTTCCATTATTAGCCAATGATGTACTGTTATTATTATCAAACAAACACACCTATCTATTTCCATTATTAGCCAGTGGAGTACTGTTCTTATTATCAAACAAACATACTTATCTATTTCCATCATTAGCCAATTATGTACTGTTATAACAATCAAACAAACACCCCTATCTATTTCCATTATTGGCAAATTATATACTGCCCTAATAATCAACCACACCTATTTCCATTATTACCATTGGAGTACTGTTCTAATTATATAATCAAACAAACAAACCTATCTATTTCCATTATTAGCCAATGGAGAACTATTTGAATAATTAAATCAAAAAAACATACCTATCTATTTCCATTATTAGCCAATGGAGAGCTGTTCGAATAATCAAACAAGCATACCTATCTGCTTACATTATTAGCCAATGGAGTACTGCTCGAACAATGAAACAAACACACCTATCTATTTACATTATTAGGCAAAGATGTGCTGTTCTAATAAATCTAACAAACACACCTATCTATTTACATTATTAGGCAAAGATGTGCTGTTCTAATAAATCTAACAAACACACCTATCTATTTACATTATTAGCCGATGATGTACTGTTCTAATAATCAAACAAACACACCTATCTATTTACATTATTAGGCAAAGATGTGCTGTTCTAATAAATCTAACAAACACACCTATCTATTTACATTATTAGGCAAAGATGTGCTGTTCTAATAAATCTAACAAACACACCTATCTATTTACATTATTAGCCGATGATGTACTGTTCTAATAATCAAACAAACACACCTATCTATTCCCATTATTAGCCAATGGAGTACTGCTCTAATAATGAAAGAAACACACCTATATATTTCCATTATTAGTCAATGGAGTACTATTCTCCCCTTCAGCCTGGGGCCCCAGCAAAACATTTGTCTCTTCTGGATTCTGTGGAATCCAAATCTCTCAACACTTTTGGAATCTCACAGCATGAAGCTGAATCACAAGACCTGTTGCCTTCACATTGCACACACGTCAGTGGCCTCTCTTCTCTGCCTCCCTCTGCTCTCTCAATCCTCTGTCCCAATCCAGCTCATCGTAGATGCATGTGTCCCTCAAGTAACCCCCGACTGGTCCAGGGGTTAACCCCTCAAAATCCAGACTTTCTGCACACCTCAACTGTTTTACTTCTCTTTTCTTCTGTTTATTGAACCTCCTTCGACAGACTGTTCAATTGCACTCTTCCTTGAGAGCTTCAAACAAGCAGTGAACCAACATATCCAAATGGGGGAAGAAAATGATATTTTCTACACCCATTAACCATATCGAACTCAACCCTGTGAATGGCAGATTACGGTGTGTGTGTGTGTGTGTGTGTGTGTGTGTGTGTGTGTGTGTGTGTGTGTGTGTGTGTCGGTCTCTCTCTCGGTCTCGGTCTCTGTCTCTCTCTCGGTCTCTGTCTCTCTCTCGGTCTCTGTCTCTCTCTCTCTCTCTCGTTGTGTCAAACTGTGGCCCCACTGCCCCCTTTCTAAGTCGATTGCCATTTTACCCTCTGTCTATTCCCATTTCCTCAAATCCCTTCAATTTACTCCCTGCCATCCCTGCTCAAACAAAGCCAGGCCAAACAACTGACTGGTTACAAAGCCCTTTACAAAATGAATGGATAACTTTTAAATTCGAGACATGATCTCAAAGACGTTAAAAAAAATCAGTCCATCAAAACAATCTGCATCTTTGTAAACGAAGACTGCTTGCTTCTTTGAAAAATAAAGCAAACATCTTCGAGAATGACCGCCCGATGTAATGGATACAATGTTCCAAGTACGTATGTGGACATTAAATACGATGGATGCTGTAAAACCAGAGTGAAGCACTTTGTAAAAGGGGAATAATCTTGTTCCATCATCTCCATTTCCTCTTGGTGCTGCCGACGAGTTTATCAAACTTTTTTTTCCACCAATCTTGTAAAAATATATCAATCAATAAGAAAGAACAATAAACCTCAAATATTCAAGACGAGAAACAGAAAGGTTGGTTGTGAGTAAGAAACAGGCGCATGGGCCACAAAGCTAAGCTGGACAGTGTCTGGTACGCCAGGGACGTATACTTGCCACCCTCTGGCTTGCGTTAGCGTAGGGGATATGAAAGACGAGAAGAGCCTGCTGAGGCTGCGTCGGTCAGCATGGTTATGGGGAAGGGGAGGGGAGGGCATGTGGGGGTTGAAGATGCTCGAGGGAGGAAAATACGAGCAAAGAAAATCCCTGTTAAAACACCAACGTGTTTTGGCTCTGCATGTCGGCATCCAGAATTGAAGGAAGGACCATTTTGTAATCCCATGTCACCCTCTCTACTGGGCAGTTCCAGTGCAATTTCTGCAATGGTCAGGGAACTGGTGAACACATGAAATGCTACAATGACTTCATTTTCATCTTATTGTACATCCATGGTTTATATAATAATAATACTAATACCATTAACTGGGAGGGCACTCGGTAGAGTGCATACCTCCACCTCATGATGCCTGATCCATGAGAACATATCAGGCCCAATACATTTTTGAAATGTCATGCGAGACAGTACTGTATCGTTTTTGGCTCGACCTCTCAATGGTGAAGAATCACTTGAAAAATTAATTAATTCTCATATCCAGATCCGGATCCGGATCTTCACCAAGATCGAATCAAATCGTTGTGGTCACACACTCAACCTGTCCACCAAGTTTCATCCGAATCAATCTTCAACTTTTTGAGATATCGTGCACACAAGGACCTGGGTTGAACTTGAACAAAGTTCAGGGTCTACTCGTCTCGATAAGATGCCAAACAGCTATTTCAGGGCAAAGCATGCTTTAGCGTCATTATGAAGTTTTTTTGGTTGATTCATTATCTCTGAGCTATTCTGAATCAGAATCAGCCGGGTGCCAGACTGGCACCCTTGAGGAATTTTTTTTTTAGAGGCGAAAAACAAAATGGCCGCCACCGACTTTCGATAAATTCTGTTTTGGGCTATATCTTCAACTCTAATGCACTTACACGTACACAATTTTGGTGTCTACTACTATGTTTCATGCGACAGACAAGGTAAACGTTGATGATTCTCTCAAGATTGGATGACAACAGATGGCGGAATTTGAATCTGGATGGACAACAAGCTTCAACAAGACACTAACCAAGAAAGTGACCCTGATGACTTCGACCAAAAAGAGCATCAAGCTGGATGGAAGGCCAGTATATGATACCGAATTGATCTACACCCGAGCCATATGTCTCCAACAACACAGGGATATTGATATCAAGGATCGTCTCGCTTATGAACTGTCCCCTGTCCCAGAATCCTTGTTTGATGAGAGCGGTGTGATGCGGGCTCAGTCGAAAGCAATCCTGAAGACGAAACTCCAAGTTGAGCAATCAAGTCGAATCAAAGGTGTTCCAGATGATGTCATCTTCAATGGATGTGCCATGTTATGGACTGTACATTGGCCCACAAATGGTACAGTTGAGGATTCTGTGATCAACTTCATGGGAATCATCAAATACCACCTGGAGTGTTGTGACGTATACCTGATTTTCGACAGGTACATCAAAATGAGCATGAAACAAATGACGAGATCCAGTCACACAGGTCATGATTCAAGTCGAAAACATCAACTCAACTTTCACACAACACTTCCAGCACAAAACGTGGTCCTAAATGTAGCCTACAACAAAGTACAACTGATCGATTTGATCTGTCAGTATCTGATGACCCACATTGTGGACAACCAGACCAAACTGGTGATCACCGGAAAAGATCCTACACCAGTCCAAGTATGGAACAATTCCACTCGCCAGAGACAGGATCTGAAAACACACCATGAAGAAGCAGATGTCATCATCATCCATCACTTAGTTATAATTGTGTCAGGTGTCAGTGGTAACTCACACATCAAAGTGGTCTGTGACGATACAGTTGATTCATTTCTACCTTGAGGAAAAGATGACTGTGGATGTCAGCATGGAGAGTCCGTGTGCTGGGAGGGCGAACGTAGACATTCGCCAAACAGCACTGAAACACAAAAGCATCGCCAATTATCTGCCTGCTGTACATGCTCTGACCGGATGCGATACTGTGTCGTATTTGTTTGGCATTGGAAAGGCCACAGCGCTGAAGGTACTAATGGGCGGACATCATCCCACCTTACTTGGTCAGCTGGAAGCAGATGAGGAAAAGATGATATTTGAGGCAACTACCTTCATTGCTGCCTGTTATGGTTCCAAAGTCGAAGGTGATATGTCCACACACCGGTATCAGTTGTGAAAGTCTAAGATGGCTAACTCCAAGATTACCTCTGCTCCGAAATTGAAGTCGTTGCCCCCATCGCATGATGCCTTTGTTCAACATGTGCATCGCGCTCATCATAAAGTCATTACATGGAAATCGCCCGCTCAGTCAGACCCTCCAAACTTGGATCCCATCAAGTATGGATGACAAGAAGGTGAGGACGGTGCGACATTGTGTCCAACCACACTTCCATCTGATGTGTCTGCTGCACCAGTCACCATTCTGCAGCTGATCAAGTGTGGATGCTCCACCAGCCGGCCATGTTCCACTGGGAGGTGTGGTTGTGTGGCAGCACAGATGTCATGTTCGACGTTTTGCAGTTGTAACGCTGGATCAGACTGTTGTAACGCACAGACAAGGGCAGTAGCTTCTAATCACGATGACGATGATGAAGATTGAACATAATGGAGAACATTGCATCCTTAACAAAGTTAATATTTGTTTGCCTAAAAATAGAAGGTAATTTCAAAATCATATAATGTACATCCTTACTTTAAGACATAACCCAAAGTCATAGTCAACTATCCACACGTATCCGGATATATTTGTGTAAAAATCGTATTCCAATATAATCATCAATTCATTGATCATTGCAAGTAAGTTACTTCAGCCGTCATTGACTATTATTGTACGTTGTATTAATATTTGAGGGTTCATCAAATTCAATTTCTTACTCGAAGTGATCAGTGGAACTGCAAAATTGCCATTTTCATGTTAAAATGGTGGCCATCTTGAAAATATGAGACAGGTCTTATATATACACCTTCATTTTTATCATTATCGGATTCCTTGATCATGAAAACATAGTAGTCGACACCAAAATTGTGTTTGTAAGTGCATCAGAAGTGAAGATATAGCCCAAAACAGAATTTATCGAAAGTCGGTGGCAGCCATTTTGTTTTTCGCCTCTAAAAAAATTCCTCAAGGGTTCGAGTCTGGCGCCCGGCTGATTCTGATTCAGGATAGTTCAGAGATGATGAATCAACCAAAAAAACTTCATAATGATGCCACAACATGCTTTTTCACATTTCCGCTGGACTGCACTCGCCTGCATTGGCCCCGCGTTGTTCTGTGGTGCATCCGATGGTGGCTAGCTCACTGAAAAAGTGCAATTTTATTTTAAACCACGTCTCCTCTTTTTTGTACGATGATCTTTCATGACATGAACCCATCACTTCGGCAGAGACAAATACATTTAAAAATCTCATCAATATATGTGGAAAAATTACAGGCCAAAATCAGGAATCAAACCCAGGTCCCCGAGCAAGCTGCACAAGTGCTCTGCCATCTGAGCTAACTGGGCAAATGCTGGGTGAGCCACGCAATTCTTCCACATATACAAGTGCCATTCTTTCCCCCACTGCTTCCGGGGCACTTGCTGCCAACCATACTGTAGGAGCAGCTTGGCGCTCGACCTTCTCGAGAGCAGGCCCTAGCTGCTCCTATGGTTGGCAACGAGTGCCCTGGAAGCAGTGGGGGAAAGAGAGTGGCACTTGTTTTTGTGGAAGAATCACATTGTTCAGCTCATGGGTCACTCAGATAGCTCAGATAGCCGAGCACTGGTGTGGGCAGAGCACTGGTGTGGTTTGCCAGAGGACCTGGGTTTAATTCCTGGTCTGGGCCTGTAATTTTTCAACATGTTTTTATGATGATAATTTTATTCTGTTCATTTCTAATTACATATAAAAATATTAAATGCTTCGTTTAAAAAATATTTTTCAACCATGTCGTTGGAGTGCTACTGTATATTGGAGCGCTCTTCAAGCTTCGATCTCTCCAAGTTTCCATGGCGATACTGCGGCAGGTTGTCCATGTGGCCATCTATGGCGTTAAGAAGGCAAAATAAATTGGATGATTACAATGAGTAAAAAATGTTTTCAGTGACAAAGCAATGAATTGCCACATCATGGCAGGATAGCCGAGAAGTACACATACTCGCTCTAAACTGTCATCTTGGTGTTTCACAGACAGGGTGATTCATTAATGTGTGTGCCCTCTTGGATGGACGTTAAACTGGACATCATATCTCGCGGAATTCCCCCTCCTATCCCCCTCCTCCCGCTCTCACCCCTCTCTCTGCCTCTCTCACCCCTATCCCATGCCTCTCCCTCTCTTCGACCCCTACCCCTCCTCCCTCCCCTCCCTCCCCACCCCTTATCCCTCCTCTCTCTCTCCTCTCCCCTTCATCCTCTCTCCCTCCTCTTTCCCTCCCCTCAGCGAATCAACGAATTGTATTTGCTCATATAGAGTATAACACGAGTTCCTTTGTCAGGAACTTCAACACAGGAGGATGCCATTAGGCCCATCAAAGCCTGTGCTATGGTTGCTAACGTATAGTGGTTTGTCCATGATCTATCCTTTTTAAATACTGATTGTCAAGCAAGGAAGCAAAATGTACCACTTTTTTAGTCTTTGGTATGACTCAGCTGGGGTGCAAACTGTGGACCTCCCATACTCGGAGCAGATGCTCCAACCATTACACCCCCAAGTCTGGTCAAAGTCTATCTGTGGGGAGAATAACACACTATACTTATATTATTGGCATGAATGCTTTATCTTATGATAGTTGTCATAATTTATGGTATAGAAAAGAAAACTAACGACCTATGCAACAACATCTGTGTTGAGAAGTAGATACAGATGGGTCACACTACCGTGTCGAACTGACATGGCAGATGATGTCTGTCTTTCCTTTGGAATGAAGATGGTGAAATACAGTCATCTCAGCTTGCAATCTTAAATGAGATAGCATTAAATGGTAGAAAGAGTTGACACATGAGTTCTGTCCGTGAACTGCTGTTTCATCACATTCTCAAACGAGATGGTTGGTATTCATGGAATACATACCCCACACAGGCTTGAGAAGGACTTGGTGTGAGCCAACTCTTTTGTTTTTTCAGTTTTTTTTCCCCCTTTGATCCAATATGGCTGCCAGACCACGTGACCAATGATGTCATCTTTATCAAACCATATTTCCCATCGGAAGTTGACCCATTAGTTAAATTTTGGATTGATCGGTTAAGTGGTTTTTCCTACGAGGATTTTCAAAGATTTTCCCTTAGCTCCAACATGGTTGCCAGACAACGTGACACGTGATGGTCATTTTTCAAATAATCAAATCCTGTTCAAATTTCAAGTCAATTGGATGAAAATTGAGGATTTCAGAAATTTGGCCTATGTTGATCTTTTGGCTCATGTTTACCTCAAAAATAATTGGTGGTTGAATTTAGTGAGCTGATATGAAAATGCTGTTCAAATTTCAAGCCAATCGGATGAAAACTGAGTATTTCAGAAATTTGGCCTATGTTGACATTTTGGCCGATGTTGACCTCAAAAATAATTGGCGGTTGAAGTCAGTGAGGTGATATGAAAATGCTATTCAAATTTCAAGTCAATTGTATGAAAATTGACAATTTTAAAAATTATGGCCTATGACCTTCTAGCCGATGTTGACCTCAAAAATAATTGGGAGTTGAAATCATTGACCAAATGTGCAAATCCTCTACAAATTCCAAGCCAATCGGATGAAAATTGGGGATTTAAAAAAAATTGGCCTATATTGACTTCAAAAGAGTGACTGCTGTATCACATGGTCATGCAACATGTGGTAAAGTTTTCATTTCCTCCGCTGAACGGTTTTCATTGTACGCTCTTAACAAAATGTCGACATGAACGACGTCCGACATACGACATATGTATGTACGTTACCCATCGCTTAACCCTGCTTTAAGTTCGCGAGTACAGAGTAATAGCGAACGTAGTGAGCTTCATACTTAACGCGTGCACATGAGATAATAGGAAACAACAACAACACAATACCCTGGCAATTTGGAATCCGTGTCGTTGCCTATGACCCTTTTGCTTCCGGTTTTTTTTTTGCTTCCGGTTTTTGTCATGGGGAATGATGCATGCCGGGAGATAAAGTCATCGTCGGAGACATGAAAGACCCAAATATCAGACATAGTGAATATTTCCTCCACTGATTTTAATAAAGATATCTCCCGCATCATCAAAAAATAATTTTTAATCGTGATTTACATTATTTGATCGCTGATCCCGAATCCAGGCCGAATTAACCGGAAATTGCGTATACAGTTGTGAACAAGTTATAGGTAAAGTCAGAAGCGAATGTAAGAAGAATTCTACGTTCGCTTCTAGTATATATATATATATATATATATATATATATATATATATATATATATATATATATATATATATATATATATATATCTTTTTTTTTAGATGAGATCCTGTTCTAGGCGGTGTAGTTGTCGTTGTGAAGGTAATGTTGTGGAATTTTTTTTTTCAGATGAGATCCTGTTGTAGGCGGTGTGGTTGTTGTTATGAAGGTAATGTTGAGGTAATATTAATTTTTTTAGATGATATCCTTTTCTTGGCGGTGGAGTTGTTGTGAAGGTAATGTTGAGGTAATATATATATTTTTTTTAGATGAGATCCTGTTCTCGGCGGTGTAGTTGTTGTGAAGGTAATGTTGAGGTATAATGTTGAGGTAATATTAATTTTTTTAGATGATATCCTTTTCTAGGCAGTGTAGTTGTCGTTGTGAAAGTAATGTTGAGGTAATATTTTTTTTTTTAGATGAGATCCTGTTCTAGGCAGTGTGGTTGTTGTTGTGAAGGTAATGTTGAGGTAATATTAATTTTTTTCAGATGAGATCCTGTTCTAGGCAGTGTGGTTGTTGTTGTGAAGGTAATGTTGAGGTAATATTTTTTTTTTGATGAGATCCTGTTCTAGGTGGTGTAGTTGTTGTTGTGAAGGTAATGTTGAGATAATATTTATTTTTTTTGATGAGATCCTGTTCTAGGCGGTGTAGTTGTTGTGAAGGTAATGTTGAGGTAATATTTATTTTTTTAGATGAGATTCTGTTCTAGGCGGTGTAGTTGTCGTTGTGAAGGTAATGTTGAGGTAATATTAATTTTTTAAGATGAGATCCTGTTATAGGCGGTGTAGTTGTTGTGAAGGTAATGTTGAGGTAATATTAATTTTTTTAGATGAGATCCTATTCTAGGCAGTGTAGTTGTCGTTGTGAAGGTAATGTTGAGGTAATATTAATTTTTTAAGATGAGATCCTGTTCTCGGCGGTGTAGTTGTCGTTGTGAAGGTAATGTTGAGGTAATATTTTTTTTATGAGATCCTGTTCTAGGCGGTGTAGTTGTTGTTGTGAAGGTAATGTTGAGGTAATATTTATTTTTTCAGATGAGATCCTGTTCTCGGCGGTGTAGTTGTTGTGAAGGTAATGTTGAGGTAATATTTATTTTTTCAGATGAGATCCTGTTCTAGGCAGTGTGGTTGTTGTTGTGAAGGTAATGTTGAGGTAATATTAATTTTTTCAGATGAGATCCTGTTCTAGGCGGTGTGGTTGTTGTTGTGAAGGTAATGTTGAGGTAATATATTTTTTTTTGATGAGATCCTGTTCTAGGTGGTGTAGTTGTTGTTGTGAAGGTAATGTTGAGATAATATTTATTTTTTTGATGAGATCCTGTTCTAGGCGGTGTAGTTGTTGTTGTGAAGGTAATGTTGAGGTAATATTTATTTTTTAAGATGAGATCCTGTTCTCGGCGGTGTAGTTGTCGTTGTGAAGGTAATGTTGAGGTAATATATATATATATTTTTTTAGATGAGATCCTGTTCTAGGCAGTGTAGTTGTTGTTGTGAAGATAATGTTGAGGTAATATTTATTTTTTCAGATGAGATCCTGTTCTCGGCGGTGTAGTTGTCGTTGTGAAGGTAATGTTGAGGTAATATTTATTTTTTTTGATGAGATCCTGTTCTAGGCGGTGTAGTTGTTGTTGTGAAGGTAATGTTGAGGTAATATTAATTTTTTTCAGATGAGATCCTGTTCTAGGCAGTGTGGTTGTTGTTGTGAAGGTAATGTTGAGGTAATATTTTTTTTTTGATGAGATCCTGTTCTAGGTGGTGTAGTTGTTGTTGTGAAGGTAATGTTGAGATAATATTTATTTTTTTTGATGAGATCCTGTTCTAGGCGGTGTAGTTGTTGTGAAGGTAATGTTGAGGTAATATTTATTTTTTTAGATGAGATTCTGTTCTAGGCGGTGTAGTTGTCGTTGTGAAGGTAATGTTGAGGTAATATTAATTTTTTAAGATGAGATCCTGTTATAGGCGGTGTAGTTGTTGTGAAGGTAATGTTGAGGTAATATTAATTTTTTAGATGAGATCCTATTCTAGGCAGTGTAGTTGTCGTTGTGAAGGTAATGTTGAGGTGATATTAATTTTTTAAGATGAGATCCTGTTTTAGGCGGTGTAGTTGTCGTTGTGAAGGAAATGTTGAGGATTTTTTTTTCAGATGAGATCCTGTTCTAGGCGGTGTAGTTGTTGTTGTGAAGGTAATGTTGAGGTAATATTTATTTTTTCAGATGAGATCCTGTTCTCGGCGGTGTACTTGTTGTGAAGGTAATGTTGAGGTAATATTTATTTTTTCAGATGAGATCCTGTTCTAGGTGGTGTAGTTGTTGTTGTGAAGGTAATGTTGAGGTAATATTAATTTTTTCAGATGAGATCCTGTTCTAGGCGGTGTGGTTGTTGTTGTGAAGGTAATGTTGAGGTAATATATTTTTTTTTGATGAGATCCTGTTCTAGGTGGTGTAGTTGTTGTTGTGAAGGTAATGTTGAGATAATATTTATTTTTTTGATGAGATCCTGTTCTAGGCGGTGTAGTTGTTGTTGTGAAGGTAATGTTGAGGTAATATTTATTTTTTAAGATGAGATCCTGTTCTCGGCGGTGTAGTTGTCGTTGTGAAGGTAATGTTGAGGTAATATATATATATATATATATATATATATATATATATATATATATATATTTTTAGATGAGATCCTGTTCTAGGCAGTGTAGTTGTTGTTGTGAAGATAATGTTGAGGTAATATTTATTTTTTCAGATGAGATCCTGTTCTCGGCGGTGTAGTTGTCGTTGTGAAGGTAATGTTGAGGTAATATTTATTTTTTTTGATGAGATCCTGTTCTAGGCGGTGTAGTTGTTGTTGTGAAGGTAATGTTGAGGTAATATTTATTTTTTCAGATGAGATCTTGTTCTAGGCGGTGTAGTTGTCGTTGTGAAGATAATGTTGAGGTAATATTTATTTTTTCAGATGAGATCCTGTTCTAGGCGGTGTAGTTGTCGTTGTGAAGGTAATGTTGAGGTAATATTAATTTTTTCAGATGAGATCCTGTTCTAGGCAGTGTAGTTGTTGTTGTGAATGTAATGTTGAGGTAATATGCAGTAGTGTTATCACGGTTATATAAATGCACAAATAATTAATTTGATCTATCGTATACCCAATCACACCTTTATGACTAAAAAATTAACAACAAGATTCGATAGTAAATACTCTAGCAATTTTAAGTTTACCTAATTTTAATAAAGATATCTCCCGCATCATCAAAAAATAATTTTTAATCGTGATTTACATTATTTGATCGCTGATCCCGAATCTAGGCCAAAGTAACCGGAAATTGCAGCATCGAATGTAAAAAGAATTCTACATTCGCTTCTAGGCTTTGCCTATTCCATAATAATCTTCATCGGTTATTGATACTTCCGACTGATGAAGAGTTCCATATCCAAAAGGTCCACCTGATGTTTTCACATCTGAAGCTGCAATATCTGTGGCTCTGCGTTCGAATAGGCATTCACAGTGCTCTTGGATTTCCTCCCCCTATCTCTCCCACCACCCTCACCTCTATTGCGCTGCCCCCTTTCCAGTCATGACTGATTTGAAAAAATAACATATGGCTGTTTCGCTTAACAATTCACAATGCTGTTTGAACACGACTGGAACTTTTACTTTGAGCGACAAATCGTAATTGGCACACATAATGACACCAAATGACTTGACAAAACAAATGTGAATTCGCAGCATTTTCAGCAGTAATTTGGATTTGATAAGTATAGGCTCCAAGCAAGATGTGGGTAAAGGTAAGGTGAGGGACAAAAACCCACAAAATTGCAGCAACAACCGCAAAGCAAAAGCACAACCAAGTGAACCTTCACTCTTGGCTCAGAAAGTCCGACCTTTCAACCAGGGATGGAGTGGCCTTCATCAGGTCAGATATTTTATTGCCGAAACGATGGACTTTTGAAGCCTTTATTTATTTTATTCTTTGTCACAGCCTCAAATTGGTTGTGGTTTTGTGATTTCTCCTGTGCAGTTGTTGATGCAATTTTTTGTTGTTTTGTATACAAAGTGAAAGCTCATGGAAGAGCGAGGACACTGAACTGATCAGGACGCAACTTAACGAACGGAACATCAGAAAGAGGGGGGAACTCCAACATCAGGGTTGAAGGACAACACAGAGGGAGACTTGGACAAATAATGGGTGTGGGAAAGAATGAGGGGTCGGGGAGGAGGCACGGGGTGGACAAGATGGATGCAGAAGCAAACTCTCAGGAAGAAAAAAACTCGAAATTTGGAAGGAGATGGGAGGTGGGGTAACGAGGGTAGAAACGATTATGGTTTCGGATTGGGGACGACTTGAGATGGTGGTGCACAGCTGTCTTGATGACCTATAGGAAAGAATGAGATTGAAGAGAATGTGGAAGTTGGTTTCACAGGTGGGAAAAAAGAGGAATGAAAGAGTGGGAAGTGAACAGTGATCCTGGATTTAGGTAGTTCAACCAGAAGGGGTTTGATGGTGGACCATGTTAGTCCTACAGAAACCTTGGGGGGGGGGACTGGACAAAGCATGGAAAAGGCAGAGGATGCAAGACCAGAAAAGAGGCAGTAGAAGACTGAGAGACGACCGACCTGTCTGCAATGGTGACGTGATATGCCTACAGGCTCGGCTTCATCACGGGGAGAATCCAATAACCTTTACGGCCTTGGTTTTCACAGCGACAAGCTAAGCAAGATGTGAGGTCGGGGAGCCTGCCCAGAGGGTAGAGCAGTACCCCCATCAAGCTGCTGACGAAGGCCTTGTAGGTGGATAGGAGTTCAGGTGTGTCAAGGAAGGACTTTATACGATGGAGGATGCCGAGGTGGCAGCTGGCTTTGGAGGCCAACTTTGAAGTGTGGTTTGCTCAAGAAAGAGCATGGCTGATCGTGAGACCCAGGAGTTTGAAGGACTGAACTTCCTCAAGAGAATTGTTGAGAAAGTATATGGAGGTGGGGGGAAGGGGACTGGGGGGGATTGTCATACAGTCCTTTCAGAGAGAGAGAGAGAGAGAGAGAGAGAGAGAGAGAGAGAGAAAGAGAGAGAGGTTCTTTGTTTAATTCTCTCATTACATGTACAAACTGTTCTTTGATAATAGTTTGGTTGGAGTGGGTGAGGTATAATGGTGGAGGGTTCAAAGGGGTAAAAGCTACAATGTATACTGTGAATAAAAGGAAGGAAGTGAAGTTGTTGGCCTAAATGTCACTTATTTATCACAATTGTCGAGAAATAATTTTTACCTTCCTGTTCTGGTTTCGGAAACATATCAAAGGCTTATAGCCCTTACCAACATCCCTCAAGATGAAGGAATGATTCCTGTTTGACCCCATTTCATCATTGACCAGTTCATGATGAGCTAATGGGACCTGACTTTGGCCTGGGTGGCCATCCTCCATCCCTTGGCCCTTCATCATAGCGCTTCACCACACGGCATCCCTTGAGCACTACACGACAGCACGGCGGATCTTACATAATCCAATCTCTCAACTACATCACCAAATCCAGGTCCATCTGCTAACCTTCTATTAATCAGTTTCAAATGGTCTTCAGGTCTTCAGAGAGAAATGTCATCATCACCAGCTGGATTGAAAACCTCCATTGTATAAGAAATCGATATCGTGCCAAACTGCATATCTCCGCAGATTGTGCGGAAGAGCAAAAAAAACCCTGCAAACGACATGGTATGAACTGACGAATGGAAGAAAACATGTGGTTATCGAATTACCGCATTTACAGGAAATTTCGATGTCAGGAAAGGAAGAAAGGTCTCGAAAAACGAAGACCATAGCGTAATGTGATTAGTACAGGCACAGGGCCAGATCTCTGACGCATGGAAAACCCCTGTAAGGTGGTCGGTCAGCTGTATGGAAGTTGTTACCAAAAACGTCAATATCTGAGGTTACAAGAGAATTTGATTCCGAGCCAAAGCCTTGGCAAACTTTAGAGGGGCTGGGATGGTGTAGGTTGAGTGGGTTTAGAGGGAATTTGGGGAGGTGATGAGAGTTAGGGCCAGGGGGGTTGAAGGATTGGGAGAGGGAAGGGTTGGGGGCAGGATTGAAAGGCAGCAACATTCGGTCCAAGCGCTATGACCTGCCAGGGCCAAGACGCAAAGTATTCACCCACACCCATTCCTTTTCCTGCTCACCAACTCCACCTCACTTGAAGGTCCCATGCCTTCACGGAAAAGGCCCTGACAGCCGTGCATTGTTTCGCTGTCCCCCCCCCTTTTTTTCTTTTTCTGCGAAGTCAATTCCCAAATGTGGTGTTGAGCACAAGGTCACATCGTTGTGGCCTGCCAATGCCCCATTTGCTTTCTGCTCAGAGCAATCCATGGTTGGACTGAATGGTTGGTTGCAGCATCTGCATTACTTTCATGGCACTAATCCCAAGTGCTAAATTTTAAAAACCTCGTGTTTCACTTATCGTAGTAGTACCTGATAAAGAGGAACTAGTCATAGCATCTTCTGGCCCGATATATTTTCGAAATTCTTCCAAGGAGTCTAAAAAACACACGTGCATCATTGCTATATTCAATCACTACATGACTCCGCAAGATATTGATACCATTTCTGGAGTGAATTTAGATATTGTATCAAAAAATATAAATATCATGCTTCAGTGTACAAAAGAGAAAATTCTGAATTCATAAAATTTACGTTTGGTTTCGTTTTGAGCTCACCTGGACTTTAGTCAGGTGAGCTTATGCGATCGAGCAGTGTGTGTGTAGGTCTGAGGGAGTGAGTCAGTCTGTAAACACTTCAGTCAATATCCCTTAAACCAAACACACGATTTTGATGAAACACAAGCTTAATATCTGATGCCTAACAAAGGTGTATCTACCGCATCAACATGTGCTCTCATTGAGGGGGTCTCCGGCGGGGGGGCTGGGGGGGGAGGTTGACCCGCTCCCACCCCAAAATAGGTATTTGATCTACTCTCCGAAACTACACACACGATTTCGATGAAACTTGACCACAACCTTCATCACCCGGGATGTACCAAAGTTTGTTCAAATAATCAAAAAAAATCAGGGTCTAAAAGGTTCGGCGGGGTTCAGTGACTGTTGCTCCTGATCCAGGTGAGCTTCAGGACACTCCGTCCTATTTTTAAAGTAGGAGATATACGTTTCAACACATATAAAAGCACGGGAAGAGCAAGGGAATTAGGAGACAATTGACAAATAGGCATAGTCGATGGGATTTAAATGTTACACTTCACAACATTTTGAGCCAAGTGCTCAGATCAAATCAGCAAACATGCCGCCCTTCTGTACTGCGCGAGGTTTGTATTGGAATACGAAACAGCTGGCTTTGACGAGTTATCGCAAAGGGAGGAGAACTTGTGAGACCTTTATATCTTGGTGTGTTCTGACTGCCTTTTATCCTTGACTGCACAAACATTTCATAAGCACCCAAAAACACTGAACTTTCCGTTGTGCTCGTGCTTGCACTGTTTAGACTCAAAACATTGTTCCCTCTTTCATAAGCGGTGGAACAACAACAACTGGCGAGAGCAATTACTGGCACTTGCAAAGTATTTCAGAGACCATAAGGCTATGAACAACACTTTGACCCATTCGGCTTTGATTCGAACATGACGTCTGCTTTGCAATCGAGTTTGTATTGATCATCATCAAAACTATCTCGTGATGAGAGAGAGAGAGAGAGAGAGAGAGAGAGAGAGAGAGAGAGAGAGAGAGAGAGAGAGAGAGAGAGAAAGAGAGAGAGAGAGAGACCGAGAGAGAGAGAGAGAGAGAGAGAGAGAGAGAGAGAGAGAGAGACGTAGAGAAAGGTGGGGAGAGAGAGAGGAGGGAGGACAGAGGAGGAGAGAGATAGGGAGAGGGAGACATGTAGAGAGAGGGAGAGAAGAGAGCTAAATCATGGAATGCACAACAGTATAAAGTGGAATCAAGAGTTCATAGAACACCTTCCCCTATAGAGTGTTCAGGTAAATAATTAAATTGAAATATATTAATAATATTACCAGTCATATAAAAGGATTTCTGGAGGTTTACAACTGTTGATTCAGTCTTATACACCACCATATATCACTTATCCAAGTACTGTACTGCAAAACTGGAGGTTTTGCAAAGCAATGTTGTTGTTTCATATGCAGCCTGTTGCTGCTGGTTGCATCATTTTCTCAAAGCATGGCTGTACTGCTGATGCCTTGCCCCTGTTGGCTGTTACTAGTAAGCTGGTACTCGTTTTGCCAACCTCAAAAGGATGACCAGCTGAGTCAACCCACTTGGTGTTATTTCATCGGCACAACATGGGCTCAAACTCAAGATCCTTTTGATCTTAAGCCGGAACCACCTTAACCATAAAGCCAACATCAGGCTTTTTGGAAGCAATAATGAGGCAATTTGTATTCTGCAGTGCTGAAGTATATAATTATATTTAAATAAAATAAAATTTGTAAAGGTCGTATAAAAAGTGAATTCTGAAAGTTGACCACTGTTGATGCAGCGTCTATTACACCAACCTATCTGGCGCATCACATTGGTCATTCACACTCGTTGTTTGTGTGGTTCAATTCCAGTGATTTGTTTGGTTTTGTTGTAGGGACGAGTTATCTCTCTTGCCCGTGTTGTTGAGTGGTGAGTTAAGTTGAATTTGTTGTACTATAGTCATTGTCATTTTATTGTGTTTTTATTGGAAATTTCAAACGATTGGTTATTCTTGATAAAATAGTTGATGCTAAGGAAAATTGGTTGTGTTTTAGTCGTCACGCGATGTGGGGAATGCCACAGACCTTGCCATGTGGTGCACGGCATCGTGGTCTTGCGGATATGTTGCTGTGGTGGTAATCCGTTTATTCTTTAAATTCCATGGGGTTTGATGAATGCGATCCCTGAAACGCCCTGAAGTATCGTGGATACTGTAGATTGATGGACTGTACATTCAGTTGTTTGTTTAAAAAAACAAAAAACCTGTTGAGCACCCGCACCGCATGATGGATGGATGGATGGATGGATGAATGATCCTTCTCATGTCGTCAGGCACATAGGGCTGCCGAGTCAGTTTCATTGGGTAGGGATACAATCCTGGATGGGTCATCACTCCAACAGGGAAGTTAGAACAGGAATTTGTAATTTGGCCAGGGTGCTGGCGATAACTCGTCTACTCTTCCCGAAGGACACCGTGAGATCTTTAACGTCCACCAACTAATGCTGACAGATGTGGCATCCGTTTTAACGTCCATCCGAGGGACGGCACACACACACACTGATGAACCACCCTGACTGTGAAACACTGGGATGACAGTTTATAGTGGTGTTGGGATTCAAACCCAGGCTCGACAGCTTAGAGATGAGTGTGCCACCGCATGTTCAGTTGTGGTCTGATACTGACATATGATACTCTTGGATTAATCAACCATGCCATTCCTTTTTCTAATCGAAATGTATTCATATGAAGAAGATGTTACCTCATGGTTGCCATGCTTTGTCAACTTTATGTTGTTAGTGAGCTATGTATTCACCCTTTCTTACAAACTACAGATTGACCTCAAGCCAACCAGACAGATCCCAACCCTGTGCTACCGATACTTCTGTATAAGCCCACAGCCGTGTGTTCACCTACCGGGTTATGCCTGTCGTGGCATCTACCGTATTACTTTAACCTGCGGATACTTATATGGCTAATACGCTGTCAATCTCGCACCGATTGATATTTGACCTTCCATTAACATTGTATGCAATGGCAAATGCACGTTAGGGGTTAATAGTATACACTGGAGTTAGATTGTGAAAAGATTGGGGTCTGCTTGATTGGTTCATACTGATTGGTAAACTCCAAATTGAATGGTTGTTTATCTTGGATATTTACAGAATGCAACTGACCTTTTTTTTCTTCTTTTATCAATAGTAAATTTCTATTTTGCCAGAATAGATTTATTACTCGTCATGTGAACATGAGTCACTTTCCACCAGTCGGGCAAGCATAATTTGCTGTTGAGATGGCAAGTAGTCAACTTCCATAAACTTGGCATGAAAGAGTGGAAGGAAAGGGGAGTGGGTATATATGACGGTAAGGAAAATCTGTTGTATATCTACTGTCATATGATGTCGTAGGCAACATATACTTCATCCACACAGGCAACTCAGCTCTTAGGATTTAGGATAAACATCAATATATCATCAATATACCAATCAAGTAATCAATCAAATGTTTTGGACCACACTTTTAATTTAGAACTAAAGTCTCAAGGAACTTTACAAAGAAATAGGAGGTAAGAAAAGTTGACATTAAGGAAAAAGTAATTGTAAAAAGTTGGTCTTTTAAGAGAGATATAAAACTGGTAATTGATGATGCTGTGAAGATTTGAAAAGGCAGCGATTCTCACAACTGAGTTGGATATTTGAGGAATGCTCAATTGTGAAAAGTCTTCATCTGAGAGTGCATGGAACTACGAGTAGGTTCTCAATGTCAGCTTGGCTACCATATTTTGAATAAGGTGTAAGGACTTGAGAGGAGAGGCAGGTAAGCCTGTTCAGAGTGAGTTGCGGCATTCCATGTGAGACCTTATGAGAGCATGATCCAGATCTTCAGTTATCTTCTGATTTAAGCATGAGTGGATTAGGGCAATATGGTACAGATGGAAGAAAATCGATTTACAGATTTTAGCAATTTACAGAATTGAGGAAAGAGCTGGGTCAATTGTAGCACCTAGATTTGCAACAGTGGAAGCGGAGATCAGGTGGTAATCCCGAAGTATTACTATCTGGGGTTGAAGCTTTTTAAGAAAGGATGAGGGGCCAATATCCAGCCTGCCATTCTTAACAGCACTGCATTTGAAAATGTCGAAGGAGATCAATGTTCGAATTTAAGAGAGACTGTAATTCAAAGTTGTATAAATGAGCAAATCATCAAATTCAATGAACAGGTATCCAGGTATATCTGAATGTTATCAATGCAGCAATGAATGCTGATTACATGCAAATTTGATAAAATGGTACCAAGTGGATGTTGATAAGGGGAAAGCAAAAGTGGATCAGGAACAGATCTGATCTGAGAAACACCTACAGATAGATGAAGTGCATCTTATGAATAGCCAGAAATGTTTGCAGTAAATTACAAGATAAGACTTAAACTATCTAAAAGCAGGTCCAGCAAAGACAAGGTTGAAGCAAGTCAAGTAATATTGTTACGAATCTGGAAACCATTTGCACACAGACAGCAGTCCCTCAGCTTAGTTATTTTGATAAGTATGTGTTTATAGTTAGGGTCCCCTACCTGTGTCTAATGGAATTACATGTGTGCGCTGCGAGTTACTTTTTTAGTCGGGGTATTTGCAATACAAATCGAGCCTCCAGCCAACCAAAACCATCACTCCTTCACTTCGCACATCGCGCCATTACACACGCGTGTCCAGCCACGTACGTGGGCGGAGATGTCCACCGCCTCAGATCGAGACTCCGCCCAGAAAGGCAAGGGCATGCCCCTTGTCCAATCACGCACAGAGGGCGACTTTCCCACGACACCCCCGCCAATGAGGGTTGAGATTGCCACAGAGGGCGACTTTCCCATGACACCCCGGCCAATGAGGGTTGAGATTGCCACAGAGGGCGACTTTCCCACGACACCCCGGCCAATGAGGCTTGAGATTGCCACAGAGGGCGACTTTCCCACGACACCCCCGCCAATGAGGGTTGAGATTGCCACAGAGGGCGACTTTCCCACGACACCCTGGCCAATGAGGGTTGAGATTGCCACAGATGGTGATTTTCTCACCCCGCACAAGAAATGAATAAAGGAACGCCAGGTTCCGGAGCGCTGGTCTTGGGGGGTCGCGGGTCTTGGTGCTGGCTGGTTCGTCTGATCCTGGGTCATCGTCGTCTCTGATCTTCTCCTTGGTCTTGGTTCGTTGGTGCATGGCTGGTTGGAGAGCGCAGTCCCTGGTGCTTGGTGCGGCGACAAAGGTGTGGGTTCGAGTCCCCCCCCCGAACCAGCTCATCTCGACCAGACTGCACGAGGCGGAAAGGTGCCCAACCGGCCCCATTTGTTTTGGGTGTGTGTGTGTGTGTGTGTGTGTGTGTGTGTGTGTGTGTGTGTGTGTGTGTGTGTGTGTGTGTGTGTCGGTGGCGCCAGTCCTGTAAGTAGAAACTGTTTAAGTGCCTTGTACATTAAATTGTATTTCTGATAGTCGGTTTAACTCTGCTCTTTTCGTGCTCTCCTGCCCCATTATAAATAAGCCCCCAATTGTTCAATGTACCAGCGTGTTGTCACTTTCTTTCGTTGGTTTAGCATGGTGCATACTGGGAATTAGGGAGGCCTTGTTGCTGTAATTGTTCATTTGGACTGACGGATCATGGTAATCCCCGCTCAGTTTACACCCGGATCGGGCTCGGTAAATGGCCCGTTCCGCCTGAGGTCCGTCGAGGGTGTGGTTTTCCCCGGTAGTTAGACGACGTGGGTACTTAGGTATATTGAAATTAGGCAATTAACTCTACCCCACACCGTTGAAATATTGGCGACCATGGTCCGCTATGGGACCCGTGACCTTCAGACTTATCCGAGAGTCACGACCTAAATTCTGGGTGTTCGGTGGAGACGACCCTACTGCTCCCCCTGGTGGTCGTTTATCGCCACTGAACCCGGCCCACAACAATATATTGGGATCAACTGTATCAAAAGCAACTGCTAAGTCAAGAAGCATCACAATTTTATTTGATCCCTGGTCTACTTTGTGTAAAATATAATTTATGGCCATCGAGAGGGCAGTCTTGGCTTTATGTAACCACTAGGAAGAGTACGCATCCCCAGTGACAGGAAAAGCAAGCAAAAGTATCCGTCACAGTGACGGGAAAAGTTTATGTTAATCTATAAATTTGAATAATATTTAATGGACTTTTAAAAGGTTAATTGTGTCGCATTGAGCCAAAGCTCTGAGCTACTTATACCGTCCATCACAAAATGTTGGTGCAATACAGGGTGGCAGAAGTTGGATTTGTCTCAAAAGAGTGAAAAATATCCTTGTTGAGAAATAAAATATGGCATCAACATTACTCATGCCTGTTCTCCCGTCATTTCAAAAGTGAATGTTGAGCTTTTCAAACGTAGCACAGGAAGCGGCTACCGTAAATTGGAGACAGACGAACATACGGACAGACACCATGTGGTTCGCAATCTATAATAGATGACTTACCTTCCAATGAACTTCAACACAGAAAGAGACCATTTGGCCCATGAGGATTGTACAATGGTTGCCAACCTATGACAGTTTTTTATGGAGTAAAGGCTCAGGGAAGAGCTAAGAACACTGAACAGATCATGATGTAATAGGACAAAAGGAACAGTAGAGGAAAGGGGGAGGGGGCACCAACAGCATAGTTGAAGGACAAAACAGAGGAAGACTTTGGGGAGGAATGGGGTGGACAGGATGGACACAAAAGGAAACTTCTTCCCCCCTACTCTCTCCCTCCACCTCCTCGCTCTCTCCCCCCCTCTCTTTGCTCCCTCCCATCTCTCCTGCTCCCCTCTCTCTCTCTCTCTCCCCCTCCCCTCTTCCCCTTCCCTCCCTTCCCCACTCCCCTCTCGCTCTCCTCCCTTACCCCCCACCCCTCTCTCTATATGTCCGGCTCTATCCTTTTAAAACATTGAGTATCAAGCAAGGAAGCAACATGTGCATCGTATTTAAAGTCTTTCAAATAACTCGATACTTGGCTGGGGATTGAAACGCCAAACTCCTCGACTTTTAACGAATTACGTCATCGAGTCCACCAATAATTATATTTCAACTTATGTGGAAGCTCTTTGAAGTTCATTATGAAACGTTATTTTTAGGTCACAATGCTAAATGGAGTTTTTTCTTTAATTAAATAATTGCTTTGCACTGCAACCTTTGTTCAAAGACTTTCAGTGTGGGCTACTGTTACTAACAATGGCGAAATGGTTTGTTCAACTTTGTGCTAATTCTCATACTCTATCACAGAGTGGTGGTGCCTCTGAAGTAGCCTCCTGAGCTTGGGTTATACTAGGTGGTTTGCCATTGCCTTCCCAGCAGGAATTTGGCCACGGTGCCGGCTAAAGCTCGCCTACTCTTCGGGAAGGACACCTTGGGGATCTTTAACATCCATCAACTAATGTCGGTAGATGTGACGCCCAGTTTCACGTCCATCAGAGGGACCGTACACACATCGATGATTCACCCAGTCTGTGAAACACCGGGACGATGGTTCAGCTTCGAGGGGAGTGTGCATACCTCGGGGCCATCTTGTCAGCCGAGGTCATATCTAAACGCACTGTTAATAAACAAACTGCAATTCCATGTTGTATTTATAACGTTTAAAATGTATCGCATTTGGTGTCATACATTTAATCTGGTGGAATGCCGAGCTTTTCAAAAGCAGCGCGGGAAGCAGCTGCCAGAAATGGGAGACAGCCGAACTTGCGAACATACAAATGCACAGACAGACGCCACACATTTTTATTCAAGGTCTAAGGGTCGTTTGTGATTTTGAATTTAGTTTGTGTCCGGTAAAAGTTTCCTCAAGCTTGAAAATTATGCACCAGAGGAATTCATGGATTTCTCTACAAATAGAGAGAGAACTAAAAGTAAGGATACAAAGTTGATGGAACTGGATCAAGTAAATAAGTTTACTTTTAGTGACTGATGATTGTCTGGACCACATCTTGACTGACAAATGAGAAGTAATTTAAACAGAAGGATGTATTGGTAGATGATGAGGCAGAAAGAGTTCTTAATTTCTTGCCAAAGTGTTAAATAGCCACGGAGTTATTGTACAATCGGATTCAATGCATTTGAAGATTTCAACAAAAGGAAGATAAAATTGCTGAACGAGTGGTTAGAAAGGTGGATTATTGTAAAATCAAAATGGTGGGATATAATGAGTATGACCATGTACACGGTTGTGACTCAGGACGGATAATGTGCTGTCGTCAATTTAAAATATCCACCAATTGTGAAAGCGGATCACGTCGGTCTTCAATATGTATGTTGAAATCTCCTACCATCAGTATGTTTCCAGGATCGGTCGGTAAGTGGAGCTGCAGGCAATCTTGAGTTGTCATCAACAAATGAAGAATGTTGACGACTCATCAATGATCGCTGCTTGAAATTTTATAGGTGAACCGATAAATAAGCAAAAGGGGCTCTAAAGGTAAATATGAAGTTATAGAGTCGGACCTAGTTTAAAACATCCACTCGGATACAAATGCATCGCACTCCACCTGAGGCAATGCTCTCTTGATGGCGAAGCAGCTATGCTAGTTTGGTATCCTTATCTTCATAAATTCATTGGATATCTGTCTTATGGTAAAAAAAAAAAAAAATATATATATATATATATATATATATATATATATATATATATATATATATATATATATATATATATATACTCTAAAATGTACCACATTCATAAAGGTGGCTTTATAATACAACAAGAGATATTACGACTCAAGCGAGAAGAGCCACGAGGGCCATTATTGTGCCAGAGCTTTGTTGTATTCCTTGCCTATGAGGAGAGCACGCTCCATGGATTGTGCTGCGTGGAGTGCGACATGCAAGAGGTGGCTACGGGTGGCATGCTGTGCTTCCGTAGTGTGTTTGTGCAAGCTGAGCTGCATCGGGTGTCAGGTTGCACACATTTTACAAACCGAAGGGCCGCCTCGCTGCCCTGCCGCAAGCTGCGCGGCCTCGGCCTTTATTCCGTGCACATGCTGGGCCACATTCCGGCATGCAGGGTGAGAGGGACAGCACAGCCCGTACCAGCTGCTGTCTCTTCATGATAACCCCTGAACAGGAGTCTCAAAAATGCAGTAGATGCTTCTTTGTGGTGATTTTCGGCCTGTGGGGGATGTGGGAACACACCGCAGGAATGGCGTGGTCGGAAATTGTCATTTCCTTCAGTGTGTTGTCTTTTTCAAGTCATGATTATACGTTGAACTACTTTAGGGATGTGAAGAAAGACTATGTGCATGGGTTAAGATCAATATAACAGTAATATTGCAGCAAAGTGCGACCCTCACTATTCCTCCCCCTTCCCCCCCCCCCCCCCACACACACGCCATAACTTTACCTCTTTATGGAAGTTGTCCACCCAACTTGCCCTCTGCAACAGGACATTTCAATCTCAATGGAAAAGATTGACACTTTCATGTAGAACACAGGCCTTACAGTGGTGCAGAATAAGGAAACACAGGCCTTACAAAGGGGCTAAACAAGGAAATTATCTTCCTCGTTGGCTGGAATGAAGTGAATTTCTCTTCACACTCACGTGTGTAAGGTACATTGGCCGTTGATTTACTTTCACAAGAAAAGCTTTCATATGGAAAGCCAAAGTACCTGGTTTGCTCAAAAAGGAAGATTCTCTTTTCAGTTACTTGTGTGATTAGCAAGCGGCCAAGTTCATGACTCAGTAAGAGTCCTTGAGTTTGGCAACTAGCATCTTCATTTGAACAGAGGGCCCAGGTGTGATATTTCAAACCTTAAATGAGCTGAAAGTAAAGCAACAGGGCCACAAACAAACATTCGGCCCAAATATATTTTTTCCAGGATTGAGGAAGTAATACAAGATGTTCTGCGATCGGTAACCTTTTATAGATAACGTGTAAGCCTAAATTCTGGAACAACCACACATTGCTTGATGATTAGGGTGGTGGGCTTTGGATCCTTGGGTCCTGAGTTCAAATCCTGCTCAGCTGTTGAATTAATACCAGGTGGGGTTGACTGCCTGTCACCCTTCTGAGGTCGGCAAAATGAGTGCCAGCATGCAGGTATACCGTGTTGGAGTGGCGACCCGTCCAGGATTGTGCCCAATAACCAAGGAGACTGCTTAGGCAGCACCAACGCTCTGCACAGAGTATGGTCCCAATGGATGGATGGACACACTGCAGGTGAACATCAAAGATACTTCGGTGCTCAAAGCATCAAAAGTGTCTCTTTGTCATCTGGCAACAATTCCCATTGATTTTCCTTTTGATCTATTTGTTTCATTTTGCTATTCAAGTGATATATATATATATATATATATATATATATATATATATATATATATATATATATATATATATATATATATATATATATATATATATATACACACACACATATATATATATATATATATATATACACACACACACACATATATATATATATATACACACACACACATATATATATATATATATATATATATATATATATATATATATATATATATATATATATGTATGTATTTCTAACCACCGACTGACTGACTAACTCACTGATATGAAAGATTGGTGTCTTCCGTGTGACGTAGAAAGTTGAAATTTTATGTGCCGATGGAAATTGATGCCAGTATGCCGGAAAAATTCACAGAATCGTCGAACAACATCCATAAATGAAAGATATAAAATGAAAAAAAAGTAAAAAAAAATGCAGGTGAGTGACCTGAGACAATGGGGAAGC
Organism: Eptatretus burgeri; assembly: GCF_056783735.1. Lineage (NCBI taxonomy): Eukaryota > Metazoa > Chordata > Myxini > Myxiniformes > Myxinidae > Eptatretus > Eptatretus burgeri. The sequence continues at coordinate 72,285,650 of NC_140971.1, forward strand.
ACGGTAATTTTGCGTGCTGATGGACATCGAAGCTGATACACCAGGAAAAATCATAGAACCATAGGAAAGCATCCAGAATTGAAAATACTAGTACTAACCCTAACGTGCAAAAAAAAACAAAAAAACATTCAAACCACGAGCCAGAAACAACAACCACACAGGCCGTTCCTTCGCTCTCGCGTGCCCGTACGTGCAACCCCCCCCCCCCCCAAAAAAAAAAATAAAATAAACTTTCAAACCATGAGCCAGAAACAACCACACAGGCCGTTCCTTTGCTCTCGTAAACGACGACTGGATTGGGGCATTGTGTTTATCTATAAATGCGCATAAGAAATTGAGAAATTATTAGAATACATTGTTATCACCATCCGGAAGTAGTGTGTGCCCGTACAGAATGTTCACCTGCATTCCACGAATTATATTATCGCTTGCATTGAACTAACAACTGCTGTGATACTTACACACACAGGGTTAATTAAAATCCAAATTAAAATCAAGTTTACCTCCCTGTCTTTGCTCGCCATGACATTCGCTGCCATAGACCATTGCCACTCCTACGCCACGGGAACTAAGGCACCGATCTATCCACATCGTAACCGGCACGGCACGTGACGTCATCGTTGGCCGGCCGCGCACCGGCCTATGTAGCAATGTGTCCTGTCATTGGTTGGTAAATAAATGGCCATAACTTGGGAACCACTTGTCCGATTAATATCAAACCTTGAAAAGGCACATCCTCAGGTCCCCAGCAATATACCTGGCAAGTTTCAATGAGATTGGACCAGAGGTTGTCGAGAAACAGCGGTCACACACACACACACACACACACACACACACACACACACACACACACACACACACACACACACAGATTGCTGGAATTATAGATAGATAAATAAATGAAAATAAATAAATGAAAAATCAAATGCAGGTGAGCGACCTGAGACAATTGGGAAGCATGGTTCCTATTGTGTAAGCACACTCTGCTAATATACTGTAATATATATATATATATATATATATATATATATATATATATATATATCAATATGTATCTTTATGTATGTACATATATGTATATATGTATATATGTATATATATATATATATATATATATATATATATATATATATATATATATATATATATATATATATATATATATATATATATATGTACATACATAGTATATCTGCTCCACCTCAGCTGCATTTCATTTCTTTTTTCATTTTGTAGTTCACGGAAACATCTATACAAGAGTGAGGCTCATGAAAGAGCAAGGTTGAATTGATCGTGGGGTTGCAGGGTAGCAATTGGGCACAACTGGCAAGGGAATTATTATTATTATTATTATTATTATTATTATTATTTTGTATACATCTTGTTGCTGCTGGTTGAATCATTGCTGGGAGTGTGGCTGTGCCGCTGATGCAGTGTCCCTTTACCAGTAAGCTGGTACTCAGTCTCCCGACCTCAGAATGATGACAGGCTGAGTCAACCCACCTGGTGTTATTTAACGGAACAGGGATTCCAATTCAAGGCCCTAAGACCTTAAGCCAGCTACCTTAACCGTTAAGCCAACAACAGGCAGCAAGGGAATGAATAGAAAGGGAAAAGAGAAAGAGAAAGAGAAAACACTAAAACGAGAAAGTCAGAGGGCTTGGGTTTGGAAAGGTCAGTGGGGGTAATAAAGATCATGTGTGAAGATGGGGGATAACATGAGGTGGTGACGCAATGCTTGCTTTAAGCCCTGGAGGGAAGAGTAGGAAAGAGCAGCCTCTGGAAGGTAGTTCCATAGGTGGCAGAATATGGCAGAGATTGCAAAAACACTACTATCTGTAATTAATGTAATTTTTGCTTTTTTATTTAATTCTTGTGCTCAGTAAAATAATGAAACGATTTTCCCTAACTTCCTTTCTCTTTAATTCTTCCCCACTCATCATATTCAAACTGCACACTCTCCGAATCCACTGCATCATCCAACAGGAGAGTGCAGAGGTAGCACAATTACCTTTGAGCTGTTTAGTCAGGGGTTGATTCCCGACCCGACTATGAACTGTCGCATTGCTGGTTCCCAAGCAGGGTGTCGTTCTTCAGATGGATGTTAAGCTAGGTGTCCAGTCTTCAGCTCCAATTGAACTAATAGTCTGATTTTAATGAAAGATGGTTTCAGGAGGACAATGAAAGATGAACTCGAAAGACCATGTGATCAACAGGTGAAGACGCCAATTCCAAACTAGCCTTAAAAGTAACTTCGTAAAGAGCGAGTTGAACTGTCTTTCGAGGATATGCTGTTCTTTCAGGATGATTGTATGACATCATAGTTGATTATAATGAAAGAATATTGATAAAGTTAAAAACACAGGTAGATTAGATAATTTGATCTTCCTAAATGATTGCTCTCAAGAACGCAGGGATTTCTTCAAACAATTTACTACGTAAGCAAAATATCGTTTGATTCCTGTGGATATCTTCAGCTTTTAGTTGATAAGAAAACAAATTTGAACTTGTATTTAAACCACAAAGTATTTACCTCCACCACAGAAGGTGAAGGAGATTATGTTTTCACCCCTTTCTTGCTGTTTGACTGTTTGTTGGGTCGCCAAAATATTGGGTCGCCGAAATAAGTGACGCTTATTGTCAGTAATTCTATCCGTTTGTTTGGATGTTTGTTCGTTTGTCATCAGCATAATTGGTAGTAAGCGTGGGCGGATTTTGACCAAACTCGGGTGGTAGGTACATCTTATGACCTAGTGCTTTGGAAATTGTGATGGTTGCTAGGGGCGCTTTGGTTCCCTAGCAACAACCGAAAACCTTCAAAATCGGTACCGTTCACGCGAAATCAATTCCGAAAGCCATTATCGCACGTAGGGTTATGAAAATTGGCACGAATCATCTACAGGTGATGCTCTATCAAATATATTCCGGTTTTTGTGATATATGGAATAGTTTACACGCAGCGCCCCCTACAAGTAGGGTATGCGCGAAAATTGGCGAAAATTGAAGGCCCCCTCGCGACCAGGTGAGTGCATCGATACGAATGAAACGTTGCAGGTTCATGGTACTCAATGAGTACTACAACTTTGCCTCGGGACATATTGACCGATTTCGCTTAGGTCAGGGGTCAAAGGTCAATTAGTGCAAAAATCGATAATATGCGAGAGCTGGAGGTGCCTTCGCGCCAAATGCTACTCCTCCTAGGGTTATGGTCGGATGGTCATGAAAATTCACACTAATCGTCCGGAATACATTGTGCACAAACGATCGAGCCGGATTTTTGATTTAGATCTTTGTTCACCCACAGCACCCCCTCAAACTTTGGGGATTTCTGATTTCAAACCGCATTTTCGGTACTTTCATTCAAATGGATACAGAGTACTTCTCAGTAGATGGAACTGGATGAGATTTGATATGCATAATCTTAAGGTGATTCTCTATCCGCCATATGACATCCATTTTGCTCTATATCTTATAGTTTCCATGCTCGGCGACCCATCGCCACCTACCGGCTTGTCTCTGTTTATTTGTTTGTCCGTGTACAGGATATCTCAAAAAGTTGTGCACGGATCCGGATGAAATTTTGTGTACAGGTTGGGTGTGTGACAAGGACGAACTGCTTAGATTTTGGTGAAGATCCGAATCCGGATCTGAATGGGAGAATTATTTAATTCTTAAAGAGATTCTTCACCATTGAGAGATTGGGGCAAAAACGATATATATAGACTGAAATTTCGAAAATGTATTGATTGGTCCCGATGTGTTCTCGTGGATCACGTATTACGTGGCGGAGGTATGTGCTCTACCGAGTGCCCTTCCAGTTGTTACGTGCAAAGGGGGGAATCCATCGCTCGATTTTATTAAGAACTCGTGTGGCCCATATGTCCACGGAGGTTAGATTACTCTTGTAACAGAGAAAATGTCAGAGTAACTGGTATTATAAAACCTGCACTGAGGAGGCAGCAAGTGTGAGCTTTATGACAGTGTTTGTTGTGTAAAAACTCCTGTTATTGAGGCCTAAGTCACATTTGGCACGGCGGCAGTCAGGTCTACAGAATCTACGGCCACTAGCAATTATAGGGCGGCCGCAGTATTTCCACTGTCACACAATGTAGCAGTCACATATGTTTTTATTTTTCGGGGAGCCGCACGGCATATTTAGAAATTGTGGTGACCGAAAACGTGGGGTTGCCGTCCGGTCTTTGATTTGATGTCGCACGGTGACCTTAGGGCATCCCTGCGGCAGCCATAGAATTTTCAAGGCAGACGCAAGGTAGCCTTAAGGTGCCTGCAAGGCGACCGCAGGGGGGGCCCTAAGGCGAACGTGCGGCCAGACGGACGGTAACGAGTGGGTATATATACCAGTTCTTTTTTTACTGAAATAAAAATATAACAGTTCGGAATATACCAGTATATATAACTGAATATACCCTAACTATATATATATATATATATATATATATATATATATATATATATATATATATATATATATATATATATATATATATATATATATATATATATATATATATATTGTTGCGGATTCGCGCCCGCCGGCGTGCGAACGGCCACGTAACTCGAATCGCGGCACGTCGCCCACCGGACGGACAATCCAGTCGTGACCCTCTCGGACTAACGCCGGGAACCAGTCGCGGGTGGACCTTTCGGCCTCACCACGATCGTGCCAATCGGCCCCCCGCGTGGGATAGGGTTGCTCGCCAAATTCGACCTACCTAAGTACCCACACGGAGGGTAGACCGGGCGATCGCACCTCGCCGCAGGTCGACTTCGGACACGGGCCACTTTAAGCGACCCGTTCCGTACTATCGGGATAACCGAGCGGTGTTATCGTCGGCCTCGACGGTTCGATTAATTATCGGGCGTATTCAGCCCACTACCAACCCTTTACGTGAAGTAAGATGGAGATTCAATAAAGGAAAAGACGGGAAAACAGTTCAACATAATTCACATTTATTTCGCGATGGCACACGGAAAGCACACATATACAATTACACCAAAAGCAAATGTAAAAGGAGAAGAAACACACAATATTACACAAAAAGCAAATGTAAAAGAAGAAGACAATGCAGAGCTATCCGACTACCGAGCACACGGCAACACTTATACAATTTTACTTCACAGACGGCGCCGACAACACATATAGCCAAAGCAAAAGAAAAGGACCACCCTCAAGGATGAGGCGGGCCTGGGGCCGAGACCGCGTCGGGCCTACCCGTCTGATGAGACGCAAAGTGGCGGTGGCGCCCCAACTCCACGGGACTCGCGGACAGTGTCTGGTAGGGGGTGGGAAAGGGGCCCCCTTGTCGCACTATCTCAGCGCGGGGGGAAACAGGAGGGGGTTGTTGATGCTCGGGGGAAAGGAGGATATCTCCCTGTCTCGGGTCCCACGAGGAGCGTCTCCACCACGACCTCGGTCGCGCCGCCGGCCTCTCCCTCCGCAGCTCCCCGACTCCGACGTGAGCACCCCTCAACCGCCTTCGCCGCCGCCGCCTCTCCACAGCTTCGTCCGATCGCCCTCTCCGTCTCCGCTCTTGACTCGTCCCAACTCTTCACTGGCTCCGCGAACTCCCAACTGCCAACTGCCAACTTCTCCCCTCCGAACTGCCTTGACTGACGAACGCAGCCGTTTATATGCCCCGTGGCTTCGCCCCTTTACCTTTGACCCTTTACCTCCGACCCTTCACCTCTAACTGGCTCCCCATTGGACCGAGGAAAAGTGGGCGTGAATCGTTTTTGATCCGTTTTCTTCGGAAAGTCTGTGATGTTTCTGAACACGCTGCTCGGTGCGCGCCCTGCACGAGTCCAGTATCGGTGCCCACAAGTGGCGCAAGAATGGTGGTGATGCGATGGTTGCGAGAGCGAGATGTGACAGTAAAGGTCGTGGCTGTTGGCGTTGTTGTTGTTGTGAAGTGGCGTTGCGGCTGGTGGTTGTTGTGTGATGGCTGTTGAGACGTGGTTGGTGGTGGTAGTAATGGCGGCTGGTCCAAAATAAAGATAGTAAAAGAAAAACGGCTATCTAAAAGGGTCGCAGCCCGCATGAATGACATTTATTCCCTTTAAACAACGGGTTTGGGCCTAACTACACATATACTTACAGAGATATCTCACCTAAGGGACCTGAATGGTGGTTTGCGAATTTCGTCAACCACAACACTACCCCCTCCCCTCTTTACAGACTCGTCCCGAGTCGTCAAATTTTCGTGTGCCATCATGTGTAGTTTTCCCCTAGTACATTTTACCTACGGATCCCTGAGTGCGACATTCATGGTATTCGTGTCCCCAAAATAAATAACCTGAGGGCTGAGTAACTACCTAAACAAACTCACTCACACGGACGACTTAAATAAAATTGCCGGCGCTAGGACAGACATGCCGGGGGCGCACTCATATTTACAGTACATCTTACCTTAACTTACAAATTTTACACTAAACCATGGCCCAGGATCAATGAACTCTGCAAAAAGAAAGCAGTTAGCAGGGAGCCAGGCTGCTCGCATGCAGTCTCTGACTCAGACAATGCAGGTGACAGGGAACGTGGCCAGCTGCTCACACGCAGTCCTAGGCCTTCCCTTTTGAACTGAACGCAGTGAACCACAACGGTGCATGGGCTGCACAAACGCAGTCTCCGTGCCAGCTCAAGTGGCACACGCAATGAACACAACGAATGGATGGATGAATGGATGGACGCAAACACGGTGCACGGGCCGCCACTGCAGGCCCGTGTTGTAGCTGCCAACAGGGCAGTTCTCGCAGCTTGCAAACTGTTGCCTTGCGGATCCCGGCGCACATGGCAATGAACAGGGGGGGGGGGCAAAGCAAAAATTGAACGGGGGCTGGTGAACAGGGGCAGTGGGCATGGCATGGCAAAGGCAGCAGGCAAACACGGCCCGCAGAAGAAGGCCGCTGCAGGCAAACACAGCCGGCAGACGATCTAGCTGGCACAGGCCTTGAAGCACAGCAGCTGCAGACAATCCGACCGGCACAGGCCTTGCAGCACAGCAGCTGCAGACGATCCAGCCGGCACAGGCCTCGCAGCAAAACAACAGCTGCCGATGAAGTGGGCCGGCCTTTGCCTTGCAGCAACGCAGCCAGCAGATGAAGCTGGCCAGCCTTTGCCGTTCAGTGGAGGTTGGTGGAGGGAGTGCGGTGGTGCTGGCCACTCGGAAGGCGGGCTCGGACCTACCCTACGGTCTCCCTCCCAACCTATCGCCTTTGCCTGTCACTGTCTATACCCACTCCCTTAATTTGTCAAACCCCAATTTAGCCCCAACTTATTTTTTTTTATTATTATTTTTTTCTTTTCCCACTATAAATCGTCCCCTAACCCCCTTTATCGTCTTTGTCCGGCTAACCTATCCTGTCACCTAGCCTACTCCCAACCCCTACGTTCCCTTCCCGGAGGGGAATAAGGGAGAGCTAACGTCCTGTGCCGAGGCCCAATTCAAGCCTCAAGATGGCCTCCCCAGAGTTCAGTGATCTATAACCAAAGTGGGTCCAGCGGCCCACAACGAGAGCGAGGGGATGGATGGTGCGGAGGGGTACACTTCCTAATCTACCCTATCCATTTAACTGTTAAACTACCCCGGGGCTTTCAACAAGCGCCTCGCGCTTAAGCTATTGGTTCTAACAACCGAGATTCCCGTCGCCTGTGTTGGTTGTCCTCACAATCTCGGGCCTCGCCCCCCCCCAATTTTCTCTCCGTGCCCTCACACGGTCTCATGGCTGGGACACGTGGCTCCCTTTGGCAGGCACGACCCTCTGCCGAATCTCCCGCTATGGCACCCCCGGGCACGACACTGCCTCCGAGCCTACCAGCTCCCTAAACACCGGGGAGTGCCCCCCATGGCACCTCCCCTGAAACGCACACGTGGCAGGCTGGCTTCTCAGGCCCCTTTCCGAGGGTCACCCGTGCCCACAACACTGCCCACGCGGCTAATGACGCCCCGGGCCCCCGCACCAAGCAGGCGCACCCGTGCCCACTACGCTATCCCGGCCCCCCATGGGCCCTTGGCCTACTACGGCCGACTAGCCTGGTGCCCGGGGTACCCACTCAGCGATACTCACTTTTCGCAGCCACGCTCCCAGCCCGTCAACAGGGCTCCTGCACCCCTCCAAACGGGTTTCGAGCCTACACTCCCACCAACAACAAAACGACCTCCATTTTTGTTAATTTGACTAACCCCCTAATTCAGTCTACACTGACCCCGGGGTCCCTTGGGCGGGAGTCACTCCTCCCCCCAATCACTCATCGCACCATGCATTCCCCATTCGCTCCACTCACACAGACCCGCTGGCCTCACTCACTCACCAACAACTCTTCAACACACACACCACTGAACTCTGCCATCTTTCGAACTACCTCCCCTAACTAACTCGTGCTCCCACGTCGTCCCTTAAACTAGTAGCACGTTCCTTTTAACACTACGTAGCTAAACTATGTCAACTCTACACATCCAAAGGCTATCACTGTCTCCAAATAAATCATTTTATTTCCCAACCTAAAGCTCACTAAATCCCTCTACCTAATCCATTCCACGGACTCCATGAGGACTTACCCCTGCCCCATGAAGTCGGTCTAACTAAGCTAACCCTTCCCCCTAACTAGTTTCCATCCTGTGCCCAGGTAAGGGGGTCTTCCACCCCTTGCCCAGGAATCCTGTTCACCCGAAAGTGAGGCTTGCTTTTTTTTTTCCACATGCGCAGCACCAGCGCGGCAACTCACAGCTCGCGCACTTTGCACCTGCCCGTGACGTCATGCAGCTGCACGTGTTCCTCGTCCCTCCTTGGACGGTACCATCCGGCAGGGATACCCCTCGTGCCGGATTCCAACCCCACGTGCAGCCATGGCGTCACCGTGCGCATAAAAAAAACACAAGCCCCACGTCCCGAGGGGTTCCCCACGCGAACACATGTGCTTTGCCCGTTGGAGCTTAACACCACGATCGCGTGGAGAACCCGTCCGGTCCAAATCCGAAATCCTGCCTAAACTTTGTCCGTCCGCGGGATCGGAAAATCCACCGCTGGCGTTTCCGGACCGGGACTTCACTCTCGCAAGCGAGCACGTGGGGGCCTCGTGCGTTGCACAGCACGGACCTCGTGCTGACTGCTGGGTGAACCTGGCACGGTCCCCGAAACAGCTACAGCCGCTACGCGGCTCTCTTTCCTCACATGTCGCCGTCGTCGCCATTCGACACACGCACTCCCGCGTGTTACGACGCTCACACACCTCACCATTAAATTCACCCCGGGAGACGCGGCTGCATGTTCACACATGCCCACCGACATCTCCCTTACATACCGCTCTCTCACACACACGGTCTCCCTTGCACTCGGCCGTTCACTCACGCATGCCATTACCCTTGCACACGTGGCTCCCCTCACTCGCGGCCTTCCACTCACTCGTGCCATTTTCCTCACACAAACCACACCACTCACACACGCGGGGGCACTCACCCGCGGTACCTCATCCACACACCGTCCCTCACTCACACACGCGGGGGCACTCAACCGCGGTGTTTCATCCATACACGGCGTGCTGGGAAGCACACACTCCGGCACACTCGCCACCACACCACTCACACATGGTGCTCCATTCACACTGGCCGTTTCACTCACACACACGGCCTCTTCCACTTGCGGTGCCCCTTTTACGCACGGCGTGCTGGGAAGCACGTACTCCGGCACAATCGCCACACCACTCACACACGGGGTCGCTTCCACACACGGGGACGCACTCACACCTTGCATCACACACACCGGGACAACCACACTGGGGATTCGTGTCCCCACAAGGGGCTCCGGGGCCTCTATACTCCCCAATCTTTCCGTGCACCTGTCCACAGCACTCCTCCCCTCGACCTCGCAAAGCAGGACCGAACCCACCTGGTCGTGAGTCGCCTCAAGGGGGCATACTCCCTCCCCTCGTTCCTGGAGGAGGCCACCCAGCTGCTCGCACCGGGCCTCCACCCAGTCCGCGAGCTCACCCTCACTATCCTCCACTACCTCCGTGTGTGTGTGTGCGCGTCACTTACCCCGTCTTCATCGTGTAGTCTTCCCTCTATCGTTCCCATCTCCCGTGTCTCTGCCAACTCAGTCACCTCTTCACCCTTTATCTCCCTTGTCTCAACTATCATTTCCGTCTCTTCCCTTGTTATCTCCCTCGTGCACGTCTCCGTCACCCCAATTAGTTTGTCCCTCTCGGTTACCGTCACTTTTTCTGTCACGACCCTCGCCCAACACGCCCCCCGAATTATTTTGTCACCCGCCTCCACCGCGGGCCCGACAGCCGTTGCACCCCCTCCCAGCTCGTTCGCTCCCACACGTGGAGTCGCCATTTTGAGCTCCGCGGTTACTGCCTTCATGCCCGCCTGCAGGCTTCGGCCCATGTTCCGCGTCTCACCCCGCAGCTCTTTCATTCCTTGCGCATTTGTTTCCATATTAGTTTTCATGCGTTTTATTTCGTTTATAATTTCAGTTGTGTTTGCATCCATCTTTTCGATCATTTGTTGTGTATTCGCATCCATCTTTTGTGTATTCGCATCCATCTTTTGTGTATTCGCATCCATCTTTTGTGTATTTGCATCCATCCTCGCTGTCATTGCCGCCAGCATGGCGAATAGCTGGGCCATGTCGGGTGCGCTTGGGTGAGCCGTTTCGGCAAAGATCGGGGGGTTTTGGCGGAGGGGGGGAAGGGAGGTGTCATACACCGCGGCCGCTGCCGCACCTTTTTCGGGCTCTGGGTTCAGTTGGGCGAGTTCGTTTTCCTGTACAACCAACATTTCCTGCACGGGGATTTCGTCCTGAGCCATGGATTCTACACATTCTACATCCATTTCTAATACCCCCGGCTCCCGCTCGCCTTGAGACGCCATCTTGCTTCTCGTAAAGGGTTAATTTAGCTCGCTCGTAATTTGAAGGGAATCGGGGGTCGCTCCTCTCACCCCTGGACCGATTCCCGTGAATTTAGCTGGAGACAGGAGAGCCCGTTTTCCCGTTCTCCAATACCAGTGCCGCGAGGAGGGCGATGAGTTTGTATCGCACGACCTGACACCAGTATTGCGGATTCGCGCCCGCCGGCGTGCGAACGGCCACGTAACTCGAATCGCGGCACGTCGCCCACCGGACGGACAATCCCGTCGTGACCCTCTCGGACTAACGCCGGGAACTAGTCACGGGTGGACCTTTCGGCCTCACCACGATCGTGCCAATCGGCCCCCGCGTGGGATAGGGTTGCTCGCCAAATTCGACCTACCTAAGTACCCACACGGAGGGTAGACCGGGCGACCGCACCCCGCCGCAGGTCGACTTCGGACATGGGCCACTTTAAGCGACCCGTTCCGTACTATCGGGATAACCGAGCGGTGTTATCGTCAACCTGGACGGTTCGATTAATTATCGGGCGTTTTAGCCCACGACCAACCCTTTACGTGAAGTAAGATGGAGATTCAATAGAGGAAAAGACGAAGCGAAACGGGAAAACAGTTCAACATAATTTACATTTATTTCGCGATGGCACACGGAAAGCACACATATACAATTACACCAAAAGCAAATGTAAATGGAGAAGAAACACACAATATTACACAAAAAGCAAATATAAAAGAAGAAGACAATGCAGAGCTATCCGACTACCGAGCACACGGCAACACATACAATTTTACTTCACAGACGGCGCCGACAACACATATACCCAAAGCAAAAGAAAAGGACCACCCTCAAGGATGAGGCGGGCCTGGGGCCGAGACCGCGTCGGGCCTATCCGTCTGATGATGAGACGCAAAGTGGCGGTGGCGCCCCAACTCCGCGGGCCTCGCGGATAGTGTCTGGTAGGGGGTGGGAAAGGGGCCCCCTTGTCGCACTATCTCAGCGCGGGGGGAAACAGGAGGGGGTTGTTGATGCTCGGGGGAAAGGAGGATATCTCCCTGTCTCGGGTCCCGCGACGAGCGTCTCCACCACGATCTCGGTCGCGCCGCCGGCCTCTCCCTCCGCAGCTCCCCGACTCCAACGCGAGCACCCCTCAACCGCCTTCGCCGCCGCCGCCTCTCCACAGCTTCGTCCGATCGCCCTCTCCGTCTCCTCTCTTGACTCGTCCCAACTCTTCACTGGCTCCGCGAACTCCCAACTGCCAACTGCCAACTTCTCCCCTCCGAACTGCTTTGACTGACGAACGCAGCCGTTTATATGCCCCGTGGCTTCGCCCCTTTACCTTTGACCCTTTACCTCCGACCCTTCACCTCTAACTGGCTCCCCATTGGACCGAGGAAAAGTGGGCGTGAATCGTTTTTGATCCGTTTTCTTCGGAAAGTCTGTGATGTTTCTGAACACGCTGCTCGGTGCGTGCCCTGCACGAGTCCAGTATCGGTGCCCACAAGTGGCGCAAGAATGGTGGTGATGCGATGGTTGCGAGAGCGAGATGTGACGGTAAAGGTCGTGGCTGTTGGCGTTGTTGTTGTTGTGAAGCGGCGTTGCGGCTGGTGGTTGTTGTGTGATGGCTGTTGAGACGTGGTTGGTGGTGGTAGTAATGGCGGCTGGTCCAAAATAAAGATAGTAAATGAAAAACGGCTATCTAAAAGGGTCGCAGCCCGCATGAATGACATTTATTCCCTTTAAACAACGGGTTTGGGCCTAACTACACATATACTTACAGAGATATCTCACCTAAGGGACCTGAATGGTGGTTTGCGAATTTCGTCAACCACAACAATATATATATATATATATATATATATATATATATATATATATATATATATATATATATATATATATATATATATATATATATATATATATATATATATATATATATATCTGAATATACCAGTTCGGAGTTCTGTGGTGACCCCAGAATCCGAACGCCCCATTGTTTGAACAAATTGGAATCCGAACTATTTTTTCGAGAAAATTTTGCCCTAAAAACCGAACACATTTTCAAAAACCGAACACAACGTAGCGTTCATGTTTGTTCATGTGTCTCCCCCACCTGTTCGACCCCCGCATCTTCGCGCTTTGTTCGTTCAGTTCGTCGGTGGAAGTCCTCGTGAAAGCATCTCTCGTGTGTCGATCGCTACTTTACCTCCTGTTTTCACCTTGATTTGTGCTGTTTTTTTATACTCATCTTGTGTTTTAATTAATAACATACTAGAGGGGGAGCACTCGGGAGAGTGCAAAACCTCCTCCGCCAATACTGCTGGGTCACTCAAGTGAACCTTATATCTTATTCATTAAATATGTTAACAGTGCTGACAGTTATAGTTCTTTTCTCCAATATTTGGGGGGGGGGGGGGTTGGAAATCACTTAAAACATGTAAAAATGCCAAAAAAAAATCGAAATTTTGTTGAAAAAAAAGTTGCAAAAATTTTTTTTTTCTCTAACAGTTTTTTGGGAGGGGGTTGGAAATCGCTTAAAATATGTAGAAATGCAATAAAAAAATTCTCCAATTTTTTTTTGGGGGGTAACAATTTTGGGGTGGTTGGAAATCACTTAAAACATGTAGAAATGCAAAAAAAAATTCTCTATTTTTTGGGGAGGGGTAACAATTTTTTTGGGGGGGTTGGAAATCACTTAAAACATGTAGAAATGCAAAAAAAATTCGTCTAACAATTTTTTTTGGGGGGGGGTAACAATTTTCTTTGGGGGGGTTGGAAATCACTTAAAACATGTAGAAATGCAAAAAAAATCAAACAATTTTTTTTGGGGGGGAGGGTTGGAAATCACTTAAAATATGTAGAAATGCAAAAAAAAAAAAAAAATAATCTCCAATTTTTTTTTGGGGGGGGTAACAATTTTGGGGTGGTTGGAAATCACTTAAAACATGTAGAAATGCAAAAAAAAATTCTCTTTTTGGGGAGGGGTAACAATTTTTTTTTGGGGGGGGGTTGGAAATCACTTAAAACATGTAGAAATGCAAAAAAAATTCGTCTAACAATTTTTTGGGGGGGGTAACAATTTTTTTGGGGGTTGGAAATCACTTAAAACATGTAGAAATGCAAAAAAAAAAATCTCTTTTTTTTGGGGGGTAAAAAAAAAATTTGGGGGGGGGGGTTGGAAATCACTTATAAAACATGTAGAAATGCAAAAAAAAAAATTTCTCTAACAGTTTTTTTGGGGGGGGGGGACCAAGTCCAAAATCTAATGGCATGATCCTTGGACCATACCTAACCCCCCCCCCCCACCAAGTTTCGTCGAAATCCGTCGAAGAGTTTTTCCGTAATACTGTTCACAAACAAACAAACAAACAGAAAGGGGTGAAAACAGTAATCTCCATCCATCTTCGAAGATGTCGAAGGTTAAAAAGCAATTCGATCACGTGGTGTGACGGACTGTCGGGCAAGGATTTAATTTCACAGAAAAACCGGTTGTATTTTGGAATGTCCATGATTACCTCAGCCCGATGCGTTTGATGAAAGTGATTGTGGTTCTGGGGGCATCATGTTCGAGCTGCCCCGGGGGGCAGCGCTCTCGCAGAGTGTGCGAGCGATCGGAACCCAGGCCGGAGCACGAGCCTGTGTGGACCTTTGGATGCGGTGATTGTACCAGTTTACATACAATACACCGCCACCGAAGGTCATTTACTCATCTTATTTTACCTTAAACATGGGAAATTTCAGTTTAAAGTGTCTTGAAAGTGGGTTTTCTTTGGGTCCACGAACGGATTAATTCACTTTCCATTATTTCTTATTGGGAAAATAGTTTTGGAATCCGAACTTTTTTGCAATCCGAACAGCCTCCTGGAACGAATTAAATTCGGATTCTGGGGGCACCACTGTATAGGCAAACACCTATACTCCGATTTCAAGCGGTAGCGCACGGTGGACGCACGGTCGACCCTGCGTTGCCCGCAGGAAGTCACACAGATCGCAAGGCCACCGTACGGCGACTATGGAAATAGTGCGGCCACCACAATTTTTTGGGGGTTGGCAAAATTCATTTTTCATTGATAAGAGCCTACGGCAGCTGTACAAATAACACAAGCCCACCGTACGCCCTACGTACGGTCGACGTGGAACACATCTACGTCACGGCTACGGCATGACGAATTGCTATGGCCAACATAGAAATCCAAAAAGTTATAACTCCGTGTTATAATTCCACGGCGACCCCTACGGCCTGTAAAATATAGCCACCCTGAGGCCACCTCAGAAACTCTGCGGCTGTCGCACGTTTCTGTAAATTCAGGGGGGTACAACCGCCATATCCTAGCCATAGAGCAAATGTGACTTCGGCCTGAGTGAGGCCTGGTGAGGACTTGGGCACAAAGGGACAACCAGAAAGTGCATTTCGCTTTACGATGAAACAGCACAGACTGTTTGAACAGCACACGGACAATGGTGGCGAAGTCGGCTGTGGAGCCCTGGCTGAGTGAAGAACACTTTTAATGGGGCCTGCCCCGCAGGGTGGGATGGTGCGAACGAAGGTGACACCCACACTAGCAGGCAGCCAATGAGAGGGACTCGTCCTGTATGAGGGTAGCCCCAAGGTTTAAAAGTGCCGTAGCCTTGCTGTGCGCTGCACATGGCATTTGGAGTTGTAATCGGACCATTGTAGAAGCAGCATCCCTCTCCTCGTCGCCATCCTTCAGCCCTGTGCCCCACCAGCTTGCTCGGGTCATGCTGGACCCACAACTAGCTTGTGTCTTGCCCAAGCCCTCACTCACTCCCCATTGGTGTGCGATTCCTGGTATTTGGTGCCATTAGTGGGGTATGTTATATTTGTTTCTTTTGATTGTGCATAAGTGTGTGTGCCTCCCTAATCGCTTGTCCTTTGAGCACCTGGTCTGTCCCCTTTTATTTATTAATAGCATCTTATCTTCCCTTTTCCCATATTCTCTTTGAACAAAACCAGTTTAATTATGAGACATTTCCTTGCATTTTTGCCTCACGCTCGTTGCAGCACCAATTTTGGCCTTGGATTGGGACGATCCTTGGGGTTTAGTAAATGGTAAAGAACAGTAAACTGAACACAGTGTGAATTTGGTAAGATCAGAGATCGTCAGAAGTAGCCAAACCTCCTGGCACGATGGGTGACGTTAGTCAGACCCATCGCCACGACAGTATATTTATAGTTGTATGTTACAGGGCACAAAGGAACATTTTTTTAAAAGCATTTTTAAAAGGATGCACAATATTGGAGAGGCCCAAGGGTATGTGCACCTTTGTAAGTGGAGGAGGAAAGATTTCTTGGACATCCTTAAAAGGCTCCAAACTTGGAGCGTTGTTAGGAATTTGAGAGTTGAATTAAATGATCCCTTTGTAAACTAAAAATACTTAAACCAGTCTGTGCATTCCATATTAGTTACCCAATGCCAGAGAATGGGCGTTTGTTATTGCGTTCATACAAAGAGTTTCATTGTAGGGTCTTTATGTCACGTATAAAGAAATACCAATTCGTCCTGTTGTACAAAACTATCTGCAACCATGGGTTCCTGGCAAAGAGATCACACAGACAAACGGGCAGACATAAGTATAACTCCTCCATATATTTATATCGACACCTGTTTCATGTAGCATGCCCTGTGCGAGTTGACATTCCCAAGAGACTGTGCGGTTGATAAAATGGATAAATCTTGTGTTGTCATTGAGGAGTTATTTGACATAACCATTTAAGGAGTGTAAATATCCACTTACCATAGGTCGGGTATAGATACAGGTGCAATGAGTGTCTTGCTTGAATGACTTTTGGCAGGGGCAGGAGGCAGGACCCTAACGGAGAGAGGGAGGGAATTCCATAAGCAAAAGAAGATGGGAGAGAAGGAATGCAGGTGATTGACGAGATGAGATCACTGAAGAGAAATTGTAAACACGTCATAGGAAGGGCGGCCATTGGCAACAACATCTCACAAGAGAATGGAACACATTGAATACCAAAGTACAAATTGTATTTCATAGAGCCTTTCAACTGCAATAAAAGAAGGCATCAAGAATACTTCGAGCATCCACTCTGAGTCTAGGAGGTCAGTGGTTCGAGCCATGGCTGGGTCATACCAAAGACTAAAGATGGAACGTGCTGCTTCCTTGCATGATGCTCAATATTTTAAAAGAATAGACCATGGACAAACAATCATTGCAATGTTTTGAGGAGCCTAATGGCCTCCTATATAACCATTGTGACATTTAGTGGTTGGCAATGTGATCTGCTGCCGTGATGATGGGCCAACAAGGCTGAAACCGGTCGGTAGCTTCGCCTTTTCATCAACCGGTAACAATCATAATTTGCACTGCGAGCCGAGAGTCATGGTGAAATGCATTTCTGCTTTGCAATGAAAGAGGACACGACGGTCTTGATGTG
Organism: Eptatretus burgeri; assembly: GCF_056783735.1. Classification (NCBI taxonomy): domain Eukaryota; kingdom Metazoa; phylum Chordata; class Myxini; order Myxiniformes; family Myxinidae; genus Eptatretus; species Eptatretus burgeri. The sequence goes on from NC_140971.1 coordinate 72,302,958, forward strand.
TCGTGTTATGCATTAAATTGCCTTATCATCATAGATGTTTGACTGCAACACACCCTGTTGGAGGCTGGTGGGGAAAGACATTGTGCTAGAGTGGCAGTCAGGTTTTGCTGCCCCAGGATTCATTTCGGATCTTACCATTCCCTATCAGTGAGGCATCTTTGACTATATATATATATATATATATATATATATATATATATATATATATATATATATATATATATATATATATATATATAATCAAATATTATAAGCTCTTTGTAACCACTGACTCACTGACTGACTGATATTAAAGATCGGTATCTTCTGGGTAATGTAGAAAGCTGAAATTTTGTATGCCAGTGGATATCAAAGCCAGTACACTGGGGAAAATCACAGAACCGTCAGAAAACATAAATAAATGAAAATAATAGGTGAAAATAATAAATGAAAAACAAATGCAGGTGAGCGACGCAAGACAATGGAGAAACACGGTAATTTTGCGTGCTGATGGACATCGAAGCCAATGCACCAGGAAAAATCACAAAAATGTCAATAGGAAAAGATCCATAAATTCGGAAATTTATGGAATTTACAGAAATTTGATCTGGGAATTTATGGAAAGCATTCATAAATGAAAACATAAATAAAATAAAATTAATAAATGAAAAATCAAATGCAAGTGAGCGGCCCGAGACAATGGAGAAACAGGGTAATTTTGTGTGCTGATGGACATCGAAGCCAATGCACCAGGAAAAATCACAAAAATGTCAATAGGAAAAGATCCGTAAATTCGGAAATTTATGGAATTTACGGAATTTTTATCTGGAAATTTATGGAAAGCATTCAGAAATTAAAATATAAATAAAATAAAATAAATAAATGAAAAATCAAATGCAAGTGAGCGGCCCGAGACAATGGAGAAACACGGTAATTTTGCGTGCTGATGGACATCGAAGCCAATGCACCAGGAAAAATCACAAAAATGTCAATAGGAAAAGATGCGTAAATTCGGAAATTTATGGAATTTACAGAAATTTGATCTGGGAATTTACGGAAGGCCTTCGTGAATGAAAATATAAATAAAATAAAATGAATAAATGAAAAATCAAATGCAGGTGAGTGAGCTGAGACAATGGGAAGCACGGCTCATTGCTTACAATGTGTAAGCATAACCCGCTAGTACAGATATTATATAATATTATTGCAGTTCTGTAAAACTGCACTCCTCCGAGGCAATGGCACACAACATCGAGCGGTCCCAAGGCAGTTGTTTCAATAGTATTTGTTTAGTTAGTCCTTTCCATATGTCTAGTGGGTAAATGGGAAAGATGTGCTGTGTAGTGCTCCTTTAGTTCGGTCTCCTATCTTCAATCCTTGCACTTCTTCCACTCTTTTGCCCGGCTTTGTCTCTCTCACGAACCACGCAAGCAAGCACACACACACAGACAACAACAACGACACCAAGCAAGCAAAGCACCGTGAGGCTCATTTGCATCTGCGTGCCATTTCCCATTCAAAATTGCACGCCAATTTCCAACTTCCATCTCACCTCAGACCATTCTGCTCTCCACAACTCTACCATGCTCACCACAACAATTCCACATGTCTCCCAAAAAATACTTGCAACATCTTACGTTCACATCTTCACTACAAACACCACAGCAACAAACCTCTCCCTCTTTGCCGCAACGCCACATTACAATCTCTTCACGACAAAATGCCACAACGCACTCCCACCTCTCTACAACCGCCGCAACTGCCACCGATTCGTTGAACACTCACCACAGCCTCGAAGGACGCTGAAGGAATGAGAGTCAGGTTATTTTAGGGCATGACTCGAAGCGCAAACGTGCGCTGGAGTTCTTTCAAGGACGTACAGGTAGCATGGGGATTTCCCTAAAATACCACATTTGAATGGAGACCGGCGCACGTTTGGGGCCAGAGAGTGCTTCCAAAAGCTCTGGCCCCATGTTCATCTTCAAGCTCCGATGCATGGGTAGTCAGCCAGCAAGTGAGGCCATTATTCGGTTCGGGGCCTGGCAGGGCGTGGCTACAGTGCAGGACAATCACTATGGGCCAATAGGGAAGCTAGAAATCACCAACAGCCCCACTTGATCCAGTTCTGAGCTCCTTCCTCACAAGGGGCTCATAAAAAGAGTGAACTCAGCTCAGATTAGACAGACTTTGGAGGACCTCGGAGATGTCAGACCAGAGTGAAGCCACCATTCGTGGCAGAGTGAACCTTATTGATTCGCACCTCACATCTTCTTCTGATACCACACTCCACCCCACGTTGCACTACACTCGCACCTCACACTCCCACACCATAGACACACTCAGTATCTCTCCCTCCTTCCCCCTTCCCAAGCATTTAGATTGCGCAAGTCCGCTGACCACGCCAGGTATTGAGAGGTTGATAATCCTCCACTGCTTCTTATCTCTCTGGGCTATCTCTAACTTTCCTCAGGTTTGTGTGTGTGTGTGTGTGTGTGTGTGTGTGTGTGTGTGTGTGTGTGTGTGTGTGTGTGTGTGTGTGTGTGATGGCACCTGTCATAGCATAAGTTAAGACTGCAGAAGCATATTTGGAGTAACTCTGAACTGTGCCTTCTTCTTTTGTAATTATTGCATTTCTTTTGCTACACCCACAATTCTTTTCCTTCCCCTGCTGTACATGTGTGAATAAATCCTTCACTGTGCCACATAACTTTCCTTGCTTTGTTGAATATGTACCCAATTCGTTTTTGTATTTTCTTCCATTGTTCTAGCATGGTTCACACCACAGTATAGCAGGGACATTATACCCCAAAATCTGCTTCTTCGCCAGTGCGTACTTGACAGCTCCACTCGGCTGCACCTGATACGGTCGGTTAAGCAAGTTCGCATCGATGGCGTGATTCACCGATAACGTGACCACGAATTCCTAGTTAAACGGTTGTCAGACGGAGGACACTGGGTCGCGTGGTAAAGTTAATGGTGTTTGCGGTCGATTCGCGACCCCACCACGACACGAAGTTATTCGTGTGTGACAGCCTGCGATTCCTGGTAAGTCCAGAGAGGAACTAGGGACAGCCCCTCCCTCGTAGCTCCCCCAGGGGACGTGACTACATATATATATATATATATATATATATATATATATATAAAATATTATTACGGGTCGGGGTTCAAGTACGGACAACTCGTGGTTAACTAGGTGGCGTTCATTATTCTAAAGCAACCCACCACACCACAACGTTAATTGTGAGCAGTGGCCCCAAGTCCGGCTCTTCGGAGGACAACTGGGGATTAAACCCCCTGAGTAACAAACTGGTGTCCGGTGGCAAACCCGTGGCCATACCAATATATATATATATATATATATATATATATATATATATATATATATATATATATATATATATATATATATATATATATATATATATATATATATATATATATATATATATATATATATATATATATATATATATATATATATATATATATATATATATATATATATATATATATATATATATATATATATATATATATATATGCCTGGTGTTGGCGCAGTGGTTAGGGCAGTGGCTTGGGATCCAAAAGGTCCTGAGTTCAAGCCCCGTTGGGCCACTGAATTAATACACCAAGGGGTTGACTCAGCCTGTCATCCTTCCGAGGTCGACGAAATGAGTACCAGTATACTGGGCCGGTGTATACCCCGGTTAAAATAGGTGTACTATATCCCTGTGTCGTAAGAGGTGACCAGGGTTGTGTCAGGAAGGGCATCCGGCGTAAAACATGTGCCAAATCACGATGCGGATCATACGGATGATCCGCTGTGGCGACCCCTAACGGGAGCAGCCGAAAGAAGAAGAAGAAATATATATATATATATATATATATATATATATATATATATATATATATATATATATATATACACATATATACATATTGTTGCGGTATTCGCGCCCGCCGGCGTGCGAACGGCCACGTAACTCGAATCGCGGCACGTCGCCCACCGGACGGACAATCCAGTCGTGACCCTCTCGGACTAACGCCGGGAACCAGTCACGGGTGGACCTTTTGGTCTCACCGCGATCGAGCCAATCAGCCCCCGCGTGGGATAGGGTTGCTCGCCAAATTCGACCTACCTAAGTACCCACGCGGAGGGTAGACCGGGCGATCGCACCTCGCCGCAGGTCGACTTCGGACACGGGCCACTTAAGCGACCCGTTCCGTACTATCAGAATAACCAAGCGGTGTTATCGTCGACCTCGACGGTTCGATTAATTATCGGGCGTACTCAGCCCACTACCAACCCTTTACGTGAAGCAAGATGAGGATTCAATGGAGGAAAAGACGAAGCGAAGCGGGAGAACAGTTCAACAATAAAGCACATTTATTCGCGGCACACGGGAAGCACACAAATACAATTCCACCAAATGCACACAAAAAAAAGAAAACACTTCCATTTACACAAAAAGCAAATATAAAAGTGAAAACACAGTGCAGAGCTAATACCGACTACCGAGCACACGGCAACACTTATACAATTCTACTTCACAGTCGGCGCCGACAACACATACCCAAAACCAAGGAAAAGAATATCCTCAAGAATGAGGCGGGCCTGAGGCCGAGACCGGGTCGGGCCTACCCGTCTGGTGATGAGACGCGGAGCGGCGATGGCCCCGCAACCCGCGGGCCTCGTGGACGGTGTCTGGTAGGGGGTGGGAACGGGGCCCCCTTGGTCGCACTATCTCAGCGCGGGGGGAAACAGGAGGGGGTTGCTGATGCTCGGGGTATAGAGGATCTTTATTATCCCTGGTGTGCGTCTCCACCTCGGCCAGGTCGCGCTGCCGGCCTCCCTCGGGCGTGCAGCTCCTGGCACCGACGCGAGCACCCCCTCGTCCGACTCTCTTCAGCTTCTCCAGCCACTGCAGGCTTCGGGCTCCAGACTTCCACACTCGTCCCCTCCGTTCCGACTCCTTCTCCTTCTCGTTCTCGTTCTCCTTTTTCTTTTTCTGACTGACGAACACCGTCCTTTTATCCCCCCGTAACTTCGCCTTTGACCCCCTCCCTTTGACCTTTCACCTCGCTCCCCATTGGCCCGAGAAAAAGTGGGCGTGAAGGCTTTTTGATCCACAAATTTGCATATATCGATCGCCCTGGGGGCGGGGCCAATTCGCCCCTCGCTCACCGATTGGACGGCAAAAAGTGGGCGTGTGTCGTTTTTGATCCGTTTTTGAAGCACAAAATCCGTGATTTTGTACACGCGGTTCGACGCGCGCTCTGCACGAATCCAACACCGGTACCCACAGCGGGGCAAGAACGGTGGCGATGCTACGGTTGCGAGGTGTGACGTGAAGGTCGTGGCGGTTGTGGTGAAGCGGTGGTTGTGGTCGGTGGTTGATGTTGTGGTTGTGATCATGGCGGTTGGTCCAAAATAAAGATAGTGAAAGAAAAACGGCTATCCTGAAGAGTCGCAGCTCGCATAAATGACATGTATTCCCACTAGACAACGGGTTTGGACCTAACTACACATGTACTTACCGAGATACCTCACCTAAGGGACCTGAATGGTGGTTTGCGAATTTGGTAACCACAACAATATATATGGCTTTAATGGTGACAAAAGACAGTGAGGTGTGCAATGCAGTTACTCATTCGTCATACTGCACTACTGCTGTTTCGTGTCATCAAAACTATTCACTTATTTTACTATTCGATTTGCTATACTGCATCATTGTACTTCTGAGACACAAACTAAAACGGCATTCAGTCGAACGCACACCTCCGCCAGGCTGAACAGTTTACATTATTTATCAGTCTGATAGGCCGGATCTACAGGTGGACCTCAACCAAAATCTAATCGGTTTGTTCTTGTTACCTTCCCAAACTCATCCACATATTTTTGTCATAATGGTTCGACAACCTTCTGAGATATCATGCCATATATTGTTTTTGACCCCATCTCTCAATGGTGAAAAATCACTTCAAATTTTAAAAAAAATATACTATCCGGATCCGGATCTTCACCAAAATCAAATCAATTCATATCACAGACCCAACCAAAATCAAATCAATTCTTATCACACACCCAAGCAAAACCGTCCTTATCACAAACCCAACCAAAACCGTCCTTATCACATACCCAACCAAAACTGTCCCGATGACATACCCAACCAAAACCGTCCTTATCACATACCCAACCAAAACCGTCCTTATCACACACCCAACCAAAACTGTCCTTATCACATAGCCAACCAAAACTGTCCTTATCACATACCCAACCAAAACCGTCCTTATCACACACCCAACCAAAACCGTCCTTATCACATACCCAACCAAAACCGTCCTTATCACAAACCCAACCAAAACTGTCCTTATCACATACCCAACCAAAACCGTCCTTATGACATACCCAACCAAAACCGTCCTTATCACATACCCAACCAAAACCGTCCTTATCACACACCCAACCAAAACCGTCCTTATCACATACCCAACCAAAACTGTCCTTATCACATACCCAACCAAAATCGTCCTTATGACATACCCAACCAAAACCGTCCTTATCACATACCCAACCAAAACTGTCCTTATCACATACCCAACCAAAACCGTCCTTATGACATACCCAACCAAAACCGTCCTGATGATATACCCAACCAAAACCGTCCTGATGACATACCTAACCAAAACCGTCCTGATGACATACCCAACCAAAACTGTCCTTATCACATACCCAACCAAAACCGTCCTTATGACATACCCAACCAAAACCGTCCTGATGACATACCCAACCAAAACCGTCCTTATCACATACCCAACCAAAACCGTCCTTATGACATACCCAACCAAAACCGTCCTTATCACATACCCAACCAAAACCGTCCTTATCACACACCCAACCAAAACCATCCTTATCACATACCCAACCAAAACTGTCCTTATCACATACCCAACCAAAATCGTCCTTATGACATACCCAACCAAAACCGTCCTTATCACATACCCAACCAAAACTGTCCTTATCACATACCCAACCAAAACCGTCCTTATGACATACCCAACCAAAACCGTCCTGATGATATACCCAACCAAAACCGTCCTGATGACATACCCAACCAAAACTGTCCTTATCACATACCCAACCAAATCCGTCCTTATCACATACCCAACCAAATCCGTCCTTATCACATTCCTAACCAAAACCGTCCTTATCACATCCCCAACCAAAACCGTCCTTATCACATACCCAACCAAAACCGTCCTTATCACATACCCAACCAAAACCGTCCTTGTCACACACCCAACCAAAACTGTCCTTATCACAGACCCAACCAAAACTGTCCTGATCACATATCCAACCAAAACTGTCCTTATCACATACCCAACCAAAACCGTCCTTATCACATACCCAACCAAAACCGTCCTTATCACATACCCAACCAAAACTGTCCTTATCACATACCCAACCAAAACCGTCCTTATGACATACCCAACCAAAACCGTCCTTATCACATACCCAACCAAAACCGTCCTTATCACACACCCAACCAAAACCGTCCTTATCACATACCCAACCAAAACTGTCCTTATCACATACCCAACCAAAATCGTCCTTATGACATACCCAACCAAAACCGTCCTTATCACATACCCAACCAAAACTGTCCTTATCACATACCCAACCAAAACCGTCCTTATGACATACCCAACCAAAACCGTCCTGATGATATACCCAACCAAAACCGTCCTGATGACATACCCAACCAAAACTGTCCTTATCACAGACCCAACCAAATCCGTCCTTATCACATACCCAACCAAATCCGTCCTTATCACATTCCTAACCAAAACCGTCCTTATCACATACCCAACCAAAACCGTCCTTATCACATACCCAACCAAAACTGTCCTTGTCACACACCCAACCAAAACTGTCCTTATCACAGACCCAACCAAAACTGTCCTTATCACATATCCAACCAAAACTGTCCTTATCACATACCCAACCAAAACCGTCCTTATCACATACCCAACCAAAACCGTCCTTATCACATACCCAACCAAAACCGTCTTTATCACATACCCAACCAAAACCGTCCTTATCACATACCCAACCAAAACCGTCCTTATCACATACCCAACCAAAACCGTCCTTATCACATACCCAACCAAAACCGTCCTTATCACATACCCAACCAAAACCGTCCTTATCACATACCCAACCAAAACCGTCCTTATCACATGCCCAACCAAAACCGTCCTTATCACACACCCAACCAAAACTGTCCTTATCACATACCCAACCAAAACCGTCCTTATCACATACCCAACCAAAACTGTCCTTATCACATACCCAACCAAAATCGTCCTTATGACATACCCAACCAAAACCATCCTTATCACATACCCAACCAAAACTGTCCTTATCACATACCCAACCAAAACCGTCCTGATGACATACCCAACCAAAACCGTCCTGATGACATACCCAACCAAAACCGTCCTTATCACATACCCAACCAAAACCGTCCTTATGACATACCCAACCAAAACCGTCCTGATGACATACCCAACCAAAACCGTCCTTATCACATACCCAACCAAAACCGTCCTTATCACATACCCAACCAAAACCGTCCTTTTCACACACCCAACCAAAACTGTCCTTATCACATACCCAACCAAAACTGTCCTTATCACATACCCAACCAAAACTGTCCTTATCACATACCCAACCAAAACCGTCCTGATGACATACCTAACCAAAACCGTCCTGATGACATACCCAACCAAAACTGTCCTTATCACATACCCAACCAAAACCGTCCTTATGACATACCCAACCAAAACCGTCCTGATGACATACCCAACCAAAACCGTCCTTATCACATACCCAACCAAAACCGTCCTTATCACATACCCAACCAAAACCATCCTTATCACACACCCAACCAAAACTGTCCTTATCACATACCCAACCAAAACTGTCCTTATCACATACCCAACCAAAACTGTCCTTATCACATACCCAACCAAAACCATCCTTATCACATACCCAACCAAAACTGTCCTTATCACATACCCAACCAAAACTGTCCTTATCACATACCCAACCAAAACCGTCCTTATCACATACCCAACCAAAACCGTCCTTATGACATACCCAACCAAAACCGTCCTTATCACATACCCAACCAAAACCGTCCTTATCACATACGCAACCAAAACCGTCCTTATGACATACCCAACCAAACGCGTCCTTATCACATACCCAACCAAAACCGTCCTTATGACATACCCAACCAAAACCGTCCTGATGACATACCCAACCAAAACTGTCCTGATGACATACCCAACCAAAACCGTCCTGATGACATACCCAACCAAAACTGTCCTTATCACATACCCAACCAAAACTGTCCTTATCACATACCCAACCAAAACCGTCCTTATCACATACCCAACCAAAACTGTCCTTATCACATACCCAACCAAAACCGTCCTTATCACATACCCAACCAAAACCGTCCTTATGACATACCCAACCAAAACCGTCCTTATGACATACCCAACCAAAACCGTCCTGATGACATACCCAACCAAAACCGTCCTGATGACATACCCAACCAAAACCGTCCTGATGACATACCCAACCAAAACTGTCCTTATCACATACCCAACCAAATCCGTCCTTATCACATACCCAACCAAATCCGTCCTTATCACATTCCTAACCAAAACCGTCCTTATCACATACCCAACCAAAACCGTCCTTATCACATACCCAACCAAAACCGTCCTTATCACATACCCAACCAAAACCGTCCTTATCACATACCCAACCAAAACCGTCCTTATCACATAACCAAACAAAACCGTCCTTATGACATACCCAACCAAAACCGTCCTTCTGACATACCCAACCAAAACCGTCCTTCTGACATACCCAACCAAAACCGTCCTTATCACATACCCAACCAAAACCGTCCTGATGACATACCCAACCAAAACCGTCCTTATCACATACCCAACCAAAACCGTCCTTATCACATACCCAACCAAAACCATCCTTATCACACGCCCAACCAAAACTGTCCTTATCACATACCCAACCAAAACTGTCCTTATCACATACCCAACCAAAACTGTCCTTATCACATACCCAACCAAAACCGTCCTTATCACATACCCAACCAAAACTGTCCTTATCACATACCCAACCAAAACTGTCCTTATCACATACCCAACCAAAACCGTCCTTATCACATACCCAACCAAAACCGTCCTTATGACATACCCAACCAAAACCGTCCTTATCACATACCCAACCAAAACCGTCCTTATCACATAGCGAGCCAAAACCGTCCTTATCACATACCCAACCAAAACCGTCCTTATGACATACCCAACCAAAACCGTCCTTATGACATACCCAACCAAAACCGTCCTTATGACATACCCAACCAAATCCGTCCTGATGACATACCCAACCAAATCCGTCCTGATGACATACCCAACCAAAACTGTCCTTGTCACATACCCAACCAAATCCGTCCTTATCACATACCCAACCAAATCCGTCCTTATCACATTCCTAACCAAAACCGTCCTTATCACATACCCAACCAAAACCGTCCTGATGACATACCCAACCAAAACCGTCGTTATCACATACCCAACCAAAACCGTCCTTATCACATACCCAACCAAAACCGTCCTTATCACATTACCAAACAAAACCGTCCTTATGACATACCCAACCAAAACCGTCCTTCTGACATACCCAACCAAAACCGTCCTTCTGACATACCCAACCAAAACCGTCCTTATCACATACCCAACCAAAACCGTCCTGATGACATACCCAACCAAAACCGTCCTTATCACATACCCAACCAAAACCGTCCTTATCACATACCCAACCAAAACCATCCTTATCACACACCCAACCAAAACTGTCCTTATCACATACCCAACCAAAACTGTCCTTATCACATACCCAACCAAAACTGTCCTTATCACATACCCAACCAAAACCGTCCTTATCACATACCCAACCAAAACTGTCCTTATCACATACCCAACCAAAACTGTCCTTATCACATACCCAACCAAAACCGTCCTTATCACATACCCAACCAAAACCGTCCTTATGACATACCCAACCAAAACCGTCCTTATGACATACCCAACCAAAACCGTCCTGATGACATACCCAACCAAAACCGTCCTGATGACATACCCAACCAAAACCATCCTGATGACATACCCAACCAAAACTGTCCTTATCACATACCCAACCAAATCCGTCCTTATCACATACCCAACCAAATCCGTCCTTATCACATTCCTAACCAAAACCGTCCTTATCACATACCCAACCAAAACCGTCCTTATCACATACCCAACCAAAACCGTCGTTATCACATACCCAACCAAAACCGTCCTTATCACATACCCAACCAAAACCGTCCTTATCACATAACCAAACAAAACCGTCCTTATGACATACCCAACCAAAACCGTCCTTCTGACATACCCAACCAAAACCGTCCTTCTGACATACCCAACCAAAACCGTCCTTATCACATACCCAACCAAAACCGTCCTGATGACATACCCAACCAAAACCGTCCTTATCACATACCCAACCAAAACCGTCCTTATCACATACCCAACCAAAACCATCCTTATCACACACCCAACCAAAACTGTCCTTATCACATACCCAACCAAAACTGTCCTTATCACATACCCAACCAAAACTGTCCTTATCACATACCCAACCAAAACTGTCCTTATCACATACCCAACCAAAACCGTCCTGATGACATACCTAACCAAAACCGTCCTGATGACATACCCAACCAAAACTGTCCTTATCACATACCCAACCAAAACCGTCCTTATGACATACCCAACCAAAACCGTCCTGATGACATACCCAACCAAAACCGTCCTTATCACATACCCAACCAAAACCGTCCTTATCACATACCCAACCAAAACCATCCTTATCACACACCCAACCAAAACTGTCCTTATCACATACCCAACCAAAACTGTCCTTATCACATACCCAACCAAAACTGTCCTTATCACATACCCAACCAAAACCATCCTTATCACATACCCAACCAAAACTGTCCTTATCACATACCCAACCAAAACTGTCCTTATCACATACCCAACCAAAACAGTCCTTATCACATACCCAACCAAAACCGTCCTTATGACATACCCAACCAAAACCGTCCTTATCACATACCCAACCAAAACCGTCCTTATCACATACCCAACCAAAACCGTCCTTATGACATACCCAACCAAAACCGTCCTTATCACATACCCAACCAAAACCGTCCTTATGACATACCCAACCAAAACCGTCCTGATGACATACCCAACCAAAACCGTCCTGATGACATACCCAACCAAAACCGTCCTGATGACATACCCAACCAAAACTGTCCTTATCACATACCCAACCAAATCCGTCCTTATCACATACCCAACCAAATCCGTCCTTATCACATTCCTAACCAAAACCGTCCTTATCACATACCCAACCAAAACCGTCCTTATCACATACCCAACCAAAACCGTCGTTATCACATACCCAACCAAAACCGTCCTTATCACATACCCAACCAAAACCGTCCTTATCACATAACCAAACAAAACCGTCCTTATGACATACCCAACCAAAACCGTCCTTCTGACATACCCAACCAAAACCGTCCTTATCACATACCCAACCAAAACCGTCCTGATGACATACCCAACCAAAACCGTCCTTATCACATACCCAACCAAAACCGTCCTTATCACATACCCAACCAAAACCTTCCTTATCACACACCCAACCAAAACTGTCCTTATCACATACCCAACCAAAACTGTCCTTATCACATACCCAACCAAAACCGTCCTTATCACATACCCAACCAAAACCGTCCTTATGACATACCCAACCAAAACCGTCCTTATGACATACCCAACCAAAACCGTCCTTATGACATACCCAACCAAAACCGTCCTGATGACATACCCAACCAAAACCGTCCTGATGACATACCCAACCAAAACCGTCCTGATGACATACCCAACCAAAACTGTCCTTATCACATACCCAACCAAATCCGTCCTTATCACATACCCAACCAAATCCGTCCTTATCACATTCCTAACCAAAACCGTCCTTATCACATACCCAACCAAAACCGTCCTTATCACATACCCAACCAAAACCGTCGTTATCACATACCCAACCAAAACCGTCCTTATCACATACCCAACCAAAACCGTCCTTATCACATAACCAAACAAAACCGTCCTTATGACATACCCAACCAAAACCGTCCTTCTGACATACCCAACCAAAACCGTCCTTCTGACATACCCAACCAAAACCGTCCTTATCACATACCCAACCAAAACCGTCCTGATGACATACCCAACCAAAACCGTCCTTATCACATACCCAACCAAAACCGTCCTTATCACATACCCAACCAAAACCATCCTTATCACACGCCCAACCAAAACTGTCCTTATCACATACCCAACCAAAACTGTCCTTATCACATACCCAACCAAAACTGTCCTTATCACATACCCAACCAAAACCGTCCTTATCACATACCCAACCAAAACTGTCCTTATCACATACCCAACCAAAACTGTCCTTATCACATACCCAACCAAAACCGTCCTTATCACATACCCAACCAAAACCGTCCTTATGACATACCCAACCAAAACCGTCCTTATCACATACCCAACCAAAACCGTCCTTATCACATACCCAACCAAAACCGTCCTTATCACATACCCAACCAAAACCGTCCTTATGACATACCCAACCAAAACCGTCCTATCACATACCCAACCAAAACCGTCCTTATGACATACCCAACCAAAACCGTCCTGATGACATACCCAACCAAAACCGTCCTGATGACATACCCAACCAAAACTGTCCTTATCACATACCCAACCAAATCCGTCCTTATCACATACCCAACCAAATCCGTCCTTATCACATTCCTAACCAAAACCGTCCTTATCACATACCCAACCAAAACCGTCCTGATGACATACCCAACCAAAACCGTCGTTATCACATACCCAACCAAAACCGTCCTTATCACATACCCAACCAAAACCGTCCTTATCACATTACCAAACAAAACCGTCCTTATGACATACCCAACCAAAACCGTCCTTCTGACATACCCAACCAAAACCGTCCTTCTGACATACCCAACCAAAACCGTCCTTATCACATAACCAACCAAAACCGTCCTGATGACACACCCAACCAAAACCGTCCTTATCACATACCCAACCAAAACCGTCCTTATCACATACCCAACCAAAACCATCCTTATCACACACCCAACCAAAACTGTCCTTATCACATACCCAACCAAAACTGTCCTTATCACATACCCAACCAAAACTGTCCTTATCACATACCCAACCAAAACCGTCCTTATCACATACCCAACCAAAACTGTCCTTATCACATACCCAACCAAAACTGTCCTTATCACATACCCAACCAAAACCGTCCTTATCACATACCCAACCAAAACCGTCCTTATGACATACCCAACCAAAACCGTCCTTATGACATACCCAACCAAAACCGTCCTGATGACATACCCAACCAAAACCGTCCTGATGACATACCCAACCAAAACCATCCTGATGACATACCCAACCAAAACTGTCCTTATCACATACCCAACCAAATCCGTCCTTATCACATACCCAACCAAATCCGTCCTTATCACATTCCTAACCAAAACCGTCCTTATCACATACCCAACCAAAACCGTCCTTATCACATACCCAACCAAAACCGTCGTTATCACATACCCAACCAAAACCGTCCTTATCACATACCCAACCAAAACCGTCCTTATCACATAACCAAACAAAACCGTCCTTATGACATACCCAACCAAAACCGTCCTTCTGACATACCCAACCAAAACCGTCCTTCTGACATACCCAACCAACACCGTCCTTATCACATACCCAACCAAAACCGCACTGATGACATACCCAACCAAAACCGTCCTTATCACATACCCAACCAAAACCGTGCTTATCACATACCCAACCAAAACCATCCTTATCACACACCCAACCAAAACTGTCCTTATCACATACCCAACCAAAACTGTCCTTATCACATACCCAACCAAAACTGTCCTTATCACATACCCAACCAAAACTGTCCTTATCACATACCCAACCAAAACCGTCCTGATGACATACCTAACCAAAACCGTCCTGATGACATACCCAACCAAAACTGTCCTTATCACATACCCAACCAAAACCGTCCTTATGACATACCCAACCAAAACCGTCCTGATGACATACCCAACCAAAACCGTCCTTATCACATACCCAACCAAAACCGTCCTTATCACATACCCAACCAAAACCATCCTTATCACACACCCAACCAAAACTGTCCTTATCACATACCCAACCAAAACTGTCCTTATCACATACCCAACCAAAACTGTCCTTATCACATACCCAACCAAAACCATCCTTATCACATACCCAACCAAAACTGTCCTTATCACATACCCAACCAAAACTGTCCTTATCACATACCCAACCAAAACCGTCCTTATCACATACCCAACCAAAACCGTCCTTATGACATACCCAACCAAAACCGTCCTGATGACATACCCAACCAAAACCGTCCTGATGACATACCCAACCAAAACCGTCCTGATGACATACCCAACCAAAACTGTCCTTATCACATACCCAACCAAATCCGTCCTTATCACATACCCAACCAAATCCGTCCTTATCACATTCCTAACCAAAACCGTCCTTATCACATACCCAACCAAAACCGTCCTTATCACATACCCAACCAAAACCGTCGTTATCACATACCCAACCAAAACCGTCCTTATCACATACCCAACCAAAACCGTCCTTATCACATAACCAAACAAAACCGTCCTTATGACATACCCAACCAAAACCGTCCTTCTGACATACCCAACCAAAACCGTCCTTATCACATACCCAACCAAAACCGTCCTGATGACATACCCAACCAAAACCGTCCTTATCACATACCCAACCAAAACCGTCCTTATCACATACCCAACCAAAACCTTCCTTATCACACACCCAACCAAAACTGTCCTTATCACATACCCAACCAAAACTGTCCTTATCACATACCCAACCAAAACCGTCCTTATCACATACCCAACCAAAACTGTCCTTATCACATACCCAACCAAAACCGTCCTTATGACATACCCAACCAAAACCGTCCTGATGATATACCCAACCAAAACCGTCCTGATGACATACCTAACCAAAACCGTCCTGATGACATACCCAACCAAAACTGTCCTTATCACATACCCAACCAAAACCGTCCTTATGACATACCCAACCAAAACCGTCCTTATCACATACCCAACCAAAACCGTCGTTATCACATACCCAACCAAAACCGTCCTTATCACATACCCAACCAAAACCGTCCTTATCACATAACCAAACAAAACCGTCCTTATGACATACCCAACCAAAACCGTCCTTCTGACATACCCAACCAAAACCGTCCTTCTGACATACCCAACCAAAACCGTCCTTATCACATACCCAACCAAAACCGTCCTGATGACATACCCAACCAAAACCGTCCTTATCACATACCCAACCAAAACCGTCCTTATCACATACCCAACCAAAACCATCCTTATCACACACCCAACCAAAACTGTCCTTATCACATACCCAACCAAAACTGTCCTTATCACATACCCAACCAAAACTGTCCTTATCACATACCCAACCAAAACCGTCCTTATCACATACCCAACCAAAACTGTCCTTATCACATACCCAACCAAAACTGTCCTTATCACATACCCAACCAAAACCGTCCTTATCACATACCCAACCAAAACCGTCCTTATGACATACCCAACCAAAACCGTCCTTATCACATACCCAACCAAAATCGTCCTTATCACATACCCAACCAAAACCGTCCTTATCACATACCCAACCAAAACCGTCCTTATGACATACCCAACCAAAACCGTCCTATCACATACCCAACCAAAACCGTCCTTATGACATACCCAACCAAAACCGTCCTGATGACATACCCAACCAAAACCGTCCTGATGACATACCCAACCAAAACTGTCCTTATCACATACCCAACCAAATCCGTCCTTATCACATACCCAACCAAATCCGTCCTTATCACATTCCTAACCAAAACCGTCCTTATCACATACCCAACCAAAACCGTCCTGATGACATACCCAACCAAAACCGTCGTTATCACATACCCAACCAAAACCGTCCTTATCACATACCCAACCAAAACCGTCCTTATCACATTACCAAACAAAACCGTCCTTATGACATACCCAACCAAAACCGTCCTTCTGACATACCCAACCAAAACCGTCCTTCTGACATACCCAACCAAAACCGTCCTTATCACATACCCAACCAAAACCGTCCTGATGACATACCCAACCAAAACCGTCCTTATCACATACCCAACCAAAACCGTCCTTATCACATACCCAACCAAAACCATCCTTATCACACACCCAACCAAAACTGTCCTTATCACATACCCAACCAAAACTGTCCTTATCACATACCCAACCAAAACTGTCCTTATCACATACCCAACCAAAACCGTCCTTATCACATACCCAACCAAAACTGTCCTTATCACATACCCAACCAAAACTGTCCTTATCACATACCCAACCAAAACCGTCCTTATCACATACCCAACCAAAACCGTCCTTATGACATACCCAACCAAAACCGTCCTTATGACATACCCAACCAAAACCGTCCTGATGACATACCCAACCAAAACCGTCCTGATGACATACCCAACCAAAACCATCCTGATGACATACCCAACCAAAACTGTCCTTATCACATACCCAACCAAATCCGTCCTTATCACATACCCAACCAAATCCGTCCTTATCACATTCCTAACCAAAACCGTCCTTATCACATACCCAACCAAAACCGTCCTTATCACATACCCAACCAAAACCGTCGTTATCACATACCCAACCAAAACCGTCCTTATCACATACCCAACCAAAACCGTCCTTATCACATAACCAAACAAAACCGTCCTTATGACATACCCAACCAAAACCGTCCTTCTGACATACCCAACCAAAACCGTCCTTCTGACATACCCAACCAAAACCGTCCTTATCACATACCCAACCAAAACCGTCCTGATGAGATACCCAAGCAAAACCGTCCTTATCACATACCCAACCAAAACCGTCCTTATCACATACCCAACCAAAACCATCCTTATCACACACCCAACCAAAACTGTCCTTATCACATACCCAACCAAAACTGTCCTTATCACATACCCAACCAAAACTGTCCTTATCACATACCCAACCAAAACTGTCCTTATCACATACCCAACCAAAACCGTCCTGATGACATACCTAACCAAAACCGTCCTGATGACATACCCAACCAAAACTGTCCTTATCACATACCCAACCAAAACCGTCCTTATGACATACCCAACCAAAACCGTCCTGATGACATACCCAACCAAAACCGTCCTTATCACATACCCAACCAAAACCGTCCTTATCACATACCCAACCAAAACCATCCTTATCACACACCCAACCAAAACTGTCCTTATCACATACCCAACCAAAACTGTCCTTATCACATACCCAACCAAAACTGTCCTTATCACATACCCAACCAAAACCATCCTTATCACATACCCAACCAAAACTGTCCTTATCACATACCCAACCAAAACTGTCCTTATCACATACCCAACCAAAACCGTCCTTATCACATACCCAACCAAAACCGTCCTTATGACATACCCAACCAAAACCGTCCTTATCACATACCCAACCAAAACCGTCCTTATCACATACCCAACCAAAACCGTCCTTATGACATACCCAACCAAAACCGTCCTTATCACATACCCAACCAAAACCGTCCTTATGACATACCCAACCAAAACCGTCCTGATGACATACCCAACCAAAACCGTCCTGATGACATACCCAACCAAAACCGTCCTGATGACATACCCAACCAAAACTGTCCTTATCACATACCCAACCAAATCCGTCCTTATCACATACCCAACCAAATCCGTCCTTATCACATTCCTAACCAAAACCGTCCTTATCACATACCCAACCAAAACCGTCCTTATCACATACCCAACCAAAACCGTCGTTATCACATACCCAACCAAAACCGTCCTTATCACATACCCAACCAAAACCGGCCTTATCACATAACCAAACAAAACCGTCCTTATGACATACCCAACCAAAACCGTCCTTCTGACATACCCAACCAAAACCGTCCTTATCACATACCCAACCAAAACCGTCCTGAGGACATACCCAACCAAAACCGTCCTTATCACATACCCAACCAAAACCGTGCTTATCACATACCCAACCAAAACCTTCCTTATCACACACCCAACCAAAACTGTCCTTATCACATACCCAACCAAAACTGTCCTTATCACATACCCAACCAAAACCGTCCTTATCACATACCCAACCAAAACCGTCCTTATGGCATACCCAACCAAAACCGTCCTTATGACATACCCAACCAAAACCGTCCTGATGACATACCCAACCAAAACCGTCCTGATGACATACCCAACCAAAACCGTCCTGATGACATACCCAACCAAAACTGTCCTTATCACATACCCAACCAAATCCGTCCTTATCACATACCCAACCAAATCCGTCCTTATCACATTCCTAACCAAAACCGTCCTTATCACATACCCAACCAAAACCGTCCTTATCACATACCCAACCAAAACCGTCGTTATCACATACCCAACCAAAACCGTCCTTATCACATACCCAACCAAAACCGTCCTTATCACATAACCAAACAAAACCGTCCTTATGACATACCCAACCAAAACCGTCCTTCTGACATACCCAACCAAAACCGTCCTTCTGACATACCCAACCAAAACCGTCCTTATCACATACCCAACCAAAACCGTCCTGATGACATACCCAACCAAAACCGTCCTTATCACATACCCAACCAAAACCGTCCTTATCACATACCCAACCAAAACCATCCTTATCACACGCCCAACCAAAACTGTCCTTATCACATACCCAACCAAAACTGTCCTTATCACATATCCAACCAAAACTGTCCTTATCACATATCTAACCAAAACCGTCCTTATCACATACCCAACCAATGCCGTCCTTATGACATACTCAACCAAAACCGTCCTTTTCACATCCCCAACCAAAACCGTACTTATCATATATGCAACCAAAACCGTCCTTATGACATACCCAACCAAAACCGTCCTTATCACATACCCAACCAAAACCGTCCTTATCACATACCCAACCAAAACCGTCCTTATCACATACCCAACCAAAACCGTCCTTATGACATACCCAACCAAAACCGTCCTATCACATACCCAACCAAAACCGTCCTTATGACATACCCAACCAAAACCGTCCTGATGACATACCCAACCAAAACCGTCCTGATGACATACCCAACCAAAACTGTCCTTATCACATACCCAACCAAATCCGTCCTTATCACATACCCAACCAAATCCGTCCTTATCACATTCCTAACCAAAACCGTCCTTATCACATACCCAACCAAAACCGTCCTGATGACATACCCAACCAAAACCGTCGTTATCACATACCCAACCAAAACCGTCCTTATCACATACCCAACCAAAACCGTCCTTATCACATTACCAAACAAAACCGTCCTTATGACATACCCAACCAAAACCGTCCTTCTGACATACCCAACCAAAACCGTCCTTCTGACATACCCAACCAAAACCGTCCTTATCACATACCCAACCAAAACCGTCCTGATGACATACCCAACCAAAACCGTCCTTATCACATACCCAACCAAACCCGTCCTTATCACATACCCAACCAAAACCATGCTTATCCCACACCCAACCAAAACTGTCCTTATCACATACCCAACCAAAACTGTCCTTATCACATACCCAACCAAAACTGTCCTTATCACATACCCAACCAAAACCGTCCTTATCACATACCCAACCAAAACTGTCCTTATCACATACCCAACCAAAACTGTCCTTATCACATACCCAACCAAAACCGTCCTTATCACATACCCAACCAAAACCGTCCTTATGACATACCCAACCAAAACCGTCCTTATGACATACCCAACCAAAACCGTCCTGATGACATACCCAACCAAAACCGTCCTGATGACATACCCAACCAAAACCATCCTGATGACATACCCAACCAAAACTGTCCTTATCACATACCCAACCAAATCCGTCCTTATCACATACCCAACCAAATCCGTCCTTATCACATTCCTAACCAAAACCGTCCTTATCACATACCCAACCAAAACCGTCCTTATCACATACCCAACCAAAACCGTCGTTATCACATACCCAACCAAAACCGTCCTTATCACATACCCAACCAAAACCGTCCTTATCACATAACCAAACAAAACCGTCCTTATGACATACCCAACCAAAACCGTCCTTCTGACATACCCAACCAAAACCGTCCTTCTGACATACCCAACCAAAACCGTCCTTATCACATACCCAACCAAAACCGTCCTGATGACATACCCAACCAAAACCGTCCTTATCACATACCCAACCAAAACCGTCCTTATCACATACCCAACCAAAACCATCCTTATCACACACCCAACCAAAACTGTCCTTATCACATACCCAACCAAAACTGTCCTTATCACATACCCAACCAAAACTGTCCTTATCACATACCCAACCAAAACCGTCCTTATCACATACCCAACCAAAACTGTCCTTATCACATACCCAACCAAAACTGTCCTTATCACATACCCAACCAAAACCGTCCTTATCACATACCCAACCAAAACCGTCCTTATGACATACCCAACCAAAACCGTCCTTATCACATACCCAACCAAAACCGTCCTTATCACATACCCAACCAAAACCGTCCTTATGACATACCCAACCAAAACCGTCCTATCACATACCCAACCAAAACCGTCCTGATGACATACCCAACCAAAACCGTCCTGATGACATACCCAACCAAAACTGTCCTTATCACATACCCAACCAAATCCGTCCTTATCACATACCCAACCAAATCCGTCCTTATCACATTCCTAACCAAAACCGTCCTTATCACATACCCAACCAAAACCGTCCTTATCACATACCCAACCAAAACCGTCGTTATCACATACCCAACCAAAACCGTCCTTATCACATACCCAACCAAAACCGTCCTTATCACATAACCAAACAAAACCGTCCTTATGACATACCCAACCAAAACCGTCCTTCTGACATACCCAACCAAAACCGTCCTTCTGACATACCCAACCAAAACCGTCCTTCTGACATACCCAACCAAAACCATCCTTATCACATACCCAACCAAAACCGTCCTTATCACATACCCAACCAAACCGTCCTTATCACATACCCAACCAAAACTGTCCTTATCACATACCCAACCAAAACCGTCCTTATCACATACCCAACCAAAACCGTCCTTATGACATACCCAACCAAAACCGTGCTTATCACATACCCAACCAAAACCGTCCTTATCACATACCCCACCCAAACCGTCCTTATGACATACCCAACCAAAACCGTCCTATCACATACCCCACCAAAACCCTCCTGATGACATACCCAACCAAAACCGTCCTGATGACATACCCAACCAAAACTGTCCTTATCACATACCCAACCAAATCCGTCCTTATCACATACCCAACCAAATCCGTCCTTATCACATTCCTAACCAAAACCGTCCTTATCACATACCCAACCAAAACCGTCCTTATCACATACCCAACCAAAACCGTCGTTATCACATACCCAACCAAAACCGTCCTTATCACATACCCAACCAAAACCGTCCTTTTCACATAACCAAACAAAACCGTCCTTATGACATACCCAACCAAAACCGTCCTTCTGACATACCCAACCAAAACCGTCCTTCTGACATACCCAACCAAAACCGTCCTTCTGACATACCCAACCAAAACCATCCTTATCACATACCCAACCAAAACCGTCCTTATCACATACCCAACCAAACCGTCCTTATCACATACCCAACCAAAACCGTCCTTATCACATGCCCAACCAAAACCGTCCTTATCACATGCCCAACCAAAACCGTCCTTATCACATACCCAACTAAAACCGTCCTTATCACATACCCAACCTTTCATCATAGTTTCATCCAAATTGTTCCATAACTTTTTGAGATATCATGCTCACAGACAGACAAATAAACAAACTAGAAGGTCATTCGGTAGAGCGCATACCTCCGCCACGTAAACCCTGATCCACGAGATCATATCAGGCCCAATACATTTTTTAAATATCATGCTATTTCGGATTATATCGTTCTTTGGTTCCATCTTTCAAGGGTGAAGAATCAATTTAAAAATTAAATAATTCTCATTTCCAGATCCGGATTCCGATCTTCACCAAAATCGATTAAATTCGGCCTTGCGATACACCCAGCATGTCCACCCAGTTTAATCCATATCCGTCCAAAATTTTTTTTTGAGATATCGTGCTATACATCGTTTTTGGCCCCACCTCTCAATGGTGAAGAATCATTAAAAAAAATTTCTCGTAGTCGGATCTGGATCCGGATCTTCACGTAAATCTACTCAGTTTGTCCTTGTCTCACATGGAACCTGTGCACAAAATTTCATCCTTATAAATCCACAGCTTTTTGAGATATCCTGTGCACAAACAGATAAACAAACAGACAGAAAGTGGAAAAACATCACCTCGTTCACCTTCGGTGGTGGAGGTAACAAGGGTGAAAACATAACCTCCATCCACCTTTGATGGCAGAGGTAACATGAACATACTATTAAGGTATAATTACCAGAGTAAGAAAAAAACTGAGTACATTCTTTGTTCGCTTTTGCTTGTTTTACATGTTCCAATGCTCAAACAGGAACAGTGACATGCAGACAGACACTAGGAAACACCACACTCCTGACTTGACTTCAGACAAATACAGCTGATGGCCTTTGTGGAAGTGACCGCACTCCCCAGTGCATTCTGGGTTGTGGTGACGCCATCTTGTGGCATCACTTTTCTCTTCACAGTGAGGCAGGCATATAAAGGAGAACTATCCCGCTCCCCTTCTCCACCAATGGGATGCTAAACGACCTCTATCAATAGTCGATTGGGTGTCCTTGAGCTGGCTAAGATGGCGGCTGGGTGGTTTCGCCAAGTGTTTAATCTATCCATGTTATACAGATCAGTGGGAGAGTCACATGATGTGCAATGCCCTGCACATGCACACTCTGATCATCACGTCACGTCCTTTCGACAAGTTACCAACACGTTGTACACGATTGCAGTGCTGATGGTGAAGTATATGATGTGTGTAAAAGCATCTCAAGACGCACCATCTTTTAGGACCAAAGGAGACCTTCGAAACTCTTCAGCAGTCTTTTTTGTGCTCGCGAGAACGACCACCCAGCCAGTTCAGCTTGCTTGAAAGCTGCTTACCAAGTGGGCCAAGGAGTCGCCTGGCAGGTCATTAACTGAGATCTCAAAGGCTCTGCTGTAATCCCTCGTTATAAAGGCCCCGGTTTAAGGTAGCGTGTAAAATGTTTTGACGTCTGTTTGAGGTCTCGGCAGGTTTTGATTGCACTCAGGCGAGGTGATTCTGGAATGCTGGGTTGGTTTTATCAGCTTCATTGTTACTTCATTACATGACTTTTTGTGAGTTACGAGTACACGGATTTCCGTGGCGTAAGGCTTTCCATAGGTTACTGGCGGTAGTATTATTTATTTATTTATTTATTTATTTGCATTGTTCCAGGACTTTCCTATATGGGTGGTCCACCTTGAGTTCACCGAGTGGGATTAATATATGGCTGAAGGTCTGTCACTCATCTACGGTCAACTTTGGAGACAACCTATCGTTTTATGTTTGGAGGTGTACTTAGAACTGGATTTGAAGCCGGCAAGTCTTGGATAAGGAGGACATAAAGTCCAGGAATTGGATTTTAGACCAACTTTAGGCCTCCGGTATCTTTTACTGTTCCTCCCTCACTCACTGTGTCGGAGTGGCGTCCCGTCCAGGATTGTGCCCAAGAGCCAAGGAGACTGCTTCGGCAGCACCAACGCTCTGCACAGAGTATGGTCCCAATCTCCTCCTCTCTCACTCACAGAAAGTAAGAGCTATATGAGGTTTTGCCCTTTGGAAATGTTATTTTGCATAAATTTGATGATATTCACATGTTTCTGTCTAATATCTTGTTCTGTTTACCTTGTCATGCATCAGTTTGTGAATGCTTCTGGTACTCTATAAGGGAGGCTCATTTTAATTCGACAGAACGATTTTTTTGACGTTTCACAGGAATGTAACCAGTGGGATGACGTGATATCTCAGATAGCATGCTCGCCCATGAGCAGTCAGTTCGATGTTCCATTCCTGACCCGGTTGTAAACTGTCACTCTGGTGCTTCGCAGGTGAGGTGTTACATCAATGACTGCACCGTCCCTTAGAGGAAACATCGAGTTAGCTGTCCGACGTGCAAGCATTTTCTTGGGGATGTCAAATAACCAACTGCACTGTTCAAAAAGAGTAGGCCAATGCATGCCGGTTCCCTTATTTAATTAGGGCTGTTTTAACAACACCTGGTGATGAAGTGGTGACATATTGAGGGCAACTTTGCAGCTCTGAAAACGTTCATTGCCAGTCAGGGTGTCCTAGTGCTCCCAAACTGAGTGGGATGGAGTAACACACACACACACACACACACACACACACACACACACACACACACACACACACACACACACACACACACACACACACACACACACACACACACACCGTTCAAAAGTTTTAGAACACCCCCATTTTTCTAGTTTTTACTGAAATTTAAGCAGTTTAATGTTTCAATGTACTATGAAATTAAAGAATAGAACAAATAAACAATTTCAGATTAAAAAAAAAACCATGGAATCTTTTTGTTGAACAAAATTTCACCTAAAATTTTGACTCGTCAAAGTAGCCACCTTTTGTATATATCACAGCCGAACATACTCTTGGCATTCTTTCTACAATGGAAATCAAATATTGTTCGGAAAGTTCTTCCCAACACTGTTGCAGAAGTTCCCACAAATGTGTTGCACTTGTAGGTTGCTTTGCTTTCACCCTTCTGTCCAGTTCATCCCAAACCAGCTCGATGGGGTTTAAGTCTGGAGACTGTGCTGGCCATTCCGTGATTTGAAGCCGACCGTCTTGTTCTTTTCTTCTAAGGTAGTTCTGACATAGCCTGGAGGTATGTTTTGGGTCGTTATCTTGCTGTAGGATGAACCCCTGACCAACTAGGCGTCGACCAGAGGGTATTGCATTGCGCTGCAAAATACTGTGGTCGCCCTTTTGGTTCAGAGTGCCAGTCACTCTGTGCAAGTCGCCGACTCTGGATCCAGCAAAAGAGCCCCAGATCATCACGCTTCCTCCTCCATGTTTGACAGTTGGTGTCACACACTGAGGCACCATCCTTTCGCCTACTCGACGGTATACAAAAACCCTGTGTGATGAACCGAAGATTTCAAATTTTGATTCATCGGTCCATAACACCTTCTTCCAGTTTTCAGTTGTCCACTGGCGGTGCTTCATGGCCCAGGCAAGCCTCTTTTTCTTATTTTGCCATCTTAGCAATGGCTTTCTTACTGCCACTCGACCTGTCAAACCTGCAGCTCGAAGACTTCCCTTCACAATTGAAACTGAGACTTCCTTACTTCGACCAGTGTTAAGCTGTGCTTGAAGCTGCTGTCCTGTGAGCCGCCTATCACGCAAGCTGTTGACTCTCAGAAACTTGTCTTCTGATTGTGTTGTGGCTTTGGATCTGCCAGACCTCTTCCTGTCAGAGTTTCCTCCAGTTTCCAAGTGCCTTTTGGTGGTGGAGGAAACTGTACTCACTGACACCTTGGCTTACTTTGCAATTTCTCTGAAGGAAAGACCTACACATTTAAGGGTCATAATGGTCTGTCTCTCTTCCTTTGTTAATTGTCTTTTTTTCATCATTATGATAGCAATATACTACTTCCTGCAGTGCAATATTTTCCAAGTGATGCTTCAGAGGGTGTAGCAACACAGACTGTTCCAACACTGTTTTTATACAGACAGAGGGTTTGTAACTAATCAACAAAAGTTGGGACACCTGGAGGAATTGTTTGCATCAACTTTCAAGGCTTAATTTACTTCCATTGCTGCAGAACAGCTGCAGTTGCTAACCCATTACTTGTTTCCTGAAAAGGGCCTTTTTTAAAAACTCTGAAATTTACATTATTTTTCAGTTTTTGGTAACGTAAACTTTTTTAACCTCTGGGAGTTTACCGCTTAGCTTTGTACCATTTGAGGTTATTCACTGGACTTGAACTCCTTAAATTTCAGTAAAAACTGGAAAATGGGGGTGTTGTAAAACTTTTGACCGGTCGTGTGTATACACACACACACACACACACACACACACACACACACACACACACACACACACACACACACACACACACACACACACACACACACACACACACGCATACACATCATCATTGGTGCCTCAAAATGAGCAGAGGAAGTATTTCATCAATGGAAAGACACTTTCCTTTAATAAGTTGTCTTGGAAGTCAGGAAACAGAACACTTACACCTGTCAACCAATAGACTTTTAAAAAGTATAATCATTCTCTCTTATCTAATACATGGAGTAAGTGCTTCCCCAACTCGTTGAGTTACACCCGGCTCTATTGTTCATGGACCTTTCTTTTCCCCTCCCTCAGCACCTGCAGATTGAAAAAAAAAAAAAAACAGGTTGTGACCTCTTTTTACTTTCCGTAGCCAAGTGCAAGGAGATTCCTGTGCCACGACGAGCTTAGCTCTGTCAATTATATGTTTGTTTCTTTGTTATTCCAGGTTTTCTGTGTTTATGTCTAAGATATCAAGTTCTGCGCCGAATAGAAACCAACACACGCAAGCAAAGCCTTTGGTTTATCTCGAGCCACGGCCACATGCCGACCAAGCTTATAGCACTGCAGAAAAACTCAAATCCTTATCGGAAGCAGAAAAACAATGTACCGGCACACTTTATAGATGAAAAACGGAATCCATGTTTATTTCACAAGAGCCAAGACAGATAATCCTTATTCACCAACTTCAATTGATGCATCATCAAGGTGATGTTTTTTTGAGCCTAAAAGGGTGAGTACTCCATAAATCAGATGATAAGGCATTCCACTATGGCAGGAGACTTCACAACTTTCATCTGTGTGTGTTTAAATGAAGAAAAAAAAATGTTTAATTTTGAATCCTGACATTACTGAATGCCGTGAGGTCATGTTTTGAGTGAAAGTGGCACTTGTTGATACCTGGCGGTGCTTGCAACATCACGTCTTCCCAATGAGCACAGACACATCTCTAGTTGCACTGAAGTGTCCTGTAAAGAATATCGAGGCCCATGGTGTCGGTGCTCTCAGGATATGGTGAAAACAGACACCGTTTCTTGCGACAAGGAAGGCAAATTCCACAAAATTATTTGCAGGCCTGGAACATAGTTTGGTTAGCTTAAATTAGATAATTAAAGTATTGATAACAATGAACTTCCCGGTGCCAGTCTAATAAAAGAAGGCTGAGTTGGGGGTGGTGGAGACGCGGTTCGGGGATCAAAAGCAGAAGAAGCGATGAAATGAATTCTGATGCTATGGAGGTTACCTGCAAGTGAGAGATCTCACTGAAGAAGTGTACATTGGCATTTGGAGCATGGAACTATACTCTCGAATAATCAGGGTTTTCATAAAGTTTGTAAAAGTGTAACTTTCACTCGAACTATCCCCAGAATTGTTGCTCACATTCTTGTTGCTCACATTCTTGTTGCTCACAAGAGATTGATGAAGATAGTCTTTTCTTAATGGACTTATCTTGCTACTAAAGGATAACCACATGACCATAGATACGTGTGGACAGCTCATGATATAATTTGACCACATCATCTTCAAGACTATCCTTAATAATTGAGGCAGAACTTGCACTTTTCAACATCCCCAATGGCTATTGTTGGGGGAGTAGGCGATTACATGGAGGTAAGAGAACCAGAAAGTGATTTGATATATCTACCTGGTGGAGGCAGTCATGGCTTGTCTCTTTGTGGATGAACAGCGTTTGGCCGTGTTGTAGTGATTCAGTAAAGGGACAGCATTATTTGCTGTGTTTATGTGAGCAGACATGCTGAATACTTGGAATGCTATATTTTTCAAATATTACATGCTGGTTCGAGTTGAACACAGCAAGGGAGTGCAAGCAGCAGGAAGCCAAGTTTGCCTCTATATGATTGCAGCAATCCATTAGAACAGCATTTCATCAACCAACAGGGACTAAAAGGTCAGACAACGGTTAATACCACGCACATTTGACCTTTATAGCTGTGGGGGTCATTGTTGCTGACCAGCATTCCTCTGCAAGGGTGATGCTGAAAAACGGTACGTTTGGTATTCGGATTCACCATCTGTGTGTGCTTCCATGATGGCTAGAGGTGTCTTGAGACTTTTCCCGAGATTCCCAAAGTGCTGTGATTATGGTGGTGCTTGCTGTGCTACAACTCCAATCATTGTCTGATTTGTGTAACACGATTTATCTGCTGCAGGCTCTGTGGCTTCACTGTAATGTAATAGCCAGGATTTTATGAAGTATCTGTAGACTTGTTGTGCAGAGAATGATCAAATATAAATAGTTCACCGGTGCATTTTCTCCATTTGAAGCTCAAACTCAGCAGTCTACTCTTGTCGAGTAAGTATGGGAGATTTATGAGGGACTGGCCTGTATTTGGATGTTTGAAGCTTCTTCTCACCGAGGACACTTGAAATTATGACCTGCAACCCAATATGACTTTTCATTCCCAGGGTAGAACTTTGTGGAGGGCTGTCAGGATAGCCTAGACTCTGGATGAATTGCACTCTCTCATTTAAGCTCTCTAGCCTGGGTTTGAATCTCGCCACAGCTATAAACTGTTGCCCTGGTGTTTCACAAGCAGGGTGTTTGGCATTGATTGTGTACACCGTTTATCAGAACGACGTTGAGCTGGAAGGCCCGTCTGCCAGCACCGGGCGTTGGTGGGCATTAAAGATTCCATGGTCTTTTATGAAGAGTAGGTGAGTTATCGCAGACACTATTATCTAAATACAAACAGCTGTCACCTTCAGTCAAAGGTCAGGCTTGGCCAGCCGGTTCGTGAAAGACATAAGACAAAACGTTCCTTCACCGATCTAACAATAAGGTGGGAATAATTGAGTGATGTTGCTGCTGGTGGTAGTCATAGTAGCAGAACCTTGTAGATAGGCCAGGGTTAAAATGATCAATTGAGTGGAAGATATAATAAAATTTACATAAAAATTTATTTAATTTATATAAAAATTGCAAAAATATTTCCAACGCTATTTGCTCAGTATTATGTCAATTTATGTGTTTGTAAGATATTAAAATAGCACAAGTTGTAATTACTAAGGTTATAGAAAGTTAGTAGCAAGTATTTTTTTAACCCGCATGCATGTGAAGTGAAAAGTGGAGTTGGCAATTGGTTCACTCTGTCTGTCTGTCTGTCTACAAACATCAGTTTAAGATTGAGGAACAATTTATTTTCAATTGAATGTAATATTTTGAACATGAATCATAAAACAATCCTGTAGTTTAACAGTACTTTGTCTCTGAATTTGTCCCAATCACACATGCATATTAATATTGAGATATTAATAGAGGAGTGAGATAATATTTTTACTTTGTCTGCCTGGTCTGGCAATCAAACAAAATTGAAAATATTTCCAAACAGGAAACTTAATCTTTTTTAATGATGTCATAAAGGACACAAAAACTGGCACAGTTAACTGATGGAATGTGTTCAATAAAGTGGTGTAAAATACGCTGCATCAACGGCGGTAAACTTCCGAAGTCTTTTTTTTTTTGCAACCTTTATAATGTTTATTTTATTTCAATTGAATTATATACTTTAACACTGCAGAACACAAATCACATTTTTGGCACTTTCAAAAACCTTCCATTTAAGCAGGACTTGGACAAAACATTACAGCATTTTACGTCATCACGACCAATCAAATTTGCTGTTTGTCGACCCCGCCCATGTTCTTGTTTCTCAAGACTACGCAGGATAATGTGTTCTGTGAACTCTCTAGTTTTTTGGTTTTTTATTTTAAAGGAAGAAATTTTAATGTAAAGAAAGCTTTGATTTTTTTTATTCATAAATAAAACAGAGAAAACTGTTTTAGGTTTCGCATGAAATATTTTTAGGTAAGGGAACTAAAACCTTTATTGCTTGCTCATTGAAATGAAAAGACTATTTGGAATTAATTTTTTTCCAGTTCCTTCTGTTATATCTGGAAATGCTAAATTTGTATATGCTCAAATGGTGACTGTGCATTCGTTTTCATCAAAAGCAGTTGTCAACTAAAGGGCATAACACCGATGAACTTATTGACTGAGGTAAGGGTGAATTTGTTGATGAACACAATAAATTTTAATCAACGGGAGACAAGAAAATGTGGCAAACGTTTGGCCTATTGTACCAGCGTTACACCCACATCACATTGCTTTAATCTACCGGCCGAGTTCTGCCCATGATGTTACCCGCAAGACGTCCTCTTGCAAAAAGCACCACATGTTCTTTTATATTCACCTAAATGCAGATGGGAGGGCTGACTTAACATCTGTTTTAAAGGACAGAATGTCTTTACTACCATCACATCAGAAAATATGTTTACACTACAGCGAAGTCAATGGGGACCATCACAGATCCCCATGCTTTCCACCAATAGCAAAGTTGAAAGATGGCAAAAGTTCCACCAGGAATGACCCAATGTCAAATTTTGAGTTATATATTTTTTCCCTGTTTTGACCCCGTGACCCTGTAACCCTAAGTCCCAACACCCGGAGTCAAATCCCCAAAAAATCGTTGCATATTTCATGCGTCTCCAAATATTGATTGTATTATATGTAATTTCATTTTAAAATGTACCCATAATTGCATTTTTCGTTATTTGACGCTTTGACCCTACCCCAGAAGGAAGGGCCAAAATGATACTGCTCTCGCACCTTCTCGCCATGCGGAGATTATAACTACCAAGATTGGTGAATTTCTGCCCCACCTTTTAGGAGATAGTGTGACGGATGGACACACAGACAGACGGAGCCAATTACAATATCCCCCTGTTTGTTTCAAAAAGCATGGGGATTACAAGTTTGCATCTACTTTTCCAGCAATCAACTAATGAAATCAATGCTATTCAGCTTTGCTGCCTTTGGGGCCATTCGCCAATAATGTTACACAAAAGGGAGGCGGTGGGGTTCGGTTTGGTGGGAGTGGGAGAGGGAGGTGTTGGGTGAGTGAAACATTGAACAAAACATTTTTGGGGAAGATATTGTTGCGGATTCGCGCCCGCCGGCATGCGGATGGCCACGTAACTCGAATCGCGGCACGTCGCCCACCGGACGGACAATCCAGTCGTGACCCTCTCGGACTAACGCCGGGAACCAGTCACGGGTGGACCTTTCGGTCTCACCACGATCGTGCCAATCGGCCCCCGCGTGGGATAGGGTTGCTCGCCAAATTCGACCTACCTAAGTACCCACACGGAGGGTAGACCGGGCGATCGCACCTCGCCGCAGGTCGACTTCGGACACGGGCCACTTTAAGCGACCCGTTCCGTACTATCGGGATAACCGAGCGGTGTTATTCGTCGGCCTCGACGGTTCGATTAATTATCGGGCGTTTTAGCCCACGACCAACCCTTTACGTGAAGCAAGATGGAGATTCAATGAAAGAAAAGACGAAGCGAAGCGGGAAAACAGTTCAACATAATTTACATTTATTTCACGATGAACGGAAAGCACACATATACAATTCCACCAAAAGCACATGTAAAAGAAGAAGACAATGCAATATTACACAAAAAGCAAATATAAAAGAGGAAACACAATGCAGAGCTATCCGACTACCGAGCACACGGCAACACTTATACAATTTTACTTCACAGACGGCGCCGACAACACATATTCCCAAAGCAAAAGAAAAGAGAACCACCCTCCAGGATGAGGGGGGTAGGCGGGCCTGGGGCCGAGACCGTGTCGGGCCTACCCGTCTGATGATGAGATGCAGAGCGGCGGTGGTGCCTCAACTCCGCGGGCCTCACGGACAGTGTCTGGTAGGGGGTGGGAAAGGGGCCCCCTTTGTCGCACTATCTCAGCGCGGGGGGAAACAGGAGGGGGTTGCTGATGCTCGGGGGAAGGAGGATATCACCCTGTCTCGGGTCCCGCGGCGAGCGTCTCCTCCTCGACCTCGGTCGCGTTGCTGGCCTCTCCCTCTGCAGCTCCCGGCACCGACGCGAGCACCCCCTCGTCCGCCTTCGCCGCCGCCACCTCTCCACAGCTCCGTCTACTCGCCCTCTCCGTCTCCTCTCTTGGCTCGTCCCAACTCTTCACTCTTGACTTCTCCCACTTCTTTCCAGCTCCACCGACGACTCTCTTGAACTCCGCACAACTGCAACTCAACTGCCTGACGAACGCAGCCGTTTATATAAGCCCCGTGGCTTCGCTCTTTCACCCTTGACCCTTTGCCTCCGACCCTTCACCTCTAACTGGCTCCCCATTGGACCGAGGAAAAGTGGGCGTGAATGCTTTTTGGTCCATGAATTTGCATATAGCGACCGCCCTCCAACGCCCTGGAGGCGGGGCCAAATCGCCCCTCGCTCACCGATAGGACGGAACAGAAGTGGGCGTGAGTCGTTTTTGATCCGTTTTTCTTCGGAAAGTCTGTGATGTCTCTGAACACGCTGCTCGGTGCGCGCCCCGCACGAGTCCAGTATCGGTGCCCACGAGTGGCGCGAGATGGTGTGGATGCGATGGTGGCGAGTTGTGACGGTAAAGGTCGTGGCGGTTGTGGTGAAGCGGCGTTGTGGTTGGTGGTTGTTGTTGTGAAGCGGCGTTGTGGTTGGTGGTCGTTGTTGTGAAGCGGCGTTGTGGTTGGTGGTTGTTGTTGTGAAGCGGCGTTGTGGTTGGTGGTTGTTGTGTGATGGTTGTGAAGACGTGGTTGGTGGTGGTAATAATGGCGGCTGGTCCAAAATAAAGATAGTAAAAGAAAAACGGCTATCCTGAAGAGTCGCAGCCCGAGTGAATGACATTTATTCCCTCTAGACAACGGGTTTGGGCCTAACTACACATATACTTACCGAGATATCTCACCTAAGGGACCTGAATGGTGGTTTGCGAATTTCGTCAACCACAACAATATTATGGAAGCAAGGGATATTCAGGGAAATTGCAGGAGTTTTCAAGAAGTTCAGAAATTCTTCCGTATATAATATATGGATCGAATAAAATTATTCCTATAACATACATTTCATATGTACTATACGAGCTCCACCATGACCTTCACATACTGTAAGATGTAACACAACTGTGCTGTTGCACTATTTATGATGGTTCATGAATTATTTGCATGAGTTGCATAAACACTCATGAAATACATCAACAAAAAGATCAACACCCCACATTAAAAGAATAGGTTAGGTATAATGATTAAAAACAAAACAACACCGACAGTTGAAAGATCACCTAACCCCACACAGTCTTGATAAAAAGGATAGGAGCGGGGTCTGTGAACGGCAAGTTTGATTGGTTGGGATGATGTAAAAATGCTAAATTATTTTGTCCAATAACTGCTAAACGAAAGGGTTTTGAAAGTGACAAGAAGGCGATTGGTGTTCTCCAGTGTTCAACTATATAATTAAATTGAAATAAGATAAAGATTGAAAAAGTTGTAAAAAGAAAACGTTTTTTCGGAAGTTTACCGCCGTTGATCCACTGACTTCCCCACCACCCTATCTATCATGTTAAATTGGTTATTCAGACTTGTTGTTTGTGCCCTTTATGATATCCCTAAAAGCAGTAAGTTTCCTGTTTGGAATGATTTTCAATTTTGTTTGACTTCCAAACAGAGAGAGTAAAAATACTATCTCACTTCTCTCTGCGTATGTGCGATCAGGCCAAATTCAGAGACAAAGTACTGCTAAACTGCAGGTTCGTTTTCCGCTTTATGGTCCGATTTGTGTTCAATATATAACGTTCAATTGAGAGTTGGTTATTCCTCAATCATAAATTGGCATTTGTAGACAAACAAACAGACAGACCGACAAAGTGAACCAATTGCTTAACCCTGCTTTTCACTTTATGCGCGTGGGGTAAAAAGAGAAAATACAACATGATATAACAGAGTCCATTGAAATGTTCCGAGTCAGACACTGTTTTCACTACATCCAGCAACTAGTCCCACACTCGAGCCATCTGTCACTGCATAAAAAGGCTGTGCAAGTTGTCTCTTGTCTAAATGTGCAACCTACTTCACAGGGCTCATAAATTCTGCAATATTGGTAGATGCTGCATTGCTGCATGCTCCTCATGAAGTCAAGACACGTGATGTTAATAATATAATATGAGTTCTCTTGCAAGGAACCATGATGCAGGAGGAAGCCATTAGGCCCATCAAAGCCTGTGCTGTTATTACCGACTTATGGTTGTTTGTCTGTGCTGTATCATTTTCAAATGCTGAATGTCAAGCAAGAAAGCAGCACATACCATGTTTAAAGTATTAGGTATGACCTAGTCCGGGTTCAAATTGCTGACGCCCCAGACCCAGAGTGGATGATCCAATCATTACATCGCCAAGGCTGGCGAATGGCAATTTCAAAAAAAGTTGGTCCATAAAATGATGATGTTCATGACAATCGATCGTTGGAGCCGCTTTGTCCAGCAGACGCATGTTTGGGTGATGTATATCAAGCCGGGATAATTACAAGCAGACGCTGAAATGACTATTTGCACAGCCACCCCGACAGTCATGAATAATGAAGCTGTCACCATGCAGACCTCTCGCCTCGGGCATGTCGCCCCATCCATCTTGTTGTAAGGACGAGTGGCACAAGGCATCTCGGCATATCCATCGAATGTTTGCAGCAGGCAAGTGATTTTACGGACAAGTATTATTGTGAGAAAACATGTTCCGACGGTTTGGAAAGGAGATTAGAGTAATGCTTGAGGGTTTAGGGAGTACAGCGGTGAGAGTTGCTGTTTTGGCCCCATGCCTAAGCTTGGTATCACTTCCTAGGTCCACAGAATACCGAAGAATTGATTTCTTCAGGACCATCCTTAAGGTCACTATTCTGCACAAGTTTCGTTTTATCATGGTAAAGGTATCAACAGATGAGGTGTTTTATTTCTAAAACATGAAAACGCCAAAGAATTGACAACTGGCCTTTTCTCACTCGATGTGGGCACCATTCCTGAATGGCCACGATTCTCCGTCAAGGGTATGTGATCACCATAAGTGAAAACTATAGTTCTTCACGAAGACGTGATGCTCAAGCACTAACCCATCATGGTGACATTAAGTCGGTGTCATTTATCAGTTTCATATTTTCTTGACAACTCTCTAACCACAGTGAAGTGTTCCTCCTCATCATGGGTTCTGCAAGACCTTGAACCTTTCCTGATGTGAGGACAGTAAGGAAAACAAACAAGATGGACACAGCAGAAGGATTGAAAGAATCGAACAGAGGCACCAAGCTGGAAGAGATACGAGTGCAAGTTCCAAAAGTGAAAAAATATGGGAACAAACGAACAGAGATAGGTGCAGAAGGGACTTCTAAAGATATGGCCAATCAATAAACATAAAAACGGGCAGGTGCAGGGTAAATGTGGTCCACAAGCTTAAAAAAAAAAACCCAAAAGGTCTTAATTTTCTGTTTGCACAGACCCAGTACTTTCATCCCAGTTCTTAGTCATGAAAGAGAGAGAGGGAGAGAGGGGGGTGGAATCAAAGTGTTGCAGCCATGTGGTTGCCACATGCTTTCGGTGTCTGCTTCATCCCAGAAGCAAATCTTCACAGGGACTTTGCATGCCATCTTTGGATTAAAAAAAAAAGTGTTACACGTGGTTTCATTTCTGTCAAGCATCACTGCCGGCAATTTTCACTGGATAATTATGTATTTCTTGGTTGTGCTGTACCACTTGCACTGTGACGACACTGCTGGCCATCTGGCAAATATAACGGGTAACTCTCCACTTTTGTCGTGACACCAAACAAAATTGGAACTAAAATGGAGATCAGCGAATTGCATTATAATCTTGTTCTATTTTCCAGAATTCTATCCCTTAAAATCGAAAAAGGATTTGGTCAGAGCAAAACACCATAAAAAAATGATCCAGTAGTATAAGAAACAAAAATTCCCACCTGCACTTTTAACTTTGTGAGCAACAGTAGTCCACTGATTGAGAACGTAACATCAGTTGTCCCACCAATATTTAGTTTGTGGATGGTGGATATCCATTACTGTCGCTCTCTCCTGAGAAAAGTAGGCCATTGCATACCAACAAGCTGGTTGAAATCCCTGCTTGTGTATAGTACATTAAATGATAATAGAATGATGTTAAGTAGATTAAGTGAATGGTAAGAATGAGGTTGGTGGCCAGGAGTCGATACTCTTTCAAGAGCAATTGGTGCTTCAAAGCAGTCTCATGGCGAAGGATATCAAATCGGTGGTTTTCCATAACCCTACCTGTAGTAGTAACAATGAGGTCCGTACATCTTGTAAATATTTTCAAGTGTTTGTTTGTGCGTTTGTATGGTATTCTTTCACGGCCGAACCATAGTACCATGAGGCCCCAAATGTTGGGTCTACTTCAGAATCTCGGCAAGGTTTTAAGCGACCGCACGTTGACCTTGACATCCGTTTTGAAGCCACCAAAGGCCACTACAAAGTGTATATTTGGATGTGGGATCAACCAGTGCTGCCAGACCGCAGGCAAAAAATAACCACCATGAGGCCGACAACTCCATAGCTTTCCAATCTCCAGCACGTCCCAAAACCACCATCGAGAAAAGCTCACCCAGCCGGGCAGTGCAGGGTAGCCCCTGCTCGGAGAGAATGGGTGAAATGATAAAGTTTATGAGCCGTGGATACAGCAAAGAAATGATCGACCAACCGGCCTCTTCATATTTCACAGGAAAGAATAAACATAGAAAAAAAAATTTTTAATCACTTTTTCTGTTAAGGTGAGGGTTAGGGTTAGACATAACCATAACACTAATATTTCCACCTTTGGCAGGAAGGGTTATTTCCCAAAGAGAAAACTTCCAGCAAAAGAGAGTCACTCTGAGCTCGGACACATTGGTCTTCTGTGCAACTGGTTGTGTGTTTTGCTGAAAGATGTTTGATCATTTGAGAATTACTCTTTTCGAATTTCACAAAGTTTGTGGAATTTCATGTAAGGAAGAATGATATGCACATATATAATAATAATAATAATATTAATAGGAACACAGCCTGGTGTTGGCTTAGTGCTTAAGGTGGTTGGCTTGGCACTTTGGAGTCCTGAGTTCAAAACCTGTTTTTTTAGCGTTGAATTAACACCAGATGGAGTTGACTCAGCCTATCATCCTTCTGAGGTTGGTGAAATGAACACCAGCTTACTGGGGTAATAACCATTTGGTGTAACCTGTGTCAGAGTGGCGACCTATCCTGGACTGTACTCCTTAAATCAATTGGGTACCAGCCAGAATGGCTGCTCTCCCAGAGCTTTGGGAGACTCTTCATAGACCTTTGGGGAGTTCATGACAAGTCAAGAAACGTTCCAAGCCAAGAAACAATCCTGCATGGATATTATCACAAAGTCATTGGATAATCAACTGAAGGTAGGAGAAATTTGTAATTTGCTTCGGCCTCTGACGATAACTCCACTGCTCTTCACAAAAGAAATCACAATGGCATGTTTAACGTCCACCAGTGACTGGTGCTGGCAGGCTGGTCCTCTGGCTTAATGTTCTTCCAATGGAGGGAGGTCATGAATATTGATGTCTCACCCTGCCTGTGAAACACCAGGGTGACAGTTTCCTGCTGGGTTGAGATTCAAACCCAGGCTAGTCTGCTCATAGATGACTATACCCTGCAAGCTTACGTGCATATATGGGCATTGTAAAAATATAAAAGTGAAAATCGTACATTCTTGGATAAAAAGAAAAGGCCTTTGACAAATTGCTGGGCAAGAGGGACAATTATATGCGTGCTTTGTTGCATAAATCATTGTTGTTGATGTCCACCTGTCAACAGTTCTGCATGCTTTTGTGTCTTTAGAAAGCAAAAACGTTTCCTTACCATGATGCAAGCTCATGTGGGTCGTTGAGTTCACTCTGACCTGTCCTGATGAGTGCTGATCAAATTTGGTCCTCTTACAGCCTGTGCCCTTGGCAGAATAGGCAGCATCGTAATTTGCAGCTTTTCAAACACGCACTATGGTATAAAGGGTGTCCGGACTGAACAATGATTACCCACAAGTTGGCTGATTACAGTTATTTGGAATTTGAGAACAACAGAGGATCAAACAACTGGAGTCGGAAATTTGATACTTTTCAAAATGAATGTTGCGTGCCTTGCAAAGGAAGGGGAAAGTTGGATGAAAAGCTTTTTAAAAGTTGTTTTGGGGACTGTTTTCAGCACCAAACCTAAAACTTGCAATAATACATTGGAAAGCATTATCTCTTCCGGCTTAGTGCAGGCTGACAACGCTGGAAGAGCTTATGCTTATAGAATGGGAAATTGTACCGGCTGCCTCCATACCATGATGCTTGTGTGGATCACAGACAGGTTGATGGTGCGTGGTCGACACTTCCTATTGGTGAGCTTGTTTAGATGCGGCATGGCCAGTTCCTGGTCCCATAGCAGTGAAGAAGGGACTTATATTTGATCATTTTGCAATAATCGTTGAGACATAAAGCTGGAAAGATTTTCTGCAACACAACATGCATTTGGATCAAATTCATTGATTTTTACCCTCGCCGAAGGAGAGGATATTGCATTTGGGTCCCTTTGTTTGTTTGTGTTTTTCAGAACTTTCGTGTTTTTCTCTGCAACCGTTTGTCGGATTGAGACGAAATCTTCACCATTGGTGCGACTACCCATGTGGAATGCTTTAATGATAATTATGACGTCATAGATCACGTGGTGTGGCATCCATGTTGGAAAAACGGGAAAATTTGGACCTCTGTATCTCTGAAACTGCACCAAGGAAAAAATTGAAACTTGGCACACGGGGAATGTGCGTGATATTTTCAGGACATCATAGGTGCCTTTGTTATGACGTCATAATTGCATACGTAGAACGCTACATCCAATTAGTAAGAAAACATTTAAGCATCATCTCGGGATAAAATGGTCCAAAGAATATAAATTTGATGATGTCAACGGTCATGTGAGTCAGCAGCCATTTTCTTTATTTTTTTTAAAAAAAACCTTCAAGAATCTTCTTCGCTGAAGTGGCTGAACAGATCGAGGTGAAACTTTACATGTATGACCACCTATCCATGAGGATCAAAAGGTTCACACATATGATGTCATAGGTCACATGGTTTGGCAGCCATATTGGATTTACCCTCAAACCTATAAAAAAAAAATCTTCTTGTCCAGAACAGCTGGACAGATTGAGGGTAAAATTCACGGAAATGTTCCCCAAGCAATGCGTGTACAAGTTTGTTAAAGAACACACATCGTTTGGCAGCCATATTGGATTGAACAAAAATATTAAATTATGTTTCTCTGGAATGTTTAATCAATCAACATAATACTTCACAATTATGATGCAGTAGTGATGGGGAATACATGTTTTAAATTTGAACTTGATCAGACACATGGTTTGGCAGCCATAATTATTTGATATTCTTGATCTGGGTTCTTCTTGATGTTTTGGGGTTTTTTGAATAAGGCTCACTTGGCTGCACCTGGATGGGTGGAGGAGTAGCAGCTGAAGTGCGAATCCTATCCAGGTTCCTCCTGATGACTTCATCTTTTCTTTTTGCTTGTTTGGGTTCCTTCTGATTAGTCCAATGCAGGACTGTACCTATTTGGTTTTCCATTTGATTTGAATTGAATTTATTTTAATCCCATTCTAAATTCAAAAGAATAATAATAAACGTCATGGGTCAGGAACAGGTGTCTAATCAGAGCGGGGTTGCATCAAAGCGGGACGTCTTGGTACCCGGTCATCACTGCCAGCAGTTACAAATTGGCAGTTCTAATTATGTCTCTTATTAGTTTCTTAGCACACCAGTACACAAACACCACACAAAATACACCACACATTACTAGTTCTGTCGAGGGTCTGCATTCTCCGATTGCTCTTTCTAGTTCGCTTTTAAATTCGTTTTTTTTTCCGGAACCACTTGAACGATTGACACAAAACTTCCAGCATAGGAGCGATGACGCATGGAGAATGTTTTAACAAAGTCACAGGATTATTGGACGAAAAATGCTGCCGGTATCCCAAAAAGTGTGTTTTCTGCAAATGTGGGTTGCAGGGTGTTTCACACATGAGGAATAAATGGGCTCGGCCTCCCTTTGCTCGGCCAAATAAAGGAAGACAGAGTTACAGGTTCCTGATGGGTTTAAAACGAAACGAGCAGACTCGGAGATTTTCTCAGACTATACTGGAATCCTTGGCTCAACCAGAAAAATATTAATCAGGTGGAGCCAGGTATTACACAGTGGACAGGGAGCAAAGGTGCTGGCCAGGCTGAGCACTTTTAACATGCCAATGCTCGTGAAAAATGTGTGATGTAAAAAATAAAGTGGAAATTTCTGAATGGTTAACCATAATTGTTGTGTTCATGAATGCAAATCTCAGGGAGATATAGAAAAATGAGACATATCCTTGATTGAGAGGTGTCGGGTTTGTACCATTTCCTGTTAGTACATTCTAGCGTCGGCCATTAATATTTAACACACACACACACACACACACACACACACACACACACACACACACACACACACACACACACACACACACACTTCAATTTTTAGCAATGGTAGCAAAAATCTCATGTAATTTATCTTTCATTTCCACAGATCTTCAATTCAAATCCCCATCCCTCTCCCTTCCACAGATCTCCTAATGTCTCTGTTCCCCCACAGTTTTGTCCTTACCTCTCCCAGCCCTCTTGTCTCATGCCCGCCTTTCTGCACATTGTGTGTTCGCTCTCATATGAGCCTCGACAATGTATACAAAAAAAAAATTCTCTGTCACGGAGGAGGTGACCTCACGTTCATCACTGAAACGAAAGACATGCAATATGAGTGTTGGCGCCATTCACCATTTTGTTTCCACTCAGGAACGATGAATTTATGCCATCCAAAACTTTTACTCTACACATCTGAATTTGGGTTGATTGTGTCACCATTCCAATTGTTTTCACAACTACAACACTAGAGGTGAGACATTCGTCATTTTTATTGCCAGTTGTTTTGTGGGCAGCCTGTGGCTGCTGGTTACATCGTTTTTCCTGGAAGCTTGGCTGTGACACTGATTTAGTGCCCCTCTTACCAGAAAGGTGGTACTCATTTTGCCAACCTCAGACGGATGATAGGCTAAATCAACCCACCTGGTGTTATTTCAATGGCACAACAGCGGCTTGAACTCAAGAACTTAAGATCTTAAACTAGCCATCTTAACTGTTACGCCAACACCAGGCTTTCTATTTGCAGTAAAAACATATACAAGTGAGTAATTTCACTCAGTCATTTGCAATTCCGTTAGCACTTTGAAAATAAATATATTTCTAACATAATCATACTTTTATTCATGAAACAAAAGTAAATCCACAAGCCTGTGAATTATATTCCTAAACAACTGTGCTGTGATGGTCTATTGACCTCTGACTCACAGCCAGCAGAGGTCAATAGACGTCTGGGTCGGGCCTGGGGAGTCATGGATTCACTGGATCATGGGGTGTGGCGCTGCCGGTACCTGTGCGGGAGGACGAAAGTCCGAGTCTTCAGGTCCTTGGTGCTTCCAGTCTTGCTCTATGGATGCGAGACTTGGACTCTGACCAAGGTCATGATTTGGTTCTGAGATCTGAGACCTGAGGACCAAGGATCTGAGACGGAGACTTAATGCCTTTGGTACCAGGTCTCTTCGGAGAATCCTTGGCTATCGCTGGTCAGATTTTGTATCCAACGAGCGGTTGCTGAGAGAGACTCGGATGAGATTTGTTACCTGCATGGTCCGTGAGCGTCAGTTGCGGCTGTATGGACTTGCGGCTCGTTTTCCTGACGCTGATCCTGCTCACCAGATTCTCTCAGCGAGGGAGTCTCGTGAGTGGAGGAGGCCAGTGGGCCGACCACGTGCCTCGTGGTTGCAGCAGGTTGACCAGCATCTCAAGGAGATGGGGATGGGCCTGGCATCTGCCTGGAGTAAGGCCAGACGGAGGCCCCTGGAGTACCGGCGGAAAGTGGACGCAGCGACGCGCTGTTCTGGCACATGCTCCCATACCTGACCTGACCTGTGATGGTGGTGATGGAAGGGGACTGAGGGTGCTCTTGATCCCGTCAATTTTGACGGGTTTACACTGGTATATTTATAAAATCCCTCACTGCTCCAGTCCCTCTCACTTCCCCCCTCCACATATGATTAACAGTAAATATCATTTTAATCTTAACCTGTACATGCACAAGCCCCAGATATGTCCTTCCCATCAGTGTTCAAAAGAACCTAATCCAGAAACAGAGTCCATTCAGTGGTAGCGATCTGTCGGGGTGTTGTGTAACAAATGACCGTCCACTCGGGCCTTGTATCAGCCCACATGGTCAGGAGTTTGCAGTACGAGCAACTACCCGTTCGGTGAGCTGAGAAAGTTCTCCAAGTCTTTTGTTGTGCAGAGGGACAGCCCTTTCTCTGAGTTATTTTTCCAAGTATTTTGGCTTTTTTCAGAAGCTTGGTGGGCCATTCCAAGTAACAATCCTTTCCTTATCCCAGACACATCATACATTTTATTTTGCCCCAAACTCTTCAGCTTCCTGAGGGCTTCTGTGCATGCACACTGAGCGTTTTTGGGCGGATTACGTCATTTCAAAAGTTCCGTATTATTGGTGGAGCTGTGCTCAAAAGGGCTATCTGTTTATTATGGAGGCAAATGTGGCAGAAATTTTGGCCCTGCTCTTCCAGCCCTAACTCCCTCTCTCCCTCCATAAAACAGAGCTTCAGTAAATACATAATACATATACGATGCCAAAAAGGACTGTAATTTATCTGAAACTTCTAACAGTGTGGACAAACATGGGAAGAATTAC
This sequence comes from Eptatretus burgeri, assembly GCF_056783735.1. Taxonomy (NCBI): domain Eukaryota; kingdom Metazoa; phylum Chordata; class Myxini; order Myxiniformes; family Myxinidae; genus Eptatretus; species Eptatretus burgeri. Next base: position 72,347,298 of record NC_140971.1, read on the forward strand.
TTTAAATTCTTACAACACAAAGAGCTTAGAACAATGATACTAGTCTTATGCAAGCAGATAAACAAAACGAATGAAGAATGAGTGAGCAGGATGAGCTCTTTATTGATGTGCAGTCCAAGTTACACCCCTCTGACAAGTGAGCAAGTGACGAGCCATTGGCACAATACAAGCTCCTCTCCTATCCTGGTTGAAGGAGTGGCGATTGAAGGAGTGAGGATTGAAGGAGTGACATGCCACTTGCCAACTTTTGTTCGCGGATATTTTCATTTACACACAGTTTTGTGATTTTTTTTTCTGGAATCGTGGCTTCGAGTTACACCAGTATGCCAAATTGAAACTTTTTAGCCTACCTAGAAAGTACGAAACATTCATATGAATGAGTGGGAATGGTGAGGAAAAAGCTTTGCAAATCTAATCATTCCGAAAGGTTAACCAATTGCTTTGCAGTTGTGAGTTGGTGCCAACGTTGTGAGCAGAGAGCATGGAACGTAGTGCCATCTAGTGATAGTCATCACAACTGCATCACTAATAAGTGTCTGGTTTGTCCACCCTCTTTGGTAGAGCGGGGTCAAATGTATTTGATCCATCATAATTAACATCTCAAAAACTAGATGAGCCGTTTACAGCCAAAGCAGTAAAACAAGTCTGTTACCTCTTGTCTGCCAGATACTTAGTGACATGGGGAGCCAAATATGGTGAAGGTCCAGGGAGAGCTGTTGACCTCCTGGTATGAATCGGGTGTGGAGGACTTGGAAGCAATTGCTCCACCGCGCAGGAAGGAGCTGTCAGCCATGACCTTAGGAACACTTGCAGGAAATGAATGTGGCCCGGCTCGCTGTGACCGCAGGTTAGAGAGGAAGGCACACTGTAAACACTGGTTAGGGTGGGAGTGAGCAGGCGGCAGAGACCAATTCCCCTGACTTGGCTTTCTTGGAGGCATCAAGGAGATAAAAGATCAGACATTAGTGCTGGAGCGTGTTAAAGACTTGTCATACTTGTTTTATGAGTATCTTTTTATTTATTGATTCATAACCACTTTCTTTAATGAGCCTCGACTTCTGCACATAAAGACATAAATAAATAAATAAATGTTTTTGTTATTCCAGTACACCTGACTTTTGTAGGGATTAAAAAAAAGTTTTTTCAAGATTAAAATAAATTCTTGTTGATATAAGAACACTTTTAACTGTCGTGAGATCATCAGCATCATCAAGTAGAGTTGAAGACCCTGAGCAAGTTCCACCCGAATTCACACCGTGCAACATAAACTTTCATGAGAATGTAAAACCGAACAAGATTAATGGAATTGCAACTCGATAACCAAGGAACCAACCCCACTCCCCACGACGACCTCCTCCTGATGGGTCTATTCGTACACCTGAGTGAGTCTGTTACCAAATGGTAAAACGGATTGAAACCAGGTGAAAATGTTCCATCGGGTGATGCATAACTCGTCAGTTTCGCCTTTGGGGACATTAAACTGGCTCCACTTAGGAAACCCCAGATCCTGAAGTATGCATCGCAGGGGGAGACCTTTGGACCAGTACACCATATCGAATTTCAAATCCATGCCTTTAGCCTCGAAGGGTGCGTCGGAATTCGCGATACCAGCATTATAGTGATAGAGGACCTTCTTAGTCTATCATTTCCTTGGCTTCACCTCGTATAATAGTACTGCAAAATGGTATGGAATCGAGGAATACCAAGATGGATCTGCAGTCATGTGATATGACTTTCCACCCTGCGGCTGGATCGCAAATATGAGACCGTGAGACCGCCTCTCGTGTTTCCAGCACCGATACTATAAAGAATGACGTCTCTCACCAATAAACCAAAAATGGGGAATCTGTAATTATAAATTATAATGGATCAAGTAACAATTGGTAGAGCATTCAAAAAAATTGGGAATATGCTCACCTGTGTGCTCTAACCTGCCTCATGTGTCTTTTGTACTGTGGTCTGTCCAGTCAAAGTGCTGGGGAATGTCTGTTTTGATCGCTAATACATATTTATTAATCATTACGTATGCATGAACATATTGCAGAAATTTGATATATTCCTCACCGCTCACCCCATTGTCCACGCAACGTCTTCTCCGACTGTCACCTACGTCCCCATTTCGTATGTGGTAAATAAATGAATCGATGACAACGAAAACCAAGTCTTCTTTTTTCAACCACGCTGTTCACCATCATTTCATGGTCTCTCTACTTTCCACCTTTGAGGCCGTGACCTTTTCACCTGTAAATCCTCTCCTCGAGGTAAGGTGCATATCCGCATGTTCTTGTTTTCCTGTTTCTGCTTCACCACACGTCTGTCCGTCCAACCGTTGACCCTTTGCTCCTTGTTCTTCCGCTCTTCCATGACTTTTGATTGCCTGTACATGAGTGTATGCACTCCATCATGCAAGTACAAATACAACAACATTAATTATTGTAAGTACTGCACAATAAAACCTGTATATTAAAAGAGTTTGAGAACGAATGTTTTACTGGGAGGGCTAAAACGACTTGCAGGCCACCCTCTAGTTTACTTTGCAGATGCTCTGCGACATGCCGGTGGAGCCTTGTGCTCTGGGGACAGCAGACTCCCTGGGTTTATAGAGAGATATCACATTCCACGTCTGTGTCCCTCCAATCCTCCGCGACGGCGTGCTTTTAACTTATACCTTCCCTTATATAAAACACAGCGTGTATCTGTGCCTTTATTTGTCTGTCCCCCTTCATAAGGATGATGTAAGTCGGGTTTTAAAGGCCATTCTTTTAACAGGATTGTGTGTTCACTATGCTCTATTTTTGAGGATAAAAAAACTCGAAAAACAATTTCCATAAAAGAGCAATTATGTTTCTTCAATTGGAATTGTAGACAGTGACTTGCAAACCGAGCCTCAAGGGTGGTGTACAGGAGCATTTTATATGTATAAAAAATAACTACAAATACAAGGCACATGGAGGTGAAAGTCACTGAACATGATGTGCAAGTGTTCATTTACTTCCGGAAGGTGTCTCATACATATAGAAAATATAGAAGCGACCTGACGCTAGGCCGAGGCTTCAGACTTTGGCATACTCCCGAAGCTGTAGCGTTGAAACGAAACGTCCCAGAAGATAAAGAAAATAAGGTCACATTTGTACATGCAGTGTTTTAAAATAATGCATCTTGTTACGAAACATCATGTCTTCCGGTTTAATAAAATTACTCAAACCTGTCATTTTTGACAGGCTTTTATACCAGTTTCTTATGAAGATCGACACTTATGGAAAAGCGAGGTGACAGTGTCAAATGGTATCAAAACGACAGTGGGGCAGTGAGCCACCAGTTGGAGTCAACATAGTGGGGGTGCAAAAGATTGCGGGTGTGGATGGGGCTTTTGGGGATGCAATAAGGTAATATAACGATCTTTCAGAAGCAATAGGGTGAGACTATGAGATTTGCCCAAAATGAAATAGATGTTTCATTTATCACACCAGCACATAGTGGTATGAAGCACTGTACTGTGTACAGCATAATCTGGAGTCATTTTCAAAAAGGGAAGTCGTTTATGGAATTGAGGAATGAGACTGCCCAAGATACTGCCTTGAGGCACTGCTTGAGCCTTCACTGAGAGAATATCGAAGGTTACATTAGTAGCAAAGCATTGACTATGTAAGTTTTGGGAGTTAGAAATCCAGGGATGAAGGTAGCCTTGTATGCTACAGGCAGTGAGCTTGATATGTTTTTGATACAGGCAGAGCAGGATGCCAGACTGTGCCAAATGCTTGAGATATGTTCAGGGAAATGGTTAATACCTCTTGTTTGAGATATACAGCATCTGATCATTGAGTGACCTGGATGACTGGGACAGATACGGCACTCATGGTCAGAAATCAGGCTAAATGAAAAAGAGGAAAGACTTGATATTGCCAGCAATCATGCCAGCAATTCCATATCCGTGACTTTTCTTGCATTGGAGTCCATAGTTGAGAAGATTTGTTTTTGCACTCTTCTTGTAAATGGGAGTGGTTTGGGCAGACTTCCAGGCAGGTGGGAGGTGGCCAAAGAATAACAGGTTGAAGAAAGCAGACAACGGATAAGCAAGAGTAGGACAGCAGGATTTCAGAACATGGGCAATTATGCCATCAAGGCCCTTCACTGATTAAAAGAGAGCCTACTTGGCTTCACACACATTTCTTGACAGCTTTTTCTTGCTCCATGGGACTTCTTCTTGGAACTTCTTGAGACTTGAGAGCTTATTGGGACAGCTTCTTGGGTTCTTAGCACTTATTGGACATTCGCTTCTTGGACAGTTTCTTGAAGAGACGGAGATAGCTTTGCTCGTTACCTTATTAAGTGTGAAAGACATTTAGTCGAGAAGGCAGTTAGTATGAGGTGGTGAGGTGGTAACCGAGCAGAAGAGGATGTGTACTCAAGATTTGGAGGCACACCTTGAGTTGAAGAACTCTACCATGTCTCAAACAGTCTGAGGTGATATCATTTGAAGTGAGTGAGGAGATGGAGGGAGAGCATACACCAGGACTTCAAGGAAGGAGACTCATTGGAAAGTTCAGCCTTGAGATTAGCAAGATGATGTTCTCTAGATTGCCTAACAATGGATACACACAAGTCACGAACCTGTGGAGTGATCTCAAGGTTCCTGCAGTCGGGTTAGCCTCCATGTTGAAAAAGCAAACTGTTTGACCACAACTGCTTCACCACAGCATTGAATGTACCAGGATGGATAGGATAGCCACAGACAGGACGGGACAATTCAGTGCATGAGAGAGACTTGGTTTTTGTGGAAGTATTCCTCAGGCAGAAGCAATATCAGATGCTGTGAAGATGGCAGCCAAATCCTTTTGTGAGTGGGCAGATTATAGTGTCTGCCAGTTGGTATGTGACACAGCCATATTCTGTATCTTTGAGGTTGCTCCCAAACAATAGCTAGGGAGATATGGGCTTTGACACAAAGTGGTCAGATGAGTCAAGAGGGGCAGTGGAGGAACAGTAGAAATTGGATGGAAGATTTTGTAGTATTTCCAATTCAAGGAGGGTGGATGTACCCAGTTGTAGAAATCTAGGTTGGATAGTTTACATATTAGATGAGATCAAGAGTTGCAGAAGGCCTATAATTGGGTGCAATACCATGTAGCTGGTTCCTGGTGTGTGGATGAGGGCTTGAGAGAGATGTGGGGAGTGCACACATGAAGAGGTTCACGGTCGTTGACTCATACTTACTGCAGATGAGGTTTTTTTTTAATTGATCCCAAGTTCTACTAAACAAAGACAGACAACAAGGCCATGCCTGGTAGAGGGAAGATTCGTTAACAATTATGACTGAATAATGATTAATAATGATGAATGACTGAAATTATTGGTTTGGACCGGAACACACGAGGCCTAGGGCCTTGGGTCATGTGATTCCCTAATGAAGGCCACTCCATGCCTGAAACGTCGGACCTTCTGAGCCTTTTTGTAGTTCTTGACGAAATATGTGCCTTTTATGCTCTGGAGGTGTCACATGTCCTGTCAAATATCTATCCCAATTAAAAAAGGTTACATCAGAGTTTTAATTTGGAGATTCTAGCCCATGCTAATTGATGATTCATACACAGAGTAACCAAAGATCTGTTTGCACTTTATGTGTTTAACAAAAAAATGCATTTTGACTTGTTTGGCGTCATTAATTCGTTTATTTGACAATATGGGCAGATCACCAATAGAGGGCGATCAAAAACTGTAGGAGGGATGTGGGAGAGGAAGAGACAAGAGAAGAGAAGAGAAGAGAAGAGAAGATGGAAAAGGGAGAGGAGGATGGGGGGGGAGGAGGCAAGATGTGAGGGGAGTGGGGAGAGAATGGGAGGGGGAGTGGGGAGAGAATGGGAGTGGGGACAGGATGGGAGGGGGAGTGGGGAGAGAATGGGAGAGGATAGGAGTGGGGAGAGAATGGGAGTGGGGAGAGGATTGGAGTGGGGACAGAATGGGAGTGGAGACAGAATGGGAGTGGGGACAGAATGGGAGTGGGCACAGGATGGGAGTGGGCACAGGATGGGAGTGGGCACAGGATGGGAGTGGGCACAGGATTGGAGTGGGGACAGAATGGGAGTGGGGACAGAATGGGAGTGGGCACAGGATGGGAGTGGGCACAGGATGGGAGTGGGCACAGGATGGGAGTGGGCACAGGATGGGAGTGGGCACAGAATGGAAGTGGGAAGGATTGGGGTGGAGGGAGGAGGGGGCAGGGGGGGGGGTTAGGGGACAAGATGGGAGTGGGGACAGAATGGGAGTGGGGCAAGATGGGAGGGGGAGAGGAGGGTGCAGGGGGGACAAGATGGGAGTGGGGACAGAATGGGAGTGGGGAAAGATGGGAGTGGGGACAGAATGGGAGGGCAGATAAGATGGGAGGGGGAGAGGAGGATGCAGGGGGAGGGGAGAGGATGGGAGTGGGGAGAGGATGGGAGTGGGGAGAGGATGGGAGTGGGGAGAGGATGGGAGTGGGGAGAGGATGGGAGTGGGGAGAGGAGGGTGGAGGGGAGAGGAGGGTGGAGGGGAGGGGACAAGATGGGAGGGGGAGAGGATGGGAATGGGGAGAGGATGGGAGTGGGGACAGGGTGGGAGTGGGGACAGGTTTCAGAGGAGGAAGGGGAAGAGGAGGAGGGGAGAGAGAGGTGGGGGAGGGGTTTGTATGGGAGGGGAGAGCATTGGGGAAAGGAGAGTGAAGGGGAGAGGTTGGACAGATGAGGAGGGGAGGAGGGGTCGGGTGAGAGACACAGACAGAGAGAATCTGTATTTTTATTTTTGAGAAAGATTTTATTGTCATATTTTTAAAATGCAATGTTTTATCATTTGAGAAACAAAAAGGATATTGGAATCAGTCGTTGATTTTTTTTGGAGTGGGTTGGCAGGACGACAAAGAGGTACACACACTCACCTTGAAGTGGTCCAGCCGAGGTTCGAATCCCAGCTATAAACTTGAACTGTCAACCTGGTGATTCATCAATGTGCGTGCCGTGCCGTCCCTCGCATGGACGTTCAACTGGTATCCCATTAGCCAGCATTAGTTGGTCGACGTTAAAGATCCCACGGTGTCCGTCACGAAGAGTAGGCGAGCTATCTTCGGCACCCTGAACAAATTACAAATTTCTGTTGTAACTACTTCGTCGAACGTCAGGCATGGCCAGTCAGTTCGTGAAAGACTTGACCCAATAACCTTCTCCGACGAACCCCAGAAGAACGTGGGAATAACTGTGGCTGTTGAAGATAGCCTCCTCAATGCTGTCACCCTGTCCATGACGTGCGTACGAACTCCTTCAGGCGCCTTAATTACACAGTCGTAAAAAAACAACAACCACCACCACCACCACCACTAATAAACAACCCAAGAACTCGTTGGACATGTCAAACATGCAATTACTTAAGATTCCTTTGATATATTTCATCGAAACCCCGAGAGACAAAAAGGTGAAGGAGGCGAAAGGTCAACACTCAGTGACGTCATGAGGCCGGAAAGACAGTCATCAGTCACGTGATAAATCGGTCGGGAACTTGTCACAAATAGCTCATCTTATCGTTTTTGTTTTTTTTTAATATCAAATAATTATTTTATGATGATGGTCGTTTGGACATTCAACTCATTTTTACACTTTCAGAAGAAGAACCCTTTTTGTGAGGTGACGGAATCCCAAAACAGGAACGAGGAAGGAAATCCCAAAATGACGTACGTCATCGCACTTCGTTATTTGATAAAAAAAAAATAGAAATAGTCTGTGGCGAATAATAAGGGAAAACACATATAGACCTCAGTGTGTATGAAATACGATTGAAGAAAAAAAACAAAATAGTGAATGTTGTCATTGGGCGGTGTATGATCTCCACGCAGTTGGCAGCTGGTGGCTTCCAGTCTTGACGGCGATGATTCATTCAGGTTTGGAAGCGTCTGTGCGGGGAAGTCTTCCCCATGAGCTTTGTGTTCATTACACGCAGACGTCCGTGTCAGGTCGGGGGCTCCGTGTCCGAATCCGACTGCGTCGTCTCCGCTCAGACGGGTCTCCGCGCACCGTTTGCATACCTCGGGCCTTGCAAGGCGCGCTAGGCCCGAGTCCACCGTTTGCATACCTCGGGCCTTGCAAGGCGCGCTAGGCCCGAGTCCATCGTTTGTATACCTCGGGCCTTGCAAGGCGCGCTAGGCCCGAGTCCACCGTTTGCATACCTCGGGCCTTGCAAGGCGCGCTAGGCCCGAGTCCACCGTTTGCATACCTCGGGCCTTGCAAGGCGCGCTAGGCCCGAGTCCACCGTTTGCATACCTCGGGCCTTGCTAGGCCCGAGTCCATCGTTTGTATACCTCGGGCCTTGCAAGGCGCGCTAGGCCCGAGTCCACCGTTTGCATACCTCGGGCCTTGCAAGGCGCGCTAGGCCTGAGTCCACCGTTTGCATACCTCGGGCCTGGCAAGGCGCGCTAGGCCCGACTCCACCGTGGAGCTTTCCCATTGGCTGCGCTAATGGCCGAATGAACACGGAGCGCATGTACCGGAGCGAACGCTGTAGGCCAGGAGCAAGACCCAGGGGAAAAAGGTCTTTCTCAACCCACACCACATACAATGTTTGTTTGCATATTCTGTTACACCAACCTCTCTGGAGCATTTCTACGGTGGGTGTCACTTCGAATTGTGGTATACGTTTTTTTTCTTCAGGCCATTTTGAATAGTGGGGGTCAAATCGAGTTTTCACACCAATATGAGAACAAGGTTGAAAGGTGGGTTCATTTTAACGACTGTATTTTCCTAACTAGTCGCTCGAATTTGACATGATATACATGGATGGAGTGAGAATGGATTATACTACAGGGACATTCCATGTCAAATCGTCAAAGAATCTGCCGTCATCTCTCAGATTTTTGTAAAACTTTGGGAACCAATTGGGACCCATGAAAAACGGCAAGAACTCAAATATTTTTGCTAACAGCCTCTTAATTAGTGAGATACAGACTAACGAACTTTGGACTAATTAGCACGACGTCGCGAATTCAAGTGGCCATATCTCTAAAAGTATGACACCCAGAGAGCTGGTTTTGGTGTAATTTTAAAGGTATTTTCATGCCCTATGAATTTGTCTGGGCAACATTCTCCTACCTCCAACCACAAAAAAGTTATCACAAAATATAAACTTCAATCGTGAATCCCCAAAAAAATGTATCCTTCAAATTTCCTCAAATTCATCCCAGAGGTACCTTATGATGTCAAGAAGCTTCCACATAAATTTTGTGCTGGGCACTCTAATAGTTTCTGAGATATGAGCAATTATGTACATGTACTTATGGCATATAGGTTCGAAAATCAGCATTTGTAATGTATTATACAATCATTCTAACCTAGCCATGACAGAGAACACAGGGAACAACCATCAATTGCTTTGAAGTATCATATACTTTCATTTTCAACTGGGCCTGAGGGGAAGAAACAAGTGCTGCTGTTGCTGCACTGAAGAGGAAATTGAAAGCTTAAGTCAGGTTAGTGAACACTGTGTACTTGAACTCACTTATTGATTGTATAATACATTACAAATGCTGATTTTCGAACCTATATGCCATACTTACATGTACATTATTGCTCATATCTCAGAAACTATTGGAGTACCCATCACAAAACTTATGTGGAAGATTCTTGACATAAGGTACCTCTGGGATGAATTTAAGGAAATTTGAAGGATACATTTTTTTGGGGATTCACGATTGAAGTTTATATTTTGTGATAACTTTTTTGTGGTTGGAGGTAGGAAAATGTTGCCCAGACAAATTCATAGGGCATGAAAATACCTTTAAAATGACACCAAAACCAGCTCTCCAGGTGTTATACTTTTAGAGATATGGCCATTTGAATTCGTGACGTCGTGATAATTAGTCCAAAGTTCGTTAGTCTGTATCTCTAATTAAGAGGCTGTTAGCAAAAATATTTGAGTTCTTGCCGTTTTTCATGGGTCCCAATTGGTTCCCAAAGTTTTACAAAAATCTGAGAGATGACGGCAGATTCTTTGATTATTTGACATGGAATGACCCTACATATAGGTTCGAGTTGCTATGGGTGGTGTAATATTAAGAATGTGTACATGTACATGGAATCCAAATAATGTGGAAAGAAGCATTCTCAGTAATTCTCTAATGAAAATTTGACACCAAAGTATCAAAATATCTGTTGCACAAATACACAATAAACCAACGACCATTGTGTCGTATTGATATTCTTCCAGTTTACATATGTGATTCAATTCCAGAACTAGAACGGGCATTCAGTAGATCGCATACCTTCGCCAACGCTACATTTTGCCCCCCCCCCAGAAACTGTTGATTGTGAGGGTATTTAATCCCATACCACATCTGCCATCTCATATGTGTTATGATGGCTTAAAAACATTAAATTTCCTGCTGTTTGACACTGATTCACGTACATTGTACAATTTCTGTATGAACTCCCTGACCTTTTTGAGTGTCGGTGTCAAGTCAATCTGATGACAAATGGTCACATTATAAGAAATAAGTTCAGTGACACCCCCCCCTCCCCAATGCTTTAAACTCACCAATAAAGTCACTGCCAAATATTACACATCACAGGATAGGGAATTGCATTCTAAACATTTTGAATCTACTTACATGCAAATTGTATAAGAATTGACCGCGTTATGATAATAAAGGTCGTTGACCCCCCTGACCTTTGACTCAAACCGCTAACAAAGGTAATGACGTCATTGTGTCATATCGTATATCACAAGATTGGGCATTGAATTCACAACATTTTGGCATTGGTTGCATGCAAATTGGATAAAAATCGACTGCACTATGGCAAAATGACGATTTTGACCTTTTCATGACCTCGACCTTGACCTTTGTACTCTTAATTTTGTAATTGGTATTAGAGTGTGGGGAACAGAACAGTCAACATTTTGGTGTTGGTTTCATGCAAATCGAATAAGAATTGACCGTGTTATGACTAAAACCGCACATTTTTCAATGTCGTGACCCCCCCCCTGACCTTTGACTCCCAACCGCTAATAAGGGTTATTACGTCATTGTGTCATGTAACATATCACAAGATGGGGCATTGAATTCTGAACATTTTGGCATTAGTTGCATGCAAATTGGATACAAATTGACCGCGCTATGGTAAAAAGACGATTTTGACCTTTTCATGACCTTGACCTTTGACCCGATCGCTCCCAAAATCTAATCAAATGGTCCTCGGATAATAACCAATCATCCCACAAAAATTGCTGCGATTCAGTTCAATACTTTTGGAGTTATGCGAATAACAAACAAACAAACAAACAAACAAACACACATATTCACAAATAAATAAATAAATACACAGCGATCAAAACATAACCTTCGCAACAAAGTTTGTGAAGGTAAAAAGGTGGCCTCATGAGGGGGGTGTGTGGCCCTTTGCGCAAACACGATCAATACTGCAACATTATTGATATGCCCAAGCCCTTCTGATATACGAGATAATACTATGTACCTCAATTTTTACAATCCTAGCAAGTTTAGTCACCATATCCGATTTACTCGAGATTGTGACTCCAGTGATAAATGTACAGTGGACAGATATACATATGTGGACTTTACATTGTTCTCCTGAGAGCACACACACCACTTCACTGATTAATGACACTCAATCAGTGCAAATCTAAATGTGTCCAACATGGCATAATTAAGAAGTCTAGTCCTCAGCTTCATCATCGTAACAGATGTTCGATGGAATGACAACTCCCATTTCTTCTGTTTTAAGCAAAATCTCCTTTGCCAGTCCGATGTCAATAGCCTCTATCTCATCGTAGGACGAACAGTTGCCCATTCGGTTAAGCAATGTTATCGGTTCCTTTGAACCAGTTATGTGACGAACTGCCATGGCGAGACTGGTGTGCTTCGGTGTCTTAACTCGTGCATGCGACGAGCAATGAAGTAGATCTTGCGCCACCATGATGACCTTCCTCTCATCTGATTGATTCTTGCATTCTGCCGGAAAGTTCCCAGCATTGTTACTATCATCAGCCGAAATTACCCAGCGTAAGAACCTGTTTTCACTGTCTGGTAAAAGTGATTTCGCTGTGATGAGACCAGATCGTTCGTGTTCAAAGGCTTGACAGGAATACCATTGCACTCAGCAATATCCCCTCTGATCAGCATCGCAGTACGAAACAGAAGTTTCGTGCGTTCTGTCTGATGCAAAACTTTTTCATCAGTGGAAGAATCTTCATCTTAATGGGGCTCAAATGTTTTTTTGAAGGCTGCATTCAGAACATCTTGCAGTGATATTGAGCTTGTATACATCAGTTCTGATTGCTCTCTAATTTGAGGCTGGTGGAATACCACCTCATCGCCAAAATGCCTCTTCAATCTGAGCTTCAAATGCTGCTTTGTGTAATTGATGGCCTTTTCGTGGTCAACACCGGGTGTTACTTGAAGACGTTGATATTTTTCGAGAAGATTGCGCATATCTTATTCCTTGCCATGCTTCAAATCTGTTTTAAGGCTATCAATTAAGTCCCGGAAAGCGCTGGTGTATTGATCTTCATTTTTGCTGGCCTTAAAAGTGCGATGTTTGATGTTTGACTTACTGGTGTACTTTGAAAAGCATACTTTGTGATATTTTGCTTCAGCTGCCACAAGGTCACCGTTTACTCCACGGATTATTTGCAACATATTGTTGTGGTTTCCGCCACATTCGGCTTGCGGACGACCGTTCTAGCTAAATCGCGGTTGTACGCCCACCGAAAGCCGCAATCCAGTCGTGACTTTCTGGATCAACGCCAAAATCCAGTCACGGATGCCTTAACGCATCATAAACTAGCCAATTATTCTGTCCACGCACTACAGGGTCGATCGCCGAATTATCGATGTACCTAATTATTCGCGCGGACCGAAATACCGGGACTTTATACCTCGGCGGGACCTGCACGAAAATGAGCCGCTTTAAGCGGCTCGTTCCGAATGCGAAGCCGAGCGGTTATAAATCGCCAAATACCATCGGACCGAATGATCACTTTTATCAGCCTTAAAAGCCAGTTAATTCCCCGAACACACCATGGCAGTCAATGGAGAAAGTGACGCAACGAGCGGGTTGACATTCAAACAATGGGTATTTATTTCCACCCTCGGCACGTAAGCAGTCAATGGGGGGAATGGGGACAGGACACGAGCAAAAAGCCTACAGCCGAGTTCTATCGGAATGCAAGTATATACAGGCACTTAACAACAATTCTACTTAAGGACAAGGCGCCACAGACTTTCATACAAAAACCCAAGAAAGAAAAAGACACAGGCTCGTAAGCCTTTAATATTCCTCAGAGCCGGGATGACCGAAGGGGGCTCCGAGAGGCCGGGCAGGTTATCTCGCCACCCTTGTGGCGACTCGATGGGTTTTTGTTCGGCGACCCTCGGTATCTGTCTCTCTGGCTCGTTGCCAACGCGGCAGCGGTTGTAATGGCGGCTTGGTTGCTCTCGGGCTGGCAGCTCGCCCGACTTTCCACGGCCGTCTCCTCGACGACTCGAACGAACTGCACTTCAACCGACTCAACAGCTCTCCAACCGCCAACCGACTGCCCTCAGCTCAACTGCTGCTCGCCCACCAACTGCCAGCTTCACCACTAACTCACCAACCGCCTTTCTCGGCGTTCCAACGCGGCCCTTTATCGGGTCCGGGGCATTCGCCCCTCCCTTCCCGGCGCGCGGGGGAAAATCCCAGGAGTGATCGGGCTTGCATCTTTTGTTGTTGTAATAACCGTCATCCTTGTTTAACGCCGTTCTGAGGCACCCGCCCCAACCGTCATTTCTGTTTTCTTCTCAGAATATTGGGGCGGAAATTGTTGAGTTGTTCTTTATTTGAAATAAAAGATAGAACAGAATAACGGCTAACTCAAAGATTCACAGCCCGGCACACGAAAAATCCCTTTATACATCGGTGGGGAAATCTGACCTGGAACATGCACTTATTGACATAACTGATCTTTGGGGAACCTAAATGGTGGTTTGCGAATTTCCACAACCGTAACAATATCTTCATCGCCTAAACCTTCAGCAAAATCCTTGATAGATTGACACACTTCAAATGTGCTAGCATTCAGCATTTCTGTCACTTTTTTGTGGGACCTATTCTTGCAGAACATGCACTTTGACCAGTCGACAAGACTCGACTGTGATCTGGACCGTCTCCCGAGCTGATCTGCGTCCATCGTATCCGATCCCGAAACTTCAGATGGCGACAGACATGGTCCTCTTCTCTTCGCAGTAATATCGAGATTGTGTTTGCTAGTGCAGGACTTGTAGCTATTTGAATGCCAGAATATATCCATGGTCTGTAGTCTCTGTAAATCTGGAATCAGTCGCTCATAACACTCATCTTGCCTGCACTGCAGTGCAGAAACGAGCCTCTCTATGGAAGTGCTCTGCCCCTTTCGAAGAACATCCTGTGAATCTTCTTGACAGAGTACACATTTGTCATAGTTTGTTCTCTTTCTCCGTTTTCGTGGTGGCAAAACAGGAAGCACGCAAGCACTGCTGGTATCGTCATCCATGTCTCCATCAAATCTACAAAATCATACGAAGTTTAATCCCTCACAGACTGCAGTCTGTAGCCCAGAAGACAAATTAGTAACAGGTCAAGATACTTCAAGATGAACGTCCAGGTACTTTTGGAACTGTTCAATTACCTGAAACGAAAATAAATGTTATTATAACTATCAGCAGAAAGTCATTACTCTTCAAAATGGTACATGTGCAAACCATAGATGTTTTAGGATACGTTCTTTGCCAACGTGGCCTCGCTACGTATATTTATCAGGCAAACTGTCTCAAGATCACAAATAATACATTTTGTACAGAGAACAGCACAAAAATTATGCATTCAACAGACATTCAGCAAACAGAGAAATACAAAACCACAAACACACTTTTTCTATTTGCCAGGTGAATTCTACTCCATGTTTGTTGCGTTCTGGGATTATACATATGAATTTCGACATACTTCACTGACAGTAATTTATATGTATGCACCAATCTCTTCTCTTTATATGCATGCATTGTATAATAATGGGAATGAACCATTTCAAAAGATACAATTGATTATAGCAACCCACCATGGATCACATTCTCCCATTGATGGAAAAAAAACTTTATTTGACCCCCAACCATACAAGATGGCCTGTAGAAAAAATGCTATACCACAATTTGAAGTGACACCCACCCTAAAACTTCTCAGGAGAGGTTGCCCTAACATAATATGCATTCAGACCTTGTATGTGGTGTGGGTTGAGCAAGACCTTATTTTAAGGCCTATATGGGAAATAGCTCCTTGACTTCTGGTTTACCTTTGATTTTACGTTAAACTCGAATCTCGTCCGTTCGACGGTTCGTGGGTGAACATTTACCTGCGATGATAGGTGTTTGTAATGGACCTGCTCTTGACATGATGCTTTGGGAGTTGCAGTCAATGTGCGTGAGTGATGAATGGTTTAATCATCGACTCTGTAATAGTTAATTAGTTTTACTATTTTCTATGCTCGTACCAGTCTGATGAAACATTTGTTTTGAATTCACGTGCCCTTGTTTGAGGGTCGGAGTTCCTTGAAAAGCTTGAGTGTGAGTGCCACGTGCGCTGCTCTGGGTGACCTTTGACCCAGATGGTGCAGAGGTTCCGCATTTACGTTTGTCCAGTTTGGGGTTCGATTCCCAACCCGACTATAAACTGTCAGATTAGTTTCACAGGATAGTGTCGCATCACAAAGTGCGCTGTCAGCTCGAATGGACGTTAAGCCGGGTGTCCCGTCTGCTGGCATTACCCAGTAGAAGTAATCTGCTTCTGGGCAATCTGCTGGCATTCCCCAGATGACCCAATGGTTCCCCCTCTTGAAGAGTAGGCGAGTTATCGCCGGCACCATGAACAAATTTCAAGTTGATGTCCATATTTGCTCCAGCCAAACGTCAGGCCTGGCCATCCAGTTCGTGAAAGACTCGGACCGACGCTTTCACCTGCCGACTCCACAAGAAGGTGGGAATGGTTGTGTCCAAAGACGGTGTAGTGTAATACCAAGCCGTGGGTTGAATATTCTGATTTGCAGATGGTTTGAGCTTCCTTCACTGGAGAGCATCTGTTAGGAGGAGAGGTAGAGAGAGAGAGGTAGAGAGGTATATGCACATGTGCTTCATTGTGCGTCATCCATTGAACTGTTCTTTGTGCCTTTTTGAGTAACATGACCAAAAGACCTTTGATGTGACTGATTTGCTATTTTGAACCCACTCATGAATTCCCAAGTGTTTGCGTCATCAGATGGTGTCGGTGATGATATTATTGGAATTATTAATATTATTAAAGACTAATTTCATACGATGATGCCGAAGCACATCAAACCAGACCAGAGATGTGGCCTCTCTCTCTACTCTAATTTTTTTGTCCTGCCTTTCTTCTGGTCCTGCTCCTTTTTCTCTCAGCCCATTTGACCCTTTTCAACAACTCAAGGAGGAAGGGAGAGTGTGGGAATGAGGGAGAGCGTGTGGGGAGTGGAAGGGAAGGAGAATGTGGGAGGGAAGGATGCTAAAGGGAGTGTGGGAGGGAGGAAGGGGCGGCAGTGTCGGGATGGAGAGTGATAAAGTAGAGGCAGAGAGCGAGGGTAGAGGAAGAGTTTTCCTTTATGATTTGTGATATAATAAGGATATCCACATTTTTGAGCTTTTGGTAGAAATTAAGTTCTTCATTTTTGCTCACTTGGACTTGTGCGATCAAGCAGTGTCTGAAGGTCAGTCAGTCAGTAAGTCAGTCAGTCCGTAAACACTTCAGCCATTATCGCTTGAACCAAGCAAACACACGATTTTGATGAAACTTGGCCACAAGTTTCATATCTGATGCCTAACGAAGGTGTATCTACCACATCAAAATCTGCACTCATTAAGAGGGTCGACGGGGAAGTGGGGGTGGCAGAAATGGTTTTGCTCTCTTCTCCAAAACTACACACATGATTTCGATGAAACTTGACCCCAACATTCTTCACCCATGATCTACCAAAGTGTATTGACTCTTATTGACTGCATTTAGAGACCGATGAATGTTAATGGTTGTAATGGATCCAAGAAAGAGGTGGTTTTGTGAGTGTTAATAAGGGGTTGGGGTCGGGGAGGGGGGGGAGGTTGTGCTTAAATCTGTTTTTCTTTTGCGCTCCTGTGCAATGGGTGCAGAGTTGGCAAAAGTGTCTCTATTGAAATATAATTTCAAAACGTTCAATAATTCATTTCCACTTTGAAGGGATTTATTGTTGTTTTCCTGGGATGAGTCTACCGAGCTATCTGCATGGTTATGTGCATGCAAAGGTGAAGATTTGAGAGAGGGAGTGGTGCGTTTACCATACATTGTATTGTAAAACTCTATCCTGTAAAACTTTTTCCCAAGTCCTGTACACCAACATCGTTGCCTTTTTTTCTTTTTTCTTTCTTTCTTTCCAGGGATCCTTTTGATTGCAGTGGTGGTGGCGGTAGCGAACGCGCTTATACCACGGCACTATTTCTCTCCAGCTGATGTCGAGCGACTCGAGGCCAGTTTACGAAGGCCGTATGACAGCTTGGAGGATGCATATCATTCCACTATTGGTCTCAAGGCCCTGGGAAAGAAGCCTTCCGATGCCAAGGTATCTAAAGTGGTTGAATTGATAAATCCAGACAAAATTCCAAGGGATTTGCTGTTGTTGTTTTCTCATTTGTGGCTCTTCCTCATTTTTTCCAAACTCTGGTCCACATTTTACGGCTGTCTTCAAATCTAACTGGCTTGTCTCTGAACAATGCAGGGCTGTTGCTCTTATTTGGTGACATCAAACTGCAAATAATATGCAAGTTTTTATTTTCCAATTATATTTCACACTTCTGATTTCTTCTCTGCATGTGAACGACCCGTTGTCTAAAATCACAAGTTTCTCATTTCTGGCTGGCGCACCTGCCACCATCAGCTGCCTTGAATATAACGTTGGTGTAAACGCAACAAGCATAACTGTATACGAACATGATGCACGTGATGTTTTTATTTTTTTTTGTGCAGGCCTTGTGCAATTTTGTCAAATCTGCTGGTGAGACAGAGGATGCGCAATCACTTTTCTACATAGCGAGTGTTAGCGCTGCACTGCCTGAATGCAAGGTAGGTGTGAGTCGTGAAACGTTTGTTTGTTTGTTCATTTATTTGTTTGTTTGTGGTGAACTAAAGGCTTGTGATTTAGCTTGTACACACTGCATATCATACGCAAGGTAAGGGCGACGCGTTTAGACGTCACAATACGTTTACATTAATTCTATTAATCGGCAGGCGATGGAGAAATTGTTGCAGTAAATGAGATCTGAACTTGGGATCCCATCATCATGAACCGAGATCTCATTAACAGTTCCAACCCATTTACTTGTATACTCGTGTCTGGATTATATGGTATTTCACCATGTGGCATGTAACGTAACCCCTGGGGGCCAAGTTAAATGATCAAAGAGATGCAGAAGCAGTTTTTTTTGTTATCTGGAATTATAATTCCAGATAAGGTATTGTCATCACGCACCGTCCATCCATCTCCTTTTTCGATTTCTCCGGCCAAACCGCTGGTCTGATCCGGCTGAAATTTGACAGCAAACTTCCTCTCCTGACTAGTTTCAGGAATTGCAAAGCTTGTCATCGGTGAATGACCGAAAGTGTGTCAAAATGGTGGGCCCACAAAATTCCTTCCAAAATCTTCTTCTGATCCACAAATCAGAATGCTACCAAATTTTCGGTTACAGCATTAGGATAGGGTCCTGATAAATTGCGGAGTCCATGCTAATCACGTGACCGGAAGTGTGTCAAAATGGCAGACCTGGTAAATCCTTGGAAAAATCGTGTAAATTCCTTCAAAAATCTTCCTCTCCAGACCCACCAGTCAAAATGCTACCAAATTTTGGTTACAGCATTAGGCCAGGGCCCAGATAAGCTACAGGTCCAGTGGTCGTATTTATTTATTTTTTTCTTTTTGCAAGTTTAATTGTAATATCTTCACAGTTCTTTCGCATATTCTACCTACACATATCTCAAATTCCAAAGCTATTTAAGGTACCGGTAAATCTTCTGTAAAGCCCACAAAGTCCTTGTTTCCTGTGTCGCTGTGAAATTGCTGAAGCACCTCTGAGTCGGCAAGTATGGGTCTGTTGCAATCCATATCGTCATCACTCTCGTCCTCTTCTTCTCAAGAAATATCCCACTTTTTCATTAACTTTCAGTATGAATTCAGTCATGAAACTTTTACATTTTCGCTTACTTGTACTGACAGTAGACATTAAATAGCAGGGGCTTGTGATGGTATGGACGATTGTGTGGAAAGATATCTAAAATTCAACAGCTTTCAAGGTGCTTATACATTTGTAGTGGATGCGCAGCATGGTTTCCGGTCATATCGGTACCGGAGGCCATGCTGGTTTTTTAAGACTTCTGTTCAGAAAATCCTCATTTTTCAACAACCCTTTCTCAAAATATTCATCTGAAATGTCAATTGGTCACCTTCTTGTTGCTTTAATTTTTCAAACAAACTTTTAACCTTTTCCATAATATCCAGCTGGCTCAGGAGTATATTCCGCTCGTTTTGGCCCTTAATCCACACGGACAACAGTGTCTCCATTCGCTCCATCACACTGCTTCTACTACATGTCACCTTAGTTGTGGTCAAAGGCATCACATTTTGGGCAGTCGCTCGAATTTTGTCTAAAAATGTAAAAATTGTTCTCACCGTTGTCGGTGCAAACACTACGGCACTAGCAAATTGTCGCATGCAATATCCACTGCCCGATCACCTGAATGAAGCGCCTTATCACCTTCATAATTTGCTCCAGTGTTGTACTTTAACAAAACACTTTGCTTTCAGAAGCAACATGAACATTAGATGGGTGTTTTGACACCATATTTAACATGATGCAATCACTATACAACAGTAAAAACAAAAGCAAGCACTATAATGCTGTGATGCAGCGGGAGATAAATGAAAATAGCATGTCAGATGTTGCGTCCCTCGAATGGTGCGGTGCTTTAAAGAAGAATTTTTTTACATTGCATGAATGTGTTTGTGTCCCTGAGATGTGTTGGTTTTCTTAGATGTATTTGTGCACCTTTTTAGCGTTTTTGTTAAAAACCAATTGTTAAATATTGTGGAAGGAGCATTCCTGGAAAGTGCATCTTGCCCCTATAACTGGACTCCACTGCTTTACCTACCTCTTATAAAATATGACTTGAGGCCACCGATAACGAGCAATTTGATTTGCAGTGCAGATACTTTTGCCCTCAGGTCGTGTGGTGTATTCAAAACTTGAGAGACAATTTAAAAGCATTTGTGGTGAAACATGTGACAAGCAAGTTTTGTACTGTATACAGCCAGTACTGTATTTCAAATGATGCTATCACGAAGCGGGATATCACGGTATACAGTGGCCTGCAAAAGTATCCACCTCCTCCTCCAAAGTTTTTGCATTTTGATGTCACTGAGATTAATAGCCCCTGTTGGACTTGGTCCGAAACGGGGGCTGGTGGATTTGGTCTCAATTTTAATGTGTGTGCGTGCATGTGAGCATCCACAACCGCATCTCGGATATTTATTGGCCGATTTTATTCGTACTTGGCACAAAGATAATACATGTTGGTATACGTATGCACATCATTTTGTTTCACCATGCGATCAAAGATGACCGACTGGCGGCCATTTTAGTTGTAAAAAAGCCCCCATGTTGAACACGTCCTCAACCATTTCTTGGACATGCATTTACCGATCTTGTTTTAAACCTGGCACGCAGATAATGAATGCCTTACATAAGCATGTCATTTCTTTTTGAGATCAGATCCAATATTGCCGACTGGCCGCCATTTTGTTACTTTAATGTTTCCCCAACCATTTCTTGGACATGCATGTTCCGATTTTGTTCAAACTTAGCAAATATCACGTGTCACAAATGTTCTTGTATGTCACATGACCACTCAAGTCAGATGCACACACACATAAATCTTGTAAATATGGGCTAGCCCTTTAACTCCGTACAGTAAAATTACTAAAACCACAGGGGCTATGACATTTTATGTCTTTTTTTTATCCTTGTTTCACGATGCTTTCAAATCAAATTTAATATATCGTCTTCACAAACTACTTCAAAGTGATAAAGCTTAAAAAATGTTGATAAAATGTGAATAAGTTAGATTAACAGAGAAAATGAGATTATTCTCAGCTTCATAAGTATTCAAACCCTTTGCATAATTAACGCTAAATCACTTCAGGAGCAAATTATTTGTTTGAAAGGTTACAAAATTAGTCAGACATAAAGTGGTGGAGAAGCACCGTTCAGGAGAGGGTTATAAGAAGATTTCAGTCTTCATTATCTCTTTGAGTATGGTGAAATCCATCATTAAGAAGTGGAAGACACATCACACCACCCAAATCAAGTCACCCATCCAAACTCAGCAGGAAACTGATTTGGGATGTCACTGTAAATCCAACAATGACTTTGAAAGATCTTCAAGGCACTATTTCTGAGATGGGGGTCAGTGTTCATTGATCAACAATATCCCCTTCCATTCACATAGCTGACCTCGATGGACAGGTGGCAAGAAAGAAGCCATTACTGAGAAAGACTCATCTATAAGCTCATATGGAGTTTGTGAAAAAAAAACATCTTAATGATACTGGAGGCATGTGGAGAAAAGTTTAGTGGTCAGACGAGACAAAAATTGAACTTTTTGGGCTTCAAATTCAAAGCGTTCCGTCTGGCCTAACGCTGCACATCACTCAGTCAACACCATCCCGACTGTCAAGTATGGTGGTGGCAGCATCATATTATGGGGCTGCTTTTCATCAGCAGGGACTGGCAAGGTTGTCAGGACAGAAGGGACAATGGATGGTGCAAATTACAGGAGAATCCTTGATGAAAACCTGCTTAAGTCAGCCATGAATCTGAAACTGGCTGGGAGATTCACACTTCAGCAGGACAATAATCTGAAGCACAAAGCTAAAGCCACACTGGAGTGGCTGAATAAGAAGAAAGTAAATGTTCTTGTGTGGCCCAGTCATAGTCCTTGAACCCAATTTAACATTTATGGTGAGACTTGAAGATTGCAGTCTATCAATGATCCCCATCAAACTTGGCAGAACGAGAGCAATTTTCACTTGAAGAATGGGCAAATATTTCACCATCTCACTGTGCAAAGCTGGTAGAAACCTACCCAAAAATACTCATAACAGTCATTGCTGCAAAAGGTGCTCCCACCAAGTACTGACCTATGGGGCTGAATACTTTTATAACCTGTGAATTTTGATTTGTACATGGTTTTTTGCAGGTATTCCTGACATGTAACCTCCTTCAATGATAACTGTTTCATTTGATCTCCTCAGTTATGAATATGAAAAGTTCATTTGGAAAAATTGTTTCTACATAATTGGTAATCCATCTAAACTAGCAGATACCCGTCCAGGACGGATCACAATACTCGGTTACGGTAGTTTCTTTGGATGTTTTGTGCCGCATTCAACAGCTCAGTTCATATTGGTGGCGTGTCTGGGTGCCCATGGTAGCGTTTGAGACCGGTTGCTTTAGGTTGTTGTCCTTGACACATAGTGCCGGATGAGTAACACGAACAATTTGACATATTCATCGTTTCTATATTACCTCCATCAACAGATTAACAACATGGCAGGATAAAAGTCGTAAATGCTGAGTTGAATAAACGTCCTGAACTCATGGACTTAGTTAAGTAAAGCACGTCACATGGGACCCGTCCGTCGGTTTGCCGCCGAATGCTACTGATTGTGACGTCATCGATTCCCTCTGAAAATTCTATCTATATTCGATTTTTTGAATCCGCTATCACCTGCGTAAATACATGGAACACATAATGTGAAGATGTCGTAAGTATGAACAGAATATGTTCGAAGAAAAGTGTGTTAGAAGTTCCAGACTTACGCCCATTATATTATGATGACTTGGCATTATTGGTCGGTCGTGAATACTTTTGCAGGTCTGTCTCCTCCCTCTCTCTCTCTCTCTCTCTCTCTCTCTCTCTCTCTCTCTCTCTCTCTCTCTCTCTCTCTCTCTCTCTCTCTCTCTCTCTCTCTCTGTATGTGTCTCTGTATCTCTATCTCTATCTCACTCTCTCTCTGTCTCTCTGTCTCTCTGTTTGTCTGTCTGTCTGTCTCTGCCTTTCTGCACATACACGTGATCCCCTTCCCCCTCCCCTCTCCATCC
This sequence comes from Eptatretus burgeri, assembly GCF_056783735.1. Lineage (NCBI taxonomy): Eukaryota > Metazoa > Chordata > Myxini > Myxiniformes > Myxinidae > Eptatretus > Eptatretus burgeri. The sequence continues at coordinate 72,370,525 of NC_140971.1, forward strand.
CCCGGTCGCTTCCGTAAGGAGCGGGTGTTTCTCGACATTTTTTAAAACCTATTTTGCTTCAATCCCCACTCACATGTCCAATATATTATGCACAGGGTGACTTTGGAAGTGAAAATGTCATTTTGTTTTGTTGTTATTATTTCACAAAGGTCACCCTCGGTCAAGATGTCCAGCAGCGGTTACTGGCGGGTATACACGAGTCGGCTCCAGTCTCTCAGGTGTACCATTCTGTCGGTGCTCTGTCCAGCCTTGGCCTACCCCTGTCTTCCCAGCAGTCCATTATTGCCCTTACTACAGGTCTGGCTCGGGAGGACAATCCCATCTCGTGAGTGAATACCATATCGTTCTTCAATTCGAGAGCACTTGTTAACTTACCCTTGTCTCATTTGAAGTATAAATGGCATTTTCCTATATTTTCTACAAAGTAATGTCGTCTTTTTGTAACAGTCCATATATATTTGGCTTGGGCGTCTTTAGCAATGGGATGCTGGGTGTGAGGCTCTTGGGGTTAGTTTGAGAGACCCCGTGCCTTGAAGTGGTAACACACACTCCCAAGATGTTTGAGGGAGATCCGTTTTTCTGTACAACTTGTCAGGCACTGCTGCGAATTAATGAAAAATTTGGCCGGCGTGATTCTCCGTGACACGGCCTTCTTGGTCATTTTCTCATCAGCACCACTTTTTTTCACGTACACCTCAAAGGGTTTAATCGCTCAGGGTAAAGCCACTCATCTAATTTCAATCGCAACAATTTTGTTCTTAATTGTGCTTGATTGCTTTTGAGACCTGCTGGTTTATTTAGTTTTCCTTGCTTTTCACTGACTTGCTTTTGCTTTCCTCGCTTAGTTGCTTGCCTTCGGAATAGCCAATAAGTCAGAGTTCCCGATAGGCCTCACCAAAGCGAGTCAAAAGCCTCTCGGGAGGTGTCACATCGTGTACAACGGCTATCTGATAAACCATCAATTGTTGCTTGAACAAGCGCTCGCTTCTCACTCGTGAGGGGGAAAAAACTACATTGTGCACTCGAGTCAGTTGTGGTAGGGTGTGGTCAACAACGATGACAGCCATAAGTCGAGCATTGATTTGCCATTTCCATACAAGTCTGTTTTCCAAATAATTGCAATCAAGGTAGCCATGCTTCCGTGCTTCTTAACATAACCTTGAACTTTTGTTTTAATGTCATTGCAAAATGCTCAAACTATTTATCGTTAAAGTTGTCGTGCTGCAGGGGAATTGGGATCTCGGTCATGAGAAGAAAAAGTTAATAATTGTGCTCTCTCTTCTGTGTAGCTTTATCTCGATGCTTGTTGGAGTTGGTGGTTAAAATGTCACATGTATCCAAGATTTTGTCTTGCCAATTTCTTAATAATTATTGCGGACGTCACCCACCCTATATCAACTACTTCCTGTTTCCCATCTGTGTCTCTTTTGCTTCGACAAAAAGTAAAAGTCGGAAACATCAGCACTTTGTGATCGTTTACGGCAGATAACTCTTCACTGTTTTATTTTTGTGTTTGTGTTGTATTGTCTTGTGTTGCTAACACAGACCACCAGTTTTGTCCTGGAATTCGTGATTACGTTATGATTTGCCGCCTCCCCTTCCCCACCACCACTTGGTTCCCTCTCAATTTGCAAAACCCTGTACAATATGGTGTCTCTACTTTCCTTGCCATCACACCTTCTCCCAACCCTCGTGTTTGTATCGCTCGGAGCATCCAGCGCTGATAGGTTGTGATGCATCATCTTCATAAAAGCGTGGCTTACACCTTGGTTGCAGAATTGGCTTGAGGCAATGTGAAAATGGTTTGCTATTGCTCCTGGATTAAATGTATTTTTGTGGAGGCCGTGTTCCTCTCTTGTTAATTTATTTTGGTCTCAATCACAAACTTAATTTTTTTGTTGTTTTGGTTTTTTTTTTTTTTTTTACTTTTAGAATGTAACTGTAGCTTTGCAGTTAACCTGGGGTCCTAATTGTGTTCTTCATTAAAGATAACCTTTTGCAGTGTGGTTTGGGGCACTTAATGATAATCTCAACTGTTTACTTGGCACTTTGCTCTTCCAGTCTCTATCGAGTGCAGCCTGTGGCTGCTGATTGCATCATTGGTTGGGACGTGGCTATCCCGCTGATGCAGTGTCCCCCTTACCAGTACACTGGTGCTCATTTTGCCGATCTAGGAAGGATGACAGGCTGAGTCAACCTCCTGGTGTATTTTAATTCAGCGGCCAATGGGGATTGAACTCAGGACCCTAGGATCCTAAGCCACCACCCTAGCCACTAAGCCAACATCAGGCTTGCTCTTCCAGTAATGTGTGCCCTTTCTTTGATATGGAACTTAATTTTTTTTTTTTTAACCTTTTTGCCTTCCCAACTTTTCAGGACAACGGAAGCTCTTTTTGCAGCCTGTTTTCTTTCTCAACAAGCAGACTTAGCTCGCATTGCACAGGAAGTGGAGGTGAGAAACAACGGGGTTCCATGTGCAAACAATCCCCGTGACTCGCTTTCTTCCTGGTCATTTTCAGTGAAATCCCATCCTTCTTTCTCGTTTTCTTCTCCCCGTCCACATTTCGAAAGGACCTGGTCGCACGTGCCGATGACCACGGCAAGGTTTATCTCCAGTTTGAGGAGGGCGTTGAAGCCACGGCTTTGTTCATAGCTGCGGCGTATGAGTTGGCCAATCATATCGGAGCAGATCCACCAATTAAGCAGGTAATCTCGGTTATGCTTGATGAGGGTTTGTGGATGCGATCGTAGAGAGGGAGAATTTGCTGGTATTTGGCTTTTTTGATCAGCGGTTCGTGCTCTTGTGATAGTAAAGTGGAGACAGATCGTCTTCTTGTGTTTTCCCACCGAAGATTCCGATACTGTACTGTCATTGTTGGTTTATTTGGTGATTATGTTTTAAATAATTGGATGAGTCATTTTAATTTGTCCACCTTTGTCAAATCACTTGCCTTTATGTCTTGCTTCTATTTCTGTCTTTGACCATCTTGTTCTTCATTGACAGGATCAACTGCTGCAATTTGCAAATGCTATTCTGGTTCGCAAGAGCCATTCATCGCTCTCTGAGGCCTCTGCTGTGGCCCGTGCGGCAGGAGCGCTCTCAAATAACCGCTTCCATGTACCTGTGGTTGTGCGCTCAGACGGCTCGGCAGCTATGTCCCGTGTTCGACCGAGCCTCCGTGTACGTACCGCTTTTCTTCCTGTTTCTCATATATTTCCGTCATTGCTCCTGTTTAGCAAAGAGGACTATTTTGACGTTGGTTATTCCTCCTCCCCTTACATGATACCCTTTTGTTTCCACCAGCTGCGAGTGACAGATGTTTTGTCACGACCATTGCCCAAAGCAGAACTCATCCTCGAGAGGGCTCGGGAGGCCGTGAGCAGGAAAACTGTGCTCAGCCAGGTGGCCTTCAGCGCTTCAGGGTAATAATGCCGTTGGGTTATCTCAAGCTGCACAGTGATCGATACACCAGCACTATGATGGATGTGTAGAGCTCTTGGGCTCATTATTTATCATACATCCCATTGCACAAGTCACACTTTCTGTACGCATTTTATATAAACCATAATCAAAGTTTATCAGGATTGATTACCTGCATATGTACATTATCTTACCTGTACTTTACCCACCCTCACCCTCTGCCCCAACACCACAAAATCCCCAGGGACATGCATGAGTTTGATTTCCTGCAGGCCAACCCCCAGAGAGGTTACTTTGACCTTAGCCTTGTGGTTGAGGGAGATGGAAGTTTTATAGGGAAGGAAGTTGAGGTATGTTTGTTGCTTTGACTGGTCTCTGTTTACTTGGTTCCGCTTTAATCTGATCCACTTGTTTTGCAATAACCAGAGACGAGGTGCACCCTTCATGTGATGACCACACTTGTGTGAGCACATATTGACATACCCAGCCATTGCAACCATAAAGATTGATGTGAGGTTCTGACAAAAGCACAATGTAATACTAATGGCTGATGAACACCTGCAATGATTTGAAGCTGATTGATGGCAAGTCATGGTGAAAACCCAAACTAGATTTCTCACCATCAACACCACTTTAAAAGAAGAAAGAAGGGGAGAAGGTGCAAGAGGATATAATAGGGTGCTTTGTTGTTTGTTGTTGTTGGGTTTTTTTGGGGGGGGGGGTTCACTTTTTTTTTGTCTCTATTTAAGCTTGCCAGATTAACACATAACATCCTCCCTGGCTCTCTGCTTTGCAGATGAGAGTAAAGTTCGCAACAGATGTGGTGGTCTCCAACATGGAGGTCTCAACTGTGGACAAGGACCAGAGCATGGCTGCCAAAATCACCCAGTATGTCTGGGGTGGAAGGATAAGGGGTTAAGGAGTGAGGGAAAATGGAGGAGGGGTGGTGTGGTATGGAGAGATGCCTTTGGTTCGTTATACGATGTGTAATGTATAGTTAAGTGTAAGCTCACACCCTAAGTTGGATCTTTCCACACTATCCAAGTTGTCCTGCCAATCAGCCACACCTCCTACACATGCAATATCTTTATTTGGTAGAGTTTGTGAATCAAAATAATGAGATGTTTCCCATGAAAAGTTTACCAGTGTCAACAAAAGTTCCAAACTGGGCGAACAAACCACAGCCTGTGGCTGTATTCATGAAGCCATTAACACGATTAGCCAAGCAGCAGGATGTAAAGGGCACTTGAACAGGCCGTTGCCTGGTTTATTGCTGGATAATTTAAGCATTGTTCATATTCATTGTTTTGATTGGTGCGAGTGGTTGTGGGATACATGCTTCTCTGTGATTTAAATCAGGAGTGGGTGTGTTCTGCTTTCTATGGTCAGTGTGATCTTTGCATTAATGGTGACGTATAGCCTTATGTTCTTTACTCCAGTCTGAAACTTAGGCTGGCAGGATGTCAAAAGAGGTATGCACACTCACCTCGGATGGACATTAAGCTGATGTTCCATCTGCCGGCATTAGTTGGTGGGTGTTAAAGATCCTGCAGTGTCCTTCGCAAGGAGTAGGCGAGCTATTGCCTGTATCATGGTCAAATTCTAAATTCCTGCACTAACCTTCGTCAAATGTCAGGCCTGGCCAGCCGGTTTGTGAAAGACTTGGGCCAAGCTTCTTTGTGGAAGCTTCTTTGCTTCTTTATAGGAATCATTGTGGCTGTTCCAGAAGACGACGACTAGTATGAAACTGTCTTATTTTAACAGGTGAGATGAAAGCTACTCTTAACTTATTCTCTTTGTTTCTACAGGGTGCCGTATCCTTCCAAGGCTTCCAGCACATTCATGGCAGATGGGCACCAAAAGCTAGCCCTCTCTTTTAAGATAATAGATAAACACTCAGGCGACATTTTGACTCCACAGCAGGTGCTACTCTTGCGCAATGTGATAAGCACCTTTGCATCAAAGCAGAAAATACTCACCTCATTAAATTCCACAATAATATGCCTCTCTCTTCTCCTCCAATCCAATCCAGGCCTTTATCAGGATTCAGAGTCAGCGCAGTGGCCAAGAGGTAATATTTGTGGCTGAGCCTGACCCTCAGCTTCTCTACCGCTTTGAGTTGGACCCCCAGGAACGTCGGGCACAGTTTGGCGCCGCGTCCGGAACCTACTCGGTGTTCCTCGTTGTCGGCGATGCCACAATTGATAACCCACTCCACTGGCATTTGGTGGGTTAGCACAGAAAGGCACAGCATATCCCACTTATATGATGATGCTTCAAATCTGACCTGGACATTTGTTTTATTATATTCTTCGATAAGTTTGTATGTTTTTTTTCCTCTACCACCAAAGGTGGAAGGTTGTTATCTTTATACCCCTGTCTGTTTGTTTGTCTGTCTGTGTGCAGGATATCTCAAAAAGTTGTGGACCGGTTGGATGTGTGACAAGGACGAACTGATTAAATTTTGGTGAAGATCCGGATCCAGATCCGACTACTAGAATTTTTAAAGTGATTCTTCACCATTGAGAGATAGGGCCAAAAACGATATATAGCACGATATCCCAAAAATGTATTGCGCCCGATATGTTCTCGTGGATCAGGCATTGCATATCGGAGGTATGCACTCTACCGAGTGCCCTTCTAGTTACAAAAGTGATACTTTTATTACATTTCAAAGTAAATAGCTTTGGATACACATGCCTTAAGGAGAGGAAGCTCATTTTTGCCATTGGTGTACAACTGCTTTGCTTGTAACCTAGCCAATGCAGGACATGATTCATAACGTCGATGTTCATCAACGGATGTCCTCAACAGGCATTCACCTTGCTCTATAGAAGATTATCTATACATTTGAAAATGGCCTCAACATTTTCTTTGACCAGAAATTTCAAGACTTGTTCACTGAGAAGCACAAATTCCCTCAAGAGACAAACCTCTATTTTACAAACAAAAGTCCACGTCCTGTTTGAACCACCCTCGTCCAGGTCGTTCGTATAATGTAGTCACTCTAACTTGTAAAATTTTTTGAATACATTGTCGTATTTTGATGCCTGTGTGTTAATGAAGTAATGTTTGAGATTACACTTCCAATTTTAAGTTTTAGAATGTAATTTTGATTAAAGTAAAGGTTATGCATTGAGCATCTTTTGCTGGAATGGGTGGGTTTGATAGTTGGTAGTGTGCTTAACTGAAAACTACGAGGTTCTGCAGCTTGGAGGACATGGAGCTGCGGTGGGGGTGAGTTTTTAGGGGCTTAAATATATGTAGTTTTAATAGAAATAGAGGTACATACCTGTATTTGTAATGAGCAGGTGTATGGCCGACCTTGGAGTGAGTTTCCTTCGCCTTTTCGGAGTTTAATCCGAAACAATTGTCTGTTTTACAAAACCTTGGATCATGGACAATTGAGGTGATTGAGGTCACTAACAAACAAACAGGAAAAGAGGAGAGAGAGGAGGAAACAGAAACCTTGCCATTAAGCTGGTTATTGTGGGTATAAAACATCATGGGTAGGGATGGGGGATGGTGGTGCACCTCCAAGTTGAAGCTATGGAAGGAAAAGTGCGATTGAACATTCTCCAGAAGGCAGTTCCACAAATGGCAGAAGATAATTAGAAAACTGTGTTCTTCATGAAGATTCGGCTCCATGAACAAATTCAAAATTCCTGCCATAACCAGCAGGAGGCACAGCCACACCCTCAGCCAATGATGCTACCCCGCAGACTTGTACTGCATACGAACAAAGAAGAAGAATTAGAAAAGGGTTGAGATTTGTGGAAATCCTTGGTTTTGGGACTATGACCAGGAGTGGGTTATTGAAAAAACACATATGGAGTGGAGTGGGGCAGATGGCCTTTGATGTTGAGAAAGCAAGTTTCTTGAATGTGACTGTCTCGCCACAAGATTCTGTGTACCAAGGCCAAAAGGATGGCTTGGATGGCCACAAACAGGATCACAGATAAACCTGCACATGGCAGAGCAAGCTTTTTCCAATTAGTGGATTCTGACTTGTGTAAAATAGAAATACTGTAATTTCATTTAATTTTACTTCTTCCCTGACAATGTGCCATTTGCACTTGGAGCCTTATGGGCTTGCAGGCCTTTCCAATTTAAAACAGCTAATCTCCACCTGTACGTCCTCAGACGTCTTGTCATCGTTATGGCCTCCACCATACAAGCGTTAAAATGAAACATTTTTCTTTCTTGTTTTCAGGAATACATTTTATATCAATATGTGCGACTTGATTTGGAAAATTAATTTGAGCAAACCCATCTGCAACATGGTGTCCTCTTAGCTGGCCATCCTCCATCCATTCCCTTGATCCATTCCAGGGAGACGTGCTGTTGAAGTTTTCTGAGGAAGACGGTCCACCTATTGCCAAGACCGAGAAACTGTTCACCTCAAAACCAGAAATCGAGGTAAGTTAGGATGCGATTATATTGACGGCAATCAAAATATTCCTTTTGGAGCTCTCCCGAAACGGGAAGCACGGCTAGCTGGTACTGGCATCGCACTCCAAATTGAAAAATTCTGAACGTCTCTGGCTCCTGATATGCCAGCCTTGTGCCATGTCTATTTTGAATATGAAATTCATTTTAAAACATTTTCTGTGTTGGCTGTTCAAAGTCGTGCTGTGATGGATTGTTGCAGCTTATGTTCGGCATTTATTGTTCGAAGAACCTCATAATTTGTGCTTTTGATTGGGTGGAATCATCCGTAGCTTGGGCGAGCAGATGACTCATCTTGAGGTTTCTAATATATATATACATATATATATATATATACATATATATATATATATATATATATATATATATATATATATATATATATATATATATATATATATATATATATAATTTTGGAGATCACATCCATTGCTTACGCCATAAAATATTGAAATCGAGCATTGGGTTTTGGGAAGTTTTACTTTCATTTGTGGATCTATTGGTTCCATATTATTATCCACATGCTTTTTGAAAAAAACAACGTGGTGGGGGTGGGGGTGGGAGGTATTGTAATCGAGTCTTGTCTGTCTGTCATGCCATCTCCTAAACGTTTGTGCAGAAATTCACCAAACTTGGTACTTATGATCGCCGTGTCGCAAGAAGGTGCGAGAATCGCCAGGGCCCTTGGGCCCTGAGGTGGAGTCAAAATGTGAAATAGTGAATAATGCAATTACTGGCACATTTTAAAACGTTTAAAATTCAACTTTCAAAATGCAATCAACATTGGGTGATGCATGAAATATGTAACAATTTTTTGGGATTTGACTCCTGGTTCATTCACCAGTGGGTGTGGGCTTAGGGTCACAGGTGTCAAGATAATGGGAAAAAATTCACTCGAAAATTGATAATGGGTCATTCCTGGTGGAACCTTTTGTCATCTTTCAACTTTGCTTTTGGTGGGAACCATGGGGATTTGCAATGATGCCATCGACTTCGCTGTAGTTTTATTTTGTTGAGCTGGATGTGTTCATCGAATGTATTTCTTCGTGTTGGCTCCTAACCCATTGCTTATGCTGTTTCCATGGACTTATTTTTCTCACTCCTTCCACTTGCAGCACATGTTCCGGCAGCCAGAGAAACGGCCTACTCGTGCTGTCTCCAATGCATTTACCTTCATGGTGCTCTGCCCACTGTTGCTGCTTTTTGTCCTGGTAAGCAAGTGAATGGTCATGGCTCACGGGGTATGTGGTGTGGATGCAGTGTGCAGCAAGCTGCTTAAGCCTGGCTATGTGCCACAGTTTGGACAGACCTCGAGGCATTTCCTTTGAAATTAACACGAATAATACTTTGAGATCATGTTTCTATGTTGTTTTTCAGTCTCGCCCAGAAGGCGATGCAGGGACGATTGCAACTCTCATGTCTCTGTCTGTCTGTCTGTCTGTATATTTTTGCTTTAAATGTGTTTTTTTTTTGTCCTGCAACTGCTTGTCCGATTAGGAGGGACTCCCCATGGAGAATATTTTATTGCTAACTCTGATATCCTCGGTGACATGGTATGGCAGCCATTTTGGATTCAAGGAAAACGGTTGACATTTTCTCTAAAACCGCTGAACGAGAAAAATGAAAATGGGATATACAGCATGATAACGATGACGTCACCAGTGAAGTGGTACTCCAGCCATAATTGGTTGAATTGAAATCTTTATCCAAAAAATCTGAAACTTCATATGTATGATCTATGACCTGATGTGAGTCGATAATTAAATTTATGACGCTCATAATCCATGCCAAGAAACTGTGACATAATAGGGTGCATGGCCGATATGAGTCTATGGGCCATGTTAGCAGTGGGCCATAATAGTAGCATGTTCAGTTAACGATGGTATATTTGTTCAGAATGAATGCGCAAGGCGAGACTATGCACTCCACGAGTGCGGTTTTCTTTATTAAAGCCTGATGAGCTCGTTACATATTTCACATGTTTGACAAAGACATTGGGATACATCAGTATATCTTCACGTGGATTGCTGGAGCAATACAAGTGCGTTTATTATTATTATTATTCTCAAACCGTCAATAGTTCCTGCTGGGAAGGCCAATCGAGAGCGTTTGTTTGCTTTAATGCGATTTCAGTCGAGTCACAATTTCAGTTTAGTAACAAATTGTTTCTGGAGGGGGAGGGGTGGTTTGGGGCTGCAATTTCAGTATAGTCCCATGACAGTATAGTCACGTGAGTCACGTGACATCTCATGTGATATCTGTGTGAGGACAACACGAACCTATTTTAGGCGTCACAGGTTAAGTAATGTGTTTTTTGGAGACGTTGTAAAGAACTTGAAACAAGAACTCTTTGCGTTGGAAAAGTTGACTATAAACTGTCATCCTGGTGTTCCATGTGTAGGACAATTCATCAATGTGTGTGTCATCCCTCAGATGGAAGTTAAAATGGTCGCACAATCTGCTAGCATTTAGTGGATATTAAAGAGCCCATTAGTCAGGGAGACTATGCAATCCCATGGGATTTTGATGATTAGAAGATCCCACCTATATGAATGTGTTAAATAGGTACCAAAGAACATGAAAAACCATGTTGGCATTTTTGAAAGTGTTGCAGAGGGCAGCCATCTTGGATTTCAAAATGGCCGCCATTTTATGTCTATATTTCCCCTGAATATGGATATGAATGTCGTAAAAAGCTGTTTTTTTGTTGTAAAATCTACATTTATCAAGACAAACAATTAGTGAAATACACATTTCTTGTGAACAGCTGAAATTCCGTTAAAATTTTCAGCCATATTGAGTTTCAAAATGGCCACCTTTATGGCTTATTCTTGAATATATGTATATATTATTATTTCAGTGACAGTGACGTGTTTAACATGCTTCCTCAGATCACCCCCATAAGAATGTTATATTGGTACCAAAGAACATGAAAAGCCATATTTACAGTTTTAGTGTTGCAGAGGGCAGCCATCTTTCATTTCAAAATGGACGTATTAAGGCCTATTGTTGCGATAAGGCCATGAATGTTCTATGAGGTTAGGCTAAGTTTAGTAGTTGAACATACACTTATCAAGTCAAGGAATGAATATATGAAAATTCAAAATGACCGCCAATATGACATCAATATTTCATCCTTTTGAGTCAGTGATACATTGTCCATACTACATGCTAGTTGTGTGGTTGGTTGCCAGAGTTCATTGCTTGCTCCAATCCTTGTGGAAGTTACAATAACTCATCTTCACTATCACTATCCTCCTCTTCATCATCTGGGAGAACTGTGTCTTCTGAGTTGTCACATGATTCTGAGTCCTCACTACAGCTACAAAGATATGTGCAATTCAATCCATTCCTTCTGCATTTGCAGCGATTACTTGAACATCGTGTCTTTGCACAGGAACATTTCACCAGATCAATTACTGCTTGCGGAGCAGGCGGCAAGGTTGTCATGACTGGTTTATATCGGCCATCTACCAAGTTCCAACCACATTCCAGCGGTTCTGGCAGGTCTGGATTTGCAATGATGTCATTATTCCAAATCATGGCCTGGTAGTGCGCTCTCAAGATGGCATTACACAGCGCAGCTTGGGTTGGAGGTAAACCTTCTGATTGAGCTTGCTTCTTCTTGAATAGCCACCACCTTACATCAGCTACATTCAACAGCTCTGTGTTAGGGAGATACAACTTGCAAACAAATGATTCAATTGCAGCAAACAAAGTGTTAGGTAGTTCATCTGTTGTTCCAAGCTGTACAAGAGCATTTACTATCTCATCAGTTGGATCAAGTTCCTGCAGTACTTTCCAGAATTTATTCTTTCCTATTCCAGCAAATTTTCCTGTGACATCTGCTCCTGATAGTGCATGAAATCCCGGTAGAGCTGCAGCTTTCCTTGGACCCAAGGCACTGAAGATGGGCTCAAGGGGTATCGCCCTATGTTTTTGACCAGCCCCTGTTACAAAAGAAGTATTTGGACATAAACTGGGGTATCGTCTGATGGCAAGTACAAGCACATCGGTGTCTGGTGAGTGGATGTCTAGAGAGGTAGCACCATTTACAGAAGCATCAATGGAATGCAGAATGAGTTTGGTATCTGCTTCTTCTTGACTACTTGAGAGGTCAACTACTGCTCTATGTGTAGCTCTTGCCTTATTCCACCAGGCAACCACAAGGGACTTGCCCATTGTTACATCATGTTGCAGTATCTTTTCAGCCAAATAGGCGGTTAATGCATCTTTTGTTGAGACATGTGCAAGCAACTGCTGCATGCTTAGTTTGCCAATTGATGTGGAATCAGTAATATGATACGCCACTGCCCTGTTACCACCCAAACCTCTCTCACGGGTTGAAGCTTTCAGAGATTCTCAAGTGTCATAACGGTCAAACACCAAATGTACCTCATCGTAGTCACCATACTTCTGCCAGTGGCGTCCAATGAAGTGGTTTGCGAGGTCATGACAGGTTTTGATGCATTCTGGTTTGTCTATCGAACCCTTTGATTTCAACTTTCATTTTCTGTTTTTTATGGAACAACTGTAATTTTTTTCGGGAATACTTTCCTTTATTTATGAAGTATCGTGTAATGTAATGACTTTTCTGACCTCAGCAGTTTTAATCGAAATATACGGCATTTTTAAACACCTTGTAGCTGGGCGACAAATGCCGCCTACCGTCCCTGAGTGCAAAATGAAGCGGCCGACAGATGCCGCCTACCGTCCCCAATGGGTTAAGTAACATGGGCATTTGTAGTTTAGATTGCATCTGTTTTGTGAAATTAGGTTTTTATCATTGTGTAAACTTACATTATCTATGTGCTATACATGTTCTCTATATTTATATTGTTGCGGATTCGCGCCCGCCGGCGTGCGAGCGGCCACGTAACTCGAATCGCGGCACGTCGCCCACCGGACGGACAATCCCGTCGTGACCCTCTCGGACTAACGCCGGGAACTAGTCACGGGTGGACCTTTCGGCCTCACCACGATCGTGCCAATCGGCCCCCCGCGTGGGATAGGGTTGCTCGCCAAATTCGACCTACCTAAGTACCCACACGGAGGGTAGCCCGGGCGATCGCACCTCGCCGCAGGTCGACTTCGGACACGGGCCACTTTAAGCGACCCGTTCCGTACTATCGGGATAACCGAGCGGTGTTATCGTCAACCTCGAGGGTTCGATTAATTATTGGGCGTATTTAGCCCATGACCAACCCTTTACGTGAAGTAAGATGGAGATTCAATAAAGGAAAAGACGAAGCGAAACGGGAAAAACAGTTCAACATAAAGCACATTTATTCCGCGGCAAACGGAAAGCACACATATACAATTATACACCAAAAGCAAATGTAAAAGTAGAAGAAGCACAACAATTCTGCACAAAAAGCAAATGCAACAATGCAGATCTACTACCGACTACCGAGCACACGGCAACACTTATACAGTTTTACTTCACAGACGGCACCGACAACACATATACTCAAAGCAAAAGAAAAAGGAAGGGGCCACCCTCAACGATGAGGGGGGCAGACGGGCCTGGGGCCGAGACCGCGTCGAGCCTACCCGTCTGGTGATGAGCCGCAAAATGGCGGTCGCGTCCCGACTCCGCGGGCCTCGCTGGTACTGCCTGGAATGGGGTGGGAACGGGGCCCCCTTCTCACACTATCTCAGCGCGGGAGGGGGGGAAACAGGAGGGGGTTGTTGATGCTCGGGGGAATGAGGATATCTCGCTGGCTTGGGTCCCGCGACGAGCGACTCCACCGCGACCTCGGTCGCGTTACCGGCCTCCCCTCTCCGCAGCTCCCCGACTCTGACACGAGCGCCCTCTCGACTGCCTTCGCCGCCGCCACAACTCTCCAACTCTCCCACTCTCCACTCTTCTCAACTCCGTCCAACTGCGATTCAGAAACTCTTTTTCTCTCCCGATTCAGAAACTCCCTCAACAACTCGATTCAGAAACTCCCTCAACAACTGCCTTTTCGGCGAGCGAACGCGGCCCTTTATAGCCCCCGGGGCTTCGCTCCTTCACCTTCGACCCTTCACCTCTGGCTGGCTCCCCATTGGACAGAGGAAAAGTGGGCGTGAATGATTCTTGATCCGATTTCTCGGAAAGGCTGGTGTTTTTGCACCCGCTGCTCGGTGCGCGCCCTGTACGAGTCCAGGATCGGTGTCCACAAGCGGCGCGGGAATGGCGGTGATGCGATGGTTGCGAGAGCGAGATGTGACGGTAAAGGTCATGGCTGTTGTTGTGAAGCGGCTGTTGAGACGTGGTTGGTGGTGGTTGTGGTGGTAGTAATGGCGGCTGGTCCAAAATAAAGATAGTAAAAGAAAAACAGCTATCTAAAAGGGTCGCAGCCCGAATGAATGACATTTATTCCCTCTAAACAACGGGTTTGGGCCTAACTACACATATACTTACAGAGATATCTCGCCTACGGGACCTGAATGGTGGTTTGCGAATTTCGTCAACCACAACAATTTATTCAACATAAACAGTGAAGTTATGTAAACTTACCATCAAGTAAGATGTTTGTTGGCTTGTTGAAATAACAATGGGCCAGTAAACGTCTGTCCAACAACATGTGGTGATTGTCAGATAAAGGCAGCCTGTACCCTCAATGTCGCCCTCTACAACACGTGTTCACTTACAGATACCCAGTTGCGCCACATTTCAGAACTTGGAAAAGGAAGTCCATTATGAAAAATATAGCCTGGGTAGTAATGTCCAGACCTATGTTTTTGTTGAAAACCTAGAAACATATGCCCTAAATACAATTAGCCATGAGTGATTTTTCGCAATATGTGAAATTGCAAGCCAATCACGGCAGCTATTTTAAATAGGGGGCATGCCAAATTGCAATAAATAAGTGTGTGTATTTTAATTGTTAACTAACATGAAACTCTATTCCTCTTGTATAACCTTTGGTCCTTACTGCGTATTTTTCCATACAAAAAATCCTGAGACAGTTAAAGCTCATATTTTAAATAAAATATCAAATTTGGCAACCATTTTGAAAAACAAAATGGCTGCCATTCATTTATGTACCACTGGCAAATCCAAGTGCGCCTCTTTACAACACATTAAGCATCAAAACAGGATAGAAACCACAAAAGTAAGCTTTGTATGATGTTCAAAAGTTCCGTTAAGGTAAAAAAATAAAGAAATTGAAATCCAAGATGGCCGCCATCTGCAACACTTCCAATTTTGCCAACATGGATTTTCTTACTCCTTGGGACCTAAATAGTCGACTTAGGTAGGTGGTATTTTCGAATCATTTAAATCCCACGGGTCTTTATATCACAACATAGTCCCCCTGACTACATGGTGTTCTTTGCAGAGACTAGGAGAGCTATCGCCGGCACACTAGCCAAATGTCAAATTCCCTTGCCATCCCGCACTTGACATGCGTGTCAAATATGTCATTAATTATCAGCAACATGAGTTTAGGCAGTCCTTCGTTTGCAGTTAAAATGGGAACAGGCTGATTATGATGATTAGGATGATATAGGCCAGCTGTCATTAACATTTGAGATGGTCATACTTTGTTAGTCAAAGTAAATGATAGGAAATTGTATTTGTTGTTTTATAAATGCTAAATCTGTTCATCGAATTTGTGATATTCATTACAGAATCTCTTCATTTCTTTGGAAGCCATTGTATCGAGTGTGCGAGCTTCCCTTCACAAATTTCATTTTGATAAAATGCATGAAGTGCAAAAAATGTTTTTTGCTTTTTCTCTGTCCAACCCCTTTGGCCCATAGTGGTTCAATCTCGGGGTCAACCTGCGGAACTTTACCTTTGCACCCAGCACGATACTTTTCCACCTGGGTCTCGGAAGTAAGTGGATTCTCCCAATTAATATCGGATCAGAGAAGAGCCTGAATCTGGATTGAAAAGGGAATGAAGAGTGAATTGGAGAAATGCTCGGCTGCTGTTTTCCATGGAATATATTCCATTCCCAACCCAGAAAGCATCCCGCACTCTTCAGCTTGTATTGTGTTGTGCAGCTGGACTTCATCTCCACGAGAGGCTCTCCACAAGACTGAAAAGAGGGATTTGTGTGTGTCTGTGTGTCTTCAGGCATGCTGGTACTACTTTACATGTTCTGGAGCCACTTAAACATGTTTGACATGCTCAAGTACCTGACGGCTGTGGGAGGATTCACCTTCCTCGCTGGGAATCGTATGCTCTCTCAAATGGCAGCAAAGAGGTGAGATGAGTGGATTGAAGGTGTTAGAGGCATGAATGACTGACTTGTCCCTCTTCTCATTGCACCACTTAGTCTGGAACTAACCTCCTTTTAAAACTTCTGGATATTTATTTACAAACCTTATTCAAGTGTTTCATGGGTATTTATTTTATTTTATTTTATTTCTTTATTTTGCTGTTTTAAGAGTATGAAGTTAACACTACCTTTTATAGGCAGAATTTTGTGTCCATCCCAAGTTGCTCTGAGAGCATGTATGACTGGTGCCACTTGAAAGCCAGACCATTTTGGCCATGCAGATTGTTATCTGCGCCACTGAAGGTGGATGGAGGTTCACCCCGTTTGTCTGTCTGTGAGGAGGATGTCTCAAAGAGTTGTGGACAGATTCAGTCAAAATTTAGTGAGCAGGTTGGGTGTGTGATGAGGACGAATTGATTAGTTATTGGTGAAGATCTGGATTCTGATTTGAATGTGAGGAGTTTTTAAGTGATTGTTCACCATTGAGAGACGGTGCCCAAAACGATATATAGCACGATTCTTCAAAACGTTTTGAACTGATTATGACCAAACTTGGAGGATGAGTTGCGTAGGTTACAAGAACAAACTGATTAAATTGTGTTTAAGGTCCGGATGCAGATGTGGCCTGTCAGTGGGATATAAACCATAAACGGTTCAGCCTGGCGGAGGTATGCACTCTACCGAGTACCGTTCTAGTTTGTTTTTGACAGCCTTCATTGGCCAGGGGTTGCGATCCTCTAATGCAAGATGCTCAAATGAGTGTGCAGAAATTTGTCATTTGTTAAGTTTTCTGGCAATGACTCGCCTCCTCTTCGTGAAAGACATGATAGGATATTTAATGTCCACCAACAACCAGGGCTGGAAGATCGATCCTCCGGCTAAACACCCTTCTAATGGACGATGCAGTTGATGATGAATCACCCTGTATACAAAACACTAGGATGACAATTTACAGCTGGGACAAGCCCTGGCAAGACACTTAAGAGGTCAGATTACCCCCAACTCTAAAGTTTGCTGGCGAGCCAGATTCCTTTTATTTTTATTTTATTCCTATCCAATGGTTAACTAACTGACCATTTATCATCAAGTGAGGAAGTAGTACCATTTTTATCGTATTTTGTATGACTTCACCAGGGTAGGAACTTTCAGGCCACTCTGTATGGAAAACATTAGAAATTTTACTCACCGGATCGGTAATTTGTCCACAGGGTAGCGCTTATCCGAGTTTTGAGCAACTCGGTGTAGAATGACAGCTTACAGCTGCATCAGAATTCAAACTTAGGCTATGTCGCTTCAAGGCAAGTATGCGTACCTCTCAGTCTAAGCCACCTTGCCAGCCCTCGTGCTTACTCTGCCACCATGTCCAAAGTACACTTTAGATCGGTCAATGTTGCTGGTCATTTTTTTTTAGATTCTTTCATCGATACATACTCGCATAGTTCCCTTTGCATTGAAAATTTCCCCAATAATAGGCCAGGAGCATTATTCAAAATTTAACAATTACCTTGGAGGGGAAAAAAAGAAGGTAGAAAGCTGAATTTTTCAGGAGAGCTCCAGGAAATTATATCCATGCCCCGGATTCCACATGTTCCAGTCCACCCTGTGGCATTTTCAAAATTCAACATGGATACCATCATATTGCATGGGAAAACGCCAAAATCATCACAACTGTTTAACCACAGGCCTTAGAACAATGATTTTGGTGTGTGAATCCATATTTTGGAGTATGCTGAACCCAATGCATGTATGTTAACAATGGGTGTAAATGTTGTATAGTAATGCTTTTTAAGTCATCTCGTTAGAGATGACCTAATAAAACCAGTCTCGATGTCCGTATGCACATACGTCCCCATTTTTTTCTTCCAATTTTCTTGATATTTGGTATGTGGGTAGATGCCGATGAGGGATGCACGACGGTATGACCTTTGACCCGATTGAAGGTCAAGGTCAAGGTCACTCCAAAGTTGCAAAATCGTCCATTTTCAAAATCTATCTCCTCCGCCGTTTATGATCCGATCTTCGAAATTCCTTCGGATTCTGATAATATGGAACAATATCTAAATTTGGCCTGGACGGTTTTTTGGAAATTCATCCTGGTTATCGAGTCACGTGTCTTCAAAGTTGGAAAAATCGTCGATGTGATACGGTCAAAAAAAAATTCGCCCGATCTTGATGAAACTTTGTGTCGGGAGGGGTCGATGAGTGATGCACGACGGTATGACGTTTGACACGATTGAAGGTCAAGGCCACTCCAAAGTTGCGATATCGTCCATTTTCAAAATCTATCTCCTCCGCCATTTGTGATTCGATCTTCAAAATTTCTTCGGATTCTGATAATATGGAACAATATCTAAATTTGGTCAGGCCGGTTTTTAAAATTCGTCCTGCTTATCGAGTCACGTGTCTTCAAAGTTGGAAAAATTGTCGGTGATACGGTCAAAAAAATTTCGCCCGATTTTGATGAAACTTGGTATGTTGGTAGGGGTCGATGAGTGATGCACGACGGTATGACTTTAGACCTGATTGAAGGTCAATGTCAAGGTCACCGATACTGTAAACTTGTGAAATCATCCATTGTCAAAATATCATCCGCCATTTATGACTCAGAAATGCGGTTTGATTTCTGAGGTCCGGTTTCTATCCTTTTGAAGACACATTGATCATAAATGTTCCAAATCAACCATTTTCAAAATCTCTCTTCGGATAACTCAGAAATGTCGTTTGATTTCTGAGGTTTTCTATCCTTTTTACTCCCGGGCTTTCGTCTGTACCTTGAACCAAAAGACAAGACGACATCGAAGCCATTCTAAGCTGATCAGAGATCCACGTCTACAGAGCTTCAGAGATGACCGTCACCCCCAACCGGGGGTAATTTTTTGTTTTCAAAGCTGATTATTGGCTTTGTTGGTGGACATTTTGGATTCCTGCAAATTAGCTGAACTCAGAATTAATATTTTATGGCTCCATTAGCAGAATAAGTCTCTAAAACATGGATGTATGCACCACCATCATTGCCCTAATGCCTCAGGTTGAGCAGTTATGATAATTCTGGTGTTGCTTATCGCAATTTGTGATGGCGGCCATCTTGAATTCTGAAAATGCTATGTGGTTAAACATGCGGAACTTTAGACGATGGTCATGAATATGATTTTCTGGGACTCTCCTGAAAATTTCAGCTTTCTACTTTTTTTTCCCTATGTTGAAGTTAATGCTCCTGTACTCTAACCATCAATTGCTACAACAGATGTGAACAATCATTGGGATTGTTTTGATCATGGCATTGGAGGAATTTATTTATTTTTAACAACATGTTCATTGCTTTAGCCATTTTCTGAAAATGTGGGCGTAACATTTCATTAGCTTTCTCTTGTGCTGTGATAATACCGTAAGATAGTGCCTCGATGTATAACTAATGCCATGTGGGTGGAGAGGGAGGACCAGTTTTCTGTGTTTTGGAATCTTTAATTTTTGGGGAGTGCTGGGGTGATGGGGGTGGGGGAGGGATGGTGAGATTTCGAATGTGTGAGTGGTTGAATGGCCAAATTATCCTGTAAGCAGTATCTATTAAGGAGCTTATTCCGGACACATTGCGGGCACTAGTTGCTGCTGGGAGAAACTCCTTTGACATTTTTCTTTTTTATCCTTGCCATGTGCTCTCTCTTTTCCCACCCCACATCATCTTTGCTCTCTGCCTTTCATTGCCCTTGCTGCACCCTGGCCATCCCGCCACCAGGATTAGCTCTGAGCACAGTGGTTGGCCACCTAAACATAAGGCTGCATTGACCGGAGGGAAGCCCAAGTGAGCACCAGGTGTGCGCCCGTGTCTAAATGCTCCTTTGCACCTTTGCTCAGCTTTTTTGGCATGCATCACATGAAAGGTTGAGTGGGAGGGATGGATGGAGGATATGGGGAGCGGTGAGGTCACAATCTCTCTTACGATGACACAATACTTCACAAAATGCTTTACCTTCGCACAGTTTGATTCATTGGATTTGCCAATGGAGATAAACACATTATTGTAACCAAATACTAAGCTAGTCATTTCAGGAAATGTAATACAGTATTTGTGATTCATCAATCCCCTATTAGTTTTACTAAATTGGTTCCCTTTTATATATGTATATATTTATATAGATGATATTTTGCCGCATAAACTTAGCGCCTTGCGGTCTTGCAAGTGCAAGAAAGACACATGTAAGAGAGATTTCACAAAGGAAATAACATAAAACATAGGCTCATGGGGATTACGCCTATTTAGATGCAGACATGATGGTGGGTTTGACGTCGATATATTACATGAGTGACGCATATCTAATATGACATTTAATTACTTTTATGCTTATTTTAAACACTCAATAAGGAAATAACGACGCTATATTAAGCATTTATTAATACCTAGGGGTCATTTCCACAACAATATGTAGCATCCCTGGAAATAGAATTTGTGCTGCAATTCTACAAACGTATAGGAACTTATAATGAGTTCCCTTAACAGGAACTTCAACATTGGTTCCCGAAAAGGTGGGGGAGGCAGTGTTACGGTTGTGGGGTAGATGGAAGGATTTAATAGAGAATTTAGCATTGTGTAGAGTTGCTTGGTCCGTGGACGAAGGATATGTATGTATATTTGCCTCGTAACTTCACTTCAAAATTCCTGAGTGACTACTGTATGATGTGCTTGAGTAGTGTTTCTTGCTGAGATTAGCGAGATGTCGTTGCATTGAAAAGATGCATTTGAAGCAGATATCATGATCATTTGGAAGATTTTCGAACACCATCTTCTTAGATGTTGCTAAGCCAGGCCTCGATGTGCAGGGGAATTCGTTATCCAGTGTTTTGAATTATTGCAGCATGATTCTTGATTGCGGTGCATCCCTTTGAATATGCATAGATAAGGCTAGTACATGGTTTCCCCCCACCACCACCACCCCCCTTTATTAAAGCCCAACATTACAAGTAACCTTTTGCCTCTTCTGTCAAAAATAATTGACCAAATATATTCCCCCCCACCCCCAAATTTTAAGAGCACTTCATTGTCTTTATTTATTTATTTATGTTTGGGGGTTCTTGAGAAGACGCTTGAAATGGCATGGTTTTACCCTAACTTGCTTCCACAGAGGGATCAATTGTACTGTCGCTTTCACATTGATGTCTTCAAGGCAATGCCTCATCTCTGAATTTTTGTTGCCATTTATTTATTTTTGTTTTTGTCCAAACAGTTCCCTGTTTGTATGGATATTATTTTGCTTTTCACATTTTTACTAATGCAAGCCTAATTTAACATCTGCACTGCATGCGGCGGCAAGATAATGTTGCAACATTGCCGTGCATCGCACTTGCTTCGCTGGAGCTGCGAAATATTAGCTGCAACAATACATGTATTTGATAGCTCCTTGCAACCCCCACTTCCCCCATGGCTTTCAGTTCTTGGATGTGACTGCTTGTTTCAGAGACCTGGCTCCTATTCCTGATGCACACGAGTAAATCTGTTTATTTATTTAGCATGTGTACTCTCTGCATGAATATCTTCCAATTTGACTGCCGTTCGTCTTTGCAGAATGAAGAGTCATTGATCCAGTTTGTTGAGGATGAGAATGAGGGCAAGTTTGGTTGTTTTGGGAAGTTGGAGTTCAGGACTGAAGGGCAGGGATTGGGCCACATGTGAATGGGTTGAAGTTTAATTGAAGATGGTGCCTTGCTGCTTCTGAGATTGTGACTAACGAGGTGGAGGGTTTTGCAAAATAGAGACCAAATCGTGGAAAAGCCGGGTGATTTTTCTTTTTCTTTCTTTTCTTCTATTCTGAAGAAAATAAAAATTCCTGGCTGACCTTGTATGAATTTTTGATTCCATTTAAATATTTTTTTGTGTCGTTGTGGATAAAGTTTAGCAACTTTGTGACCCTGCAAGTAATGTGACTTGTACAATTTGCTGCTTAAAAAAGTTGAATTACAAAAGTAAAGACTTGTAAAGGCAAAGTTCTCATTTTCTTTCCATCTCCTTCAAAATTTGGTTGGAATACTATTTAGCTGGCGCTACCATTTCAGTGCCCATCCTAAGTTGTCCTGAGGGCTGTAAGTATCGCCCACAAAACGGACTGGAATCGGATGTATACTCGACCAGGTCCACTCCCATGACCCCTTCCTGAAGGTCAATAATGAGCCAGCTGTGTTTCTACTGATGATCCGATTAGCGATGGTTCCTGAAACGAGTTCTTTGTTTCCAGAAGCTAAAAATCCAAATCCATAGAACTATGGAGGAAATCAACAGGACGTTGATCGAGGGAGATACGCCAACCGCCGTGGGAAGCAAGCAAAAGCTGACTTCCCAGGTATTATCAATTTGTCGAGCAAAAGAATGACACTTTCACCAGTAAGACGACGACTTCATTCCAAATCCATACTGTTGCATTCAGTGGGATTTGAACTCGTGGATATCAGTCCAGTGCCATCTTCACCAAGACATGCCTCTCATTCATGTTATGGACACAAAAGGGTTAACATGACTCCCATGCATATACCACATGTATTTATTTTTTTCAAAGCCCATTTGAATAACGTGAAATTTTCATACGCATTTGATTAAAAGTAACAAATTCCTCTTGCTACAGTTTATATTGTTGCAGCTGTGAGTCCTTTCCGGTTGCCCAGTATGAATCCAATGAGTCACGTCGAAGTCACCGCAACAGCCAGCTGAGTCCAGGGCTCCATGCCTGTTTGACATGTTATCGTGCTAGTGGAACCGCAGAACCAGCCGGACGTTACACCGAATGACGTCCGTGCCTCCTCCTTGATCTGGCCGAGCAAAGCGTGAGGCCATGTGACGCGATCCAAGTGGTTATAACCACACTCCATTGGTCCGGGAATCGGCCTAAGCCACAAAACGAAGCAGCCAGGCCAACCACAATTCACCTGAGACCAAGTCACGTTTGTTTAAGCAATGGTATGGGGAGGAAACAAAAGGAATCGAAGCACAATAAGTGATTCAACCAACGAAATAATTCCCTTACCCACTACCCGATACGCACCCATCAGCCAATGAACGATCATAGATTCCTTAATTATTCAAACATCTGGGCCCACATTCATACCATGAGATAGAGACTGAGGGAATGATTGGATAGGAAGAGAGATGGGGCCAAACTCGGCAGGGTCACCCGACTGGGAGATCTTCCAACTTCCCGAAGCTGGTGCGACAGGAGGGAAGGACATGACTGTGGAGTCAGCTGGGCATGGCATTGGATGAATGGCGGCGCGGCTTCCACTCCACGAGCTGAAAATCCCTGCAACCTACCGGTGTTGCGTCCGGCAAGTTATCTGACCGATTCTTGACACCTGCCGTTTATGACCTCGCCCACCAATGTCACTGATGATATTTTGCGCCTCTCACCTCCCTCTCACCATTGCCCCTATCCTGGCTGGTGGGTGTGGGTGAACCCCTCCCCTGATCCTTCACCCGACTTTGCAAGGCATCACAGTCCCGAAGGAACGATGATATTTTGCTGCATAAACTTAGCGCCTTGCGGTCTTGCGAGTGCAAGAAAGACACATGTAAGAGAGATTTCACAAAGGAAATAACATAAAACATAGGCTCATGGGGATGACGCCTATTTAGATGCAGACATGATGGTGGGCTTGACGTCGATATATTACATGAGTGACATATCTAATATGACATTTAATTACTTTTACGCTTATGTTAAACACTCGATAAGGAAATAACGACGCTATATTAAGCATTTATTAATACCTTAGGGGTCATTTGCACAACAATATGTAGCAGCCCTAGAAATATAATTTGTGCTACAATTCTACAAACGTATAGGAACTTATAATGAGTTTCTTTACTAGGAACTTCAACATTGGTTCCCGAAGGGGGGGGCAGTGTAACGGTTGTGGGGGTAGATGGAAGGATTTAATAGAGAATTTAACATTGTGTAGAGTTGCTTGGTCCGTGTATGAGTAGAAAGCAACCCAATGTAAATAAGGGAATCTGTGAGCTTAAGTGTTACGTGTCACCACACATGGGTGGTGCGGTGTTAATTAGCCTGGGGGGGGGGGGTAAGAATAAGTTCTCCAGTATGTGATCGTCCTCTGATTTTTCCCTATGTTATATTTCAAGCCAGGCAATAAAGGTGGAAAATGCATCCTTGAAACCACAACAAACGGGCAGAAAGCCCCAACTTCCCAGGTTTTTGGGGTGAGGAGGCCACGCCCAGGAGGTGGTGGAAATAGAGCGCACAGGGGAGAGAGCGCAGAGTAGAGGCTGGTGCATTGCAAGGGGCTTCGGACAACTGCAAAGGATGGGAGATCGGTCGCACGTGTGGTTGGTGCGAGGCTTCCGACTGGACAGAGAGAGAGATCGGTGTGATCGAGAGCAGGCAGGCTTGTGCACGTGTGGATTGTGGAAGGCTTCCTTCTGGATAGAACAGGAGATCGGCAAAGCACACACACACACACACACACACACAAAGTCAGTGTGAGGAACACATGAGGCAGGTGGCACTTTCGGAAAGAGGAGGGCTGGCACATTTTGACCCTTCGTGTGGAAAACTGCTTGCGGATTGCCTGGCGTTCGTCTGCCTTGCCACGAGAGAAGTGACCACCATTTTGCGCACATGTGCACATGCTGGTGCAATCACTCCCCATTCCAAGCTTGATAAGGACCAGCTCTCGGCCAAGCTGTGTACCAGTATACTTGAAAAGGAGGGTTTTTCTTTTTATTTTCGTCACCCTTTGTATTTGCATTTTTGTGCAAGGCCTCGACTGTAGGAGTCCGGTCTTTCGGCCATCCCGGGGGCTGTCGGTGTTAACCGTCCGGCACCACATATTGGGTCGGGGAGTTAACTTGGCTCAACAATTCCCGTGACAATACATAGTTGTGTGATGTCACAGTACCTTGACGTTGTCATTGGGATTGAAGATGATGTGGTAGAAGCTTCATCATGTGAGAATTATTGCCTGTGGTGCGTCGACGAAGCAGTTTATGCCAATGACGTGGGGCCGAATGTACGAAAGGTACATTTACTTGCTACCCCACATTTATGCCTTAAACGGTAACAAAAACGTACGTGCACAGCTAACCGCCCGTCTAAATAGCAACTTACAAAAGGAGATAAATGTTTCAACAGCTGATTAGCTTGTACTGGGGAACACTGCACATGTCTTCAACATCCATTTGAAATGATGCACTTGCATAGAATCACAGCACCATGGACAATTGGTGGAGGGGATTCAGCACATTGCTCCTCATCGTAGGTTGATCCAGGTCATTTTCCACTAGATTCAGCAACCAACAAAATGATTCCTTCAAGAGTCTGTAACTCCGGACGAATTTGATATTGTCGCGCTTCTCCAGAGGATTGCATCTATCCTTGAAGATTCTCGATGCACATCAGGGAACTGCCCAGCTATTCCTATCATCTTCTGCCTCTTCTTGAGCTAATTCAAGCAAACATCCCAATTATAAGCCATGTGTGCAATGCTTGGACATGAGCGTGGTTTGGATAAAGGTGGAAGACCTTAAACGTGCTCTTAAACATGCCCTCCTCGACGTGTAAAAGTTTCTTTGTTATTGAAACGTTTGTGATTTGGATTTGATTCGGTTTTCAATTTAAACGTTTGTGATTAATCGCTCTTCGGCGATGGGCGACTAACTTTGAACTGGTGAATGGGGTGATCATCATACGATTAGTGATTCTACACACATCTAACTCTTCAATGGCTTTCTTAAATTCGGCCGAAAGTATTTCAAGGAAACTTTAACAATCCTGAGAACGTGAAGATTATTATAATTTCTATAACCACTGAGAATCTGTGTTGCTTATTTATTTATTTATTTTTAAAGTTTAATTGTCCTTTGTTAGTATAAAAAAAGATTTAAACTTTGGATGGGAATCGCTATTTTGCAGCAGCAGTGAGTGTGCGCCTATTTGGTGAAGTCATTGTGACAATACATCCTGCACCCCAAAACGGACGACGTCACTGCCGCTTACACTGCAAATGACCCGTATTTTGCAGGTTTGACCCGTTTTCTTTCTTTAAACCGGCAGACCTGTTTTCGCATCGTTTCAACCCGTATTGGATGGAAAGTATGAACAATTTCCAAAAACTTAATGTTTCACTTCCATTCCACTCTCATGGATTCACACACACAGTGACAGATCTGCAGCAATGTCTATCCGACACGCAAGGTACTGTTCTAGTCTGACT
>NC_140971.1:72407319-72432319 GCF_056783735.1 Eptatretus burgeri
GAGTCTATTCGTGCCGTGCTGAGGAACAATTCGCTCGACTTGTATTTAAAGCCAAAATGGTTACGGACTGGTAGACTCCGCTCGGTCTCTGACAAATCCAGTCTGTAACCGGGGTCTATTTCCCCTACTGGCAAGGCACGGGTGTACGTTGGTATTGTGATATGAGACACGTAACCCTGTGCCGAGCCAGCCGGCGTTATAACCGCGGAGACGGCGGTGCTGTTAAGTGACGCCGAATCTTCAACATTTGGCTGTCAAGAGTAGGGTGCGAATCCCGATATCGCCGAATCCTTAACACTGGTAGTCAGGAGTGGGGTGTGAACCCATCCACCCCCATAAATTTGCAGGACACCGATTCAACAACATCTGGTGTCGTTCGCTCCTCGAACATTGGATATGAGAGGCGCGGGGGAAAAAAGAAAAAAAAAAAAGTCGCTCGCAAATTCCAAATTTGCTTTGATTTTATTTTGAGCGGATTGGGTGTAAAACTTCGAAATTATGAAGAAAGATGGAGTTGCAAAATGGCGGCGCGGCTCCACCTCAGCACGACACGAAGCGGTAGAGGATTACTATGAATAGCGTGACGAACTGTACAGCATGAAGAAAAGGCTCCCGCCCACCGTTTCAAACCACGTGGCCACGGCATGCGTCATGGCAAACGAAGCAGGACAACTACGCGTACATTGACGAGCTTCATGCACGATTGTCGGATGCCTTGAAACAGGTGGAGTGTGATGGGTATTATATGGAGGAGTTACAAATTAAATTGGACGAGGCATTACAGCACGCAGACGAGGTTCAGGAAAATTATGTGCACAGTGAGTAACAACAATTGGCCGATGCACAGGAACGATTTCGGGGGCTGGAAAAGGACTTAGCCAACACAGGCGTGGAACGATGTGGTGATAGGATTAAAGTAGAGTGGTTTACCCATGAGTTGTCGGAACATGAGAAGAGCAAACTGAACAAGGGAATAGAGGAGCAAATTAGTAACTCCCGGGATAGGGAGAGCTTGGAAGAAGAATGAGAAATAAAGCTGGAAAAGGAAAAACGGGAACACGATTTGGAATTGGAACTACTGAAGGGAAACGTAAGAACAGGCAATCAGATAAGAGAAATCCAAGAACAGGAAATAGAAAGAAAAAAGGAATATCTGGAACGACTAAAGGAATACTGTAAGAGAATGGACCAAATGAGGAGGGAAGAATGCAAAAGAGGTGCGGAGATGAGCAACAAATTAGGGGAAAAAGCTTCTGAGTTACAGAAACACCAAAACAAAGAGGGAATTACAAAACGAGCTGAGGATGTTACGAGAGGAAAGAACGAGAATGGAGAATGAAACGTTAAGGAACCACACTGTGCAGATCAAACAGTTTGAAGCCAAAGCAAGGTTGGAGTGCGTGGAGATGGTGAAAGAACAACGAATGAAGCAGGAAAAGGAAATCAATAAACTGAGGGAAACGACGAGATTGGAGAAGGAAGAACAAGAGAGACAGTGGGATAGGAAACAAAAAGAACATTAATTTGAAATTGACCAACTAAAGGAGAGAGCAAGGTTGGAGTACGTGGAGATAGTAAAAGAACAAGGAATGAAACAGGAAAGGGAAATCAACCAATTTAGAGAAACGACGAGATTGGAGAATGAGGAACATGAGAAGGCGGTGGGATAGGAAACAAAAAGAATATGAATTTGAAATTGACCAACTAAAGGAGAGAGCAAGGTTGGAGTATGCGGAGATGGAAAAACTCCGGAAAGATAACGAACAACTAAAAAGGCTCAGAGAGGAAGAACGACTCAAATGGAAAGGAAAATGGAGCCAGGAAGTAGAACAGCACAATGATGTGGGATGTGTGACATCACCACAGGGAGGAATGTTAGTGGCGCGGAACTTGATTGACATCACTCGTCGGATGACACCACAATTAGAGCAAACCCTGGCGATGGAGACATTGAGGGAGCATACGGGGTTGTTGACGAATGAAACACATTTTGAGCAGGTCCAGCATGTGGAGCTAACAGCCCCAGAGGAGAGTGGCGAACCGATGATGAGCAACCTGCTGGAGAGAAGCGACTGGACAGAGGTGACTGGAACGAAGCAGGTACGTGAGCACATGCATACATGGCGCGGCCGATGAGCTTAAGCTAGGAGTTGAATTTTATGTTAACGAAGAGACTCTGTCCGATGAGATGCACGCATGCGTGACCCCTGAATGTGTGTGTGGAGAGCCTGTGAATGAATGCGGTGAGTCCACAGTCCAGACTACAGCACCGGTGTGTTCTGCCAAGGCCAAAACGTGTGTGGGTACTCACCTGGCGGTCGAGAATGTAACCCTGGAATGTGAGGCAGTTGGTCAGTACGCAGGCAAGGTTGAAGGTGTGGAATGTGAATACATAACCTTGGAATGTGTGGGAGTCCTGAGCGTGGAATGAGTGGTGATGTAGGAAATAGGTTGGAGGTGCAAGGAGAAATAGAAATGCCACCAGGACAGAACTTGACACAAGGGACGGAAACCATAACGGACAGCTCCGCATGGGTTCTTGCAGAGTTGGAGGTGCTGCATCCAGGAGCAGGCTTTAGAAATTGGATGTTAATTTCTCTCTCAGCCTCACAGGAACTTTGGGGTAGAGCACAGATGAGTAGCAAGCAGCACTGGCATGTGTCACTTGGTCTTCAAACCTCTCTGAGGACACGAGGGGTTTGGCTAGCTGAGTGGAGTTTATCTGTCTTCAGGGAGTTAGGGCGAAGAGGGGGAAGCCGCTTCTCCGATTGGGGTTTACCTGATTTCCATGAACCCTGGAGAAGAGGGGGAGGCCGCTTCCCCGATTGGGATCTACCTGACTTCCGCGAACCCTGGAGAAAATTAGGGGGTGGACCACAACCCCCATTGAGAAGTGACCCCTTTGAGCCGTGGCGGAAAGGCGGCGGGGTCATGTAATGGGTAATGAAGGATTCGTCCCCTCACTCCCCTTCCAATGAGCCAAAGAAGCAGGCCATATTGGGATGTAAAAATTTTGATTGAAAATTATATTGAGTGATTGCAAATTGAGAGATGACAGAAGGGATGAGTGGCACGAGTGGATTTCGGTGATTATTGAAAAAAAAATGGTGGAGACATTACAGGCAGAGCGTTAAACACACCTGAAGCAAGTGGATGAAAAAGAGTGGCTTGTTTGAGGAAAGACTGAAATGCCTGGTTAGAACCATGTCTGGTTCCATGGGGCTGGTGAAGAGATTTTGATGTTTTGTTTAAATTGTTGGAAATAAACTATTCGGGCAGTATGGAGGAGGCCAGCGGATGACGGACGTGGTGACAAATTGATTGGGGTTTGATTTTATTAAAAAAGTATCAGTTGAATTTGATGACCAAGTGGGATCCGAGGGACTGGTGTGTTTTTGTTTTCACACAAAAGTGAAAGGTGTTGGATGGTGTTGTGGACTGGGCGTGCGGCACTGTGGAATGAATGACTAAAGTGTTTGGGTGAATGGCGTGATTGTGCAAATGAGGAGAGTGAGTGCGAACAACGTACCCTGTCGGTAGGAGTCTCCTAACCAAGTTGGTGTAGGTTCGGGGGACTTAGAGGATTTGACATGGATTCTGGCTGCTGTTCCATTGTGCATGCGGACTGCTAGGGGTAGGTGCAGGCCAAGGTATGGTGGTACTGGCTGGGAGTGTGACATGGTATTGGAAGTTGGTGAGTCGGGGGAGAGGGCACCAGGGCTTTGAGGGGTTCCTGGCAGGTGAAGGCTGTCAGAGGTGCCAGGAGAGCACAGTAGGGTTTAGTGCCAGGAGAGCACAGTAGGGTTTAGTGCCAGGAGAGCACGGTAGGGTTTAGTGCCAGGAGAGCACAGTAGGGTTTTGTGCCAGGAGAGCACAGTAGGGTTTAGTGCCAGGAGAGCACGGTAGGGTTTAGTGCCAGGAGAGCACGGTAGGTTTAGTGCCAGGAGAGCACGGTAGGTTTAGTGCCAGGACAGCACGGTAGGTTTAGTGCCAGGAGAGCACGGTAGGTTTAGTGCCAGGAGAGCACCATAGGTTTAGTGCCAGGAGAGCATGGTAGGTTTTCGTGCCAGGAGAGCACAGTATAGGTGCTAGGAGAGCACAGTATGGGTGCTAGGAGAGCACAGTATGGGTGCTAGGAGAGCACAGTATGGGGGCTAGAGAGCCACTCCTTAGGAGTGCCAGAAGCACGTTCAAGTGAACCCCGAGATCGCTGGGTGTCCTCCACCCCCGATTGGAAGCAAGCAAAGAGGCCTCGTAGTTGTCACACTCCCCAGCCAGTGAGTTATGCCAAGCACCACCAAATGCAGAATCACAAATAAGGGCCTTGCCCAGGTTTAAAAGAATGGAACAGTGTGCCAGGTCGGGGAAAATGGGTCATTAGGATCATTCTAGCCATAGCAGGGTTTGTTTCATTGTTTGGAGCTAAAAGTGAATGGTTAGGTTCGATGGACTCTCCTCCGCACCATTCATGCATGACACCGGGTGCGAGTAATGTTGATGGGAAAATTTGTTAACAAAGGCCAAGCTAGGTAACCCTCTCCAAGTGCCAGAGAGGCCACCCAGTACGTCATGAGCACACATCCACGGAGATAACGTTTGAGTAAGAAACACCATCCTGTCTGCTAATAATAATAAATAAATTTAAAAAAATAAAAAAGAACATGAGGAAGACCATACCAAAACAAGTCCTGCCAAAGCAAGTCAGGCAAGGAAGGTTAAGTGTACACTCCATCTCACCTGGTCTGAGGTCAACACACCCATTTGTGTCAAGAACGCCTCCAAACTGCATTTGCTTACCATCGATATCACCGTGCCACAATTGCCGTGCCACCTGCTGTCCAATGCAGAGTTTGTTGCCTGCTGCTGCTCGTGAGTAGGCCATTGTGGCCGGGAAGTCATTTTGTGGGCCATAGGGGCCGAAGCATTTTTGTGGGCCATTGAGGCCAAAGTGCTTTTGTGGGCCGTTGCGGCCGAAGATTCATGCCATTTTGTGGGCCGTTGCGGCCGAAGATTCATGCCATTTTGTGGGCTGAAGAACTCTCTGTGAAATTAGGCCACTGGGACGACTGAACTCACCTGGTGAGAGGCCAATAAGGCCACAAAGTGAGTCAACCCTCAGGGATGAATGGACAATACTGCCGGGAGGGGGCATGGAGGAGCGAACACGTGAAAGAACTTTGAACCTTTGAATGTCCTGCTCCTATGCAAATATTGGTGTTAAAAAAGTAAAATTGAATGTGCTCCGGTTCAAATCCATAATTAGAATGTTAAGTAGTGTGCATAGAGTGTGAATTTGTTTGTTAGATTAGTGATCCGACACACTAGGATAGGGACATGCCAATCTTACTGTGACACTTTGGTTTTTGGAGTTAAGTGCTTCCCATATTGCGGGTGAGAGTAAATGGGAGATTTGTGCTGTATGTTAGACAGGGCCATTACCGTGGGCTGCCACAGATGGAGGCTCGGGAGAGCCTCGGGAGAAAGGTGGGGGTCGTGTTGAGGAAATGGCCCTTAGTGTGTTATTAAATATAGGATTAGCCCAGATCCCCCCTAAAATGAATGTTTAGTCAGGTTGTTCGGTAATTGGACGTTACATGTGTGTCGGGAGGTGTAGCTGGCTGTTCATTGTTCATACAGTGGTGGTGTGCCGAGAGGTGGTTTTCTTCTTCTTCCTTCCCTTCTCCGAACTAGCCCCGCCCAGCGCTCTGAGAGTGTCGGCAGCCGATTGGTGGAGGCAGCTGCAATCTCGGGCGATGGACCAATCACGGATCCCCGGAGCAAGGTCCTGAAGAGCGAGCCCCAAGAAAGGTAAGGAAGGGACTGCATGAGGTCAGTCTGCGATCGGCTGAATGAGAAACTGCGAGTGAGAGTCTGGAATCGGCTTTGTGAGGTGCGCCCAAGAAAGGCAGGGAGGGGACGGCATGAGGTCTGTCTGCCATCGGCTGGATGAGAAACGGCTCGTGGGAGTCGCGATCTGCTGTGTAAGGGATGGCTGTGTCTGTATGCGATTTGCTTCGTGAAAGAGGCAGGAAGGACTGCATGAGGGGAGTCGGCGATCGACTTTTATGAGGAGGTCCTCGACAGGTTCATCCCGAGTCCAGTGACGGAGCCTCTGACTGTCCCTACTCATGGCACGGCTCGACACATCTTGTTATCCCGTCGATCCGCCTGCGGAGCCTAACACCCCGATTTGGCCTGATCTGGTGAGCAGGCCAGGCCTGGATTTGTATGCTGGACCTTGTGGAAAGCCAGCTAGAGCACACCGTGGATCTTCCGCTCTTGTGCCGTTGACCTTACGTGGGCTGAACGTGCTGAGGCTGCGTGCGTGGGTGGTGCGACAAAAGGACGACGCTTCCATTTTGCCACGTGGTGTGTTTGAGCTTGGGTGCTCGAATCCGTTGACATCGACTTGTCACGAGCCGCATTCGTGCCTTTGACACTTCCTCTCGTCCACGAAGCATCACCAAGTACTCTGTGTCTTGTCTGCATGTCGTCTAAGGTTTATCTCGTCAGAGACCCCTTCAAAACCCGAAATCCTTATCCCCCTAGTTAAAAACGGGTTATAGAGTAATTAAAACATCGTCGTGAATGTTTTGCTTGTCGTGTTTCCCCGATGTCCCCAATAAATCTGGCTGATTTGTATGAAGTTGCCGCTTTGAATTGGTTCGTGTGCTACCTCAAGATTCACTCGATTTGAATCGAATCGAGGAACGATTCGCTCGATTTGGGTATAAAATCGAAAATGGTTACAGACTGGTACACTCCGCTCGGTCTCTGACAAAACCAGTCTGTAACCAGGGTCTATTAGCCCAGCTGGCAAGGTACAGGTGCATTTTGGTACCGTGATTCGAGACGCGCAACCCGAGAACTGCCGAACCAGCCGGCGTTATAACACCAGAAACAGCCGGAGTGGTTTGAGAATCCCTCCGTCGCTGAATCCTCAACAATATATATAAGTAGGGTGAATATACTGGTTCTGGCTCACTTTTCCAAATGTAAATGAATGGGGGATTTTCAGCGATTCATATATTTTTTTCCCCAAAAATAAACCCCCTTTTTATCCCAAGGTATATTTATGTGTCTCCCCTTTTAACCTGGGGACACTTTTTTTTTCAAATAATCCATGCAATAAGATAAAGATTTGTTCAAGTACTAAAGTGGTAATGTGATTTGTTAAAGGTGATTCGAAAAAAATATCTGAAACGTCTAAGCCTCAGGACACTCTTTATCAAATAACCGATGCATATTGTTTAGCTCACTCATTGAACCTATAAAGATTTGTTCATTCTCAAATTCCTTCAATAGCTTAATTTTCTTTGCACAATAATCCCCATCTAAAATATTGAAAAACAAAACATTTGAATCTTTATATTTTTTAAGATACCCCTTTTGTGCCATTACGAAATGATAAACTTCTCTTAATGATCTCATCTGGCCACCGCCCGAGTTGCAAATCATTTTTGTGCATAAACCACGCCATAAAAAGAGTTTTGTTTCAAATGTTTTCAGTTCGTGTCATGAAAATGAGGAAGTATTTTTTTTGACACGTTCGTGCTGTGTGAATGAGGAAGTGTTTTTGGACAGTCATGCTGTGAAAAAATAGGAACTATTCTCTGAGACAAGGCCTCGTGTTTCTATTTTATCTCAGAACACGAACTGAAAACATTTGAATCAAAACCATTTTAGGGTATTTTAAGTATGTTTTAAAAATGATTCATACAATTTGAGAATATATCGCCCAGTTATTTTCCAAGCTGACGTCTTATTTTAAGATTTTAAGCTGACGTCAAGCTGATATTTTAATGACGCCTGAAGCGTCATTTCCTGTGGCCACACCCAATGATTAAGCAATCTCCTCATCGTTGCCTTATAAGTGATTCGCCAGACAAAGTTTCTGCCAGACGGGATTTTCATTTTTACAACTGAGACATGAGCGATCTTTCTTCCGCGAACAAAACAGCTCAACACAAAGTTGGTAAGCCTGTGTATAGGTTCCTCTTTGAACGATGAAGCAATTGATTATAAATTAAATCGTGATAATTCTGATATATATATATATATATATATATATATATATATATATATATATATATATATATTTTTTTTTTTTCTTAGCAGGTCCTTGGAAGAAGAGCAGTTTACATATCACGACGAGGTGCATGAAATTAATGCTCTTATTGAAGAGGTCAATCATCTTAGAAGAGAATTGAAAAACATTTTTAATGACTGACACGACGTCTTATCACGGTCTCTGATCTTTTTGCCATCTTGTACCAATGGTAAAAAAAAACTGAGACATGGACTCACTCTCTTCCGATGAAGATAACAGCTCACAACAAAGTTGGTAAGTTTGTGTATGGTTTCCTCTTTGAACGATGAAGCAATTGATTATAAATTAAATCGTGATAATGCGAAAATATATATTTTTTCCTGGCAGGTCCTTGGAAGAAGTGGAGTTTACATATCACGATGAGGTGCATCAAATGAATGCTCTTATTGAAGAGGTCAATGATTTTAGAAGAGAATTGAAAAACATTTATACTGACTGGTACGAAGTCTTATCATGGCCTCTGATCTCGAATGAATTAAACCAATGGTGAGACACGTGTGTGTGTGTGTGTGTGTGTGTGTGTGTGTGTGTGTGTGTGTGTGTGTGTGTGTGTGTGTGTGTGTGTGTGTGTGTCTGTGTGTGTCCGTGTGTGTGTGTATATATGTGTAGCTGTGTGTGTATATGTGTGTAGCTGTGTGTGTATATGTGTGTAGCTGTGTGTATATATGTGTAGCTGTGTGTATATATGTGTGTGTATATATATATATGTATATATATATATATATATATATATATATATATATATATGTATATATATATATATATGTATATATATATATATATATATATGTATATATATATATATATATATATATATATATATATATATATATATATATATATATATATATATATATATATATATATATATATATATATATATATATATATATATATATATATATATATATATATATATATGTATATATGTGCGTGTGTCTTTCCCTGTCTGTTTGTCTCTCTCTATCTCTCCCTGTCTGTCTCTTTGTATCTCTCTCTGTCTGTCTTTCTACCTCCCTCTGTCTGTTTGTCTCTCTCTATCTCTCCCTGTCTGTCTCTTTGTATCTCTCTCTGTCTGTCTTTCTACCTCCCTCTGTCTGTCTCTCCATCTATACCCTTGACTCGTTATTTTTTTTTTTCAGCTCGATCACACAACATCAGCTGTTGAAGCAATCTGGTACAACACATGATTTTCTGGAGGTAAATGTTTCTGAATTATTATTTAGTTATTCTTTTATTAATATCACTCTCTCTTTGGAATGTCTTCTTATGTTGGTTGCATCATCAGCTTGGACACGGTTTTACCAGTACACTGGAATTCATTTTATTGGCCTTGGAAGGATGACAGGCTGAGTCGGCCTCCTGGTGTGTTAATTCAGTGGTCAACGAGGCTTGAACTTAGAACCAACACCAGGCTTACTCATATTACCATGTAATTATCTTTATAAAACCTAATTATTATCCACTTTTTGTTTCAAAACAGAATATGGTGTCTGAGTTTCGAAATCACAAGACATCTGAAGAAGATTGCTGGGAAAGATTATACATTCTCGCAAATGAATATTTAATATTTTCAATTTTGATTCATTATATTTGTTTTGTTTACAATTACTTGATTTTGAATTTCAAAAAAAGGATTAAGACATGAAGGAGAGGGAGGGGGTGGGGGGGGGGTAGGTGCGCTCCCCCAATGACCCATCACCCCCTCATCCAACCCCTCCCCTCCCCATGTGTGTGTGTGGGGAAGGGTGGGGGTGGGATGAGGGAGGTGGTGGGTCAAAGGTGGGGGCGCCGAGGGGGGATGAGGGGGTGGGGCTTGTGTGGGTGGGGTTTATGTGGGCGGGGCTTCGGTGTGGGCGGGGTGTGTGTGGGCGGGGCTTGTGTGGGCGGGGCGTGTGTGGGCGGGGCTTGTGGGAGGGCGTTTATGTGGGTGAGGCTTCGGTGGGGTTTATGTGGGTGGGCTTCGGTGGGGTTTGTGTGGGCAGGGTTTATGTGGGCGGAGCTTCGGTGGGGCTTATGTGGGAGGGGTGAATGTGGATGAGGCTTATGTGGATGAGGTTTGTGTGGATAAATGGATGGGTGGATGGGTGGATGAGTGGAGCTTGTGTGGATGGGTGGATAATTTTTTAATTAAATAAACATGTTGTGTGTGGGGAACTAATTAACTAATCACTAATTATGTGAATATGATGAATATGGGTGGAGTTTGTGTGGGGTTTGTGTGTGTGGAGCTTGTGTGGAGCTTGTGGGGGGTTTGTGTGTGGTGGGGTTTGTGTGGGGTTTGTGTGGGGAGGGGTTTGTGTGGAGCTTGTGTGGGGTGGGGTTTATGTGGGTGGGCTTTGTGTGGGCGGAGTCAAAAAGGGGCGGAGTCAAGAAATTTCAATTTATCTTTGTCTTTTGTAATTCCTGTGAATAAAATGAACCTAAAATCTCTTCCCCTTCCAAATCATGTATCTTATCAGTCCAAGGAACCATGTCTATTACATCAACAATTTTAAAAAGCTCGTTCGTCCATCGTTTAATATAACCCTTTTCAAAATGAGATTTCCACCTATATATTCTTACGATATCACCAACTTTGAACTTAGGTTTTCTGACATTAATCTCTTTTTCATATTTTAATTTTGTAAATGTTTCTAATGGTTTCATATTTGTTGACGTGTGAATCGTGTCATTATACTTATCCACAATATCCTGAATAATAAGAGTATTAACTGTTTTGTTTTTTAATGGTACAACCCATGCGTATCTACTCCTCAAATCAATAACAGTTAAAGCATACTTGTACCCCTTATCATTATTGAGTTCAATCAAATCAGCAGACCAGATATAATCAACTTCCTTGGAATAAACTTTCCTTCTCTGAAACTTTGTGAATATTGGTTTATGTAATTCATCAGCTAATTGCTCTTCAGTCTTAATGACATCATTAGAGCCGATAAGTTTTTTGAATTTCCAAGTCCAAGTTTCAATTTAGCACTGATCATCTTCTTCACAATGAACCGATCAACTTTTTCTCTCAAGGTTGGATTTTGTATCAGAGACAAATTATACAACATTTCTCTATCGGCTTCATGCTTTTCTTCCAACGTTGTGGTATTCCCATAATCAATATCGTGTCTCATGCACACTTCATCAACTCTATTGATGGGTTTACTCCAGGATTTAGGATTGTCTGCCTCATCTAATCTTTTATCTAAGTTTGTGCCTGGACCACAGAAAGAATACCCTGGAAGATGTAATTCCCCTGGTATTCCAGAAGTTGTAAATTTACTTCCTGATAAAAACTTTTGTATATCTCCTCCTCGTTTGTGTTTGGAGATAAATTGATTTTTTTTTGAACCACACACCGAACATATACCTTTTTGTATAACCCTGTTATTTTTACTTTTAACATATGAGATATTTTTACTCTTGGTTTTCTTTTTACATTTGAGACAATAACTCATTTATTAATGTGAAAAATTCCTGCAGAGTGCAAAAACCTTATTAGTTTCCAACATGCACATTTGAATCTTAATTTTTAAAACATAAAGAATCCTTAGAAATGCCTTCACTCTCTCCTCCATTTATTAAAGAAAAAAAAAATGAAAAACTTGAATCAAAATGAATATCTTGTCGATGTCATTAGTCTTGTCGAAAGTATTGCAAATAGACTTGTCAATTCTTTGTTTTCCTCCTCGGTGGGTTGAGTTATTTTCTGTAATACCACCAATCTTTTTTTAATCTCACTGGTTTCCATATTTTGATTTTTATTTTGTCTCGCTCTTTCCTCCCTTTTCTTCTCTCTCTCCTCCCTCTCCTTCTCTCTCTCCTCCCTCTCCTTCTCTCTCTTCTCCCTCTCCTCCTTCTCTCTCTTCTCTTTTTCCTCCTCTTTTTTTCTCCCTCTCCTTCTCTCTCTTCTCTTTTTCCTCCTTCTCTTTCTTCTCCCTCTCCTCCTTCTCTCTCTTCTCCTTTTCCTCCTTCTCTTTCTTCTCCCTCTCCTCCTTCTCTCTCTTCTCCTTTTCCTCCTCTTCCCTCTCTTCTTCAACTCCTTCCTCATCCCTTATTATCCTTGAATCGCTTACACCCCATAGAATATCACACATATATTCATCAGGATTTCTTGTTATTCCTGTATCCAAAATAATTTTTTTTACAACAGGAAACCAATAAAATTTCTTTTGAATTTCTAAAAGAGCCTTCCCTTTTCTTAACTTTATAATTTTTTCATTATTTAACATTCCAATTAAATCTAAAGTTGTCGGTTTATCAACATCAGGATAATGCCAATCTTTTATTGAAAATACCTCATTCTTATGTTGTAGAACATATTTATTAAAATACCGAATACCCTTTTCTTGAAGGTATGCTTGGACACAGAAATGATAATTTTCTTGAAGCCTTCTTGCTGTCATTTATGTATTAGAAATATATGTTAGAATAATATTATGGCACGAAACACCTCCCCATCTTCCCATAGTTAAATAATTTTCTATTTCCTTACTTATTATATATAATCCTGTTTTTTTCTGTTTTCATGATATAAACAAGGGCAAAACCATTATTATATTTACCCTTATTAAATTCTTTTATTTGTTGTTTACTAATCGTGGCCCCACAAAACTCATTCTCAATACCAAGTGGATAATATTCTTCCTTACGAGACTGATTTCATTGTTCCAGGTCTTCGAGGTTAATTTTAAATGACCAATTATACCCTAAATCATTCATATCATACCCCCATTGTTCTATTCTCATACAAACGATACGCCCTTCTTTATAAAAATTTATTTTAATTCAAACTGTGAATTCTGTATGACCTGGAGATAATATCAACACTTCTGTATCTTTGGAATACACGGCCGTTTTATTTAAGGATATATATTGTGATAAATCGCTTAATCTCACCAAGTCATTCGCGTCAGTCGGGCTTGGATAATTTTTTAATTTATAAGCATTTTTCATGTTAATATTTTTGGTTATATTATATTTATGTTGTTCAGCCTGTGCCTTTGTGTAATAATTTGATAAATCAATATCCAGTTCTTGAGATACACCAAAGATAGAACCATCTTTACCAACATAAGTCATTTATATTAGATTAAAAATAATATCATAAAATTTTTTATTTTTGTTGAGTTGAAATAACACATATAGACATAATTGACCACAACACTTGGAATTTAATTCTTGGACTTGAAATGTTTGATAAACACCATTCTGTAAGAATTTTATGACTTCAACAGGTGGTGGAAGACCAAAACTATCAAAATAATATTTGTCTTGACTATTAAAAATACAAACCCAATGAGAACCGTTCCCATTATTATCTTCTAAGTTCATAATAATATTCTTTGTATGTTTCGGCACATTTGTTAATTCATCTCTCATACAAATAACCACATTATGAATTTTTAATTTCTTACAATATTTGACAAGTTGTAAATTTGATGTTGTATTCTTTCCAAATTCTTTAAACCACTCATCAATGCTCATTTATTTATTAGAAAGATATAATCCATTACCTCTTTTCGTTAATTTTACACCTGCTTGTGCTATAGAAGAAAGCATATCTCCAACTAACAATCTCACTTTATCAGGCAGACCTTCAAGTTTTTCAGCAAAATCTACAATTACACCACTTCCACTAATTTGTTTCTCCAACTCTTTGTTATGTCTTTCCAATTCTTTTTTGAGCCTGGAGTTGAGCCTTCCTTTCGTTGGCAGTTTTCACCGCTGTTGAAATACCACCCGGCAATGCTCCAACCACACTTAAACCAGCAAATAAAGGAATTAGAAATGGGAGAAATCCTCCACTCGTCTCTCTTATTGAATATTTTTTCAACATTGGTTTTGTCATTTTAATTTTAAGTGAGCCAGTGTCATTCAAGATTTTAACCTGTTCTCTTGTGAGCAAAACATCAATTCTTACTGCTCCTTTTCTCTGAATTGTATTAACGTTAATCATACAAGGCTTTTGATTTTGAACACAAGATGATAGTTCATGAAGATTGATTTGATTAACATATACCCCAGTTGGTACTTTGCCACTCATTTATTTAACAAAAAATTGTGTGAGACTAATCATCACACCATTATCTGTAATTCTGTTTCTTCCAAAAGCAAACAATATGTATCAACTTCTTCACTCTCTCCTCTTTCAATGTATAGGGAAGTATCCACTTGATTAGACTTTATAGTTTCCTTTTGAGCGCTCAGGTCAAACGCATAGATTGTATACAAACTTTTAAATGCTGTCATATCCAAAATAGGTTCTTTATTTCCATTACTTTCACACACCTTTTGGTAAGACTTGTATACTTCAGCAAAATCATTTTTTCCCAATTAATTTCCAATCTATCTCGTGGATAAAATGTTCCATCTAGAGAAACGCGAAGTTGTTTCACCTTAGCATTATCACTCAATGCATTATTCTTATCAGTCGCAGTATCACCATTTGGCTTTTTTAAAATGATCCACAGATATCGTGGCTTTCCTTCCAGAACACCCAAATTCCACGTGTAAGTAGTTTGGTTGAGTTTAACGTGTTGACATCTTCTTTTGAGGTATGATACACTGAGTGGTTTCTTTGAGTTAAGTCTTCGATTCAACATCTCTTCTGTTTTAAGATTAGGAGTATATTCACTGATATACCAACTCATCTCCTCAATTACAAATTTATTCTGATCACCAAAAGCATTACCAACACCAAAAAGCAATCTATTTTCATTATCATTCCTTTGTAGTTGAAATCTAATTTTAAGACCATACAGAACTTTATCATGATCACAAAATCCAAATATACCTTTAAGAGGAACTGCCACAGTAAAACTATTTTCTGCTTTTGTATCATCATTTATACGCTCCTTTCCTTTGAATATATCCAGGGTCTGTGTTTGTTCCCGTTGACATATCAGGAATAAAACCTTCGACAGACCCCTTTCCCATTCTATCACTGAATGTATGGAGTGTAAATTTCATCATTTCAGATACAGCAGAGACATAATCAACCACTTCAACTTCTTGTGTTCCAATATACAAACGCACACTATCAAACATTTTCCAGAAGAAATTGTGTGTTTGTGTTAGTCGCAGCCTTAGTGAATTTAAATTTACACAACAAGAAACTTTCGGATAGATTCAAATAGGTTTGTTGATTATTTATTTCAAAACTTTTTGTACCATTCGTATTCCAGTCTGTTCCAGTTATTGCATTTACCTTGAAGTAATCTTCTTTTTTAGTGGAGTTTGAGATAATAATAGTATCATCCAAATCATAGATACTATCAATTGCTTCCATACTTGTATTTATTTAGGAAAAAAGATGTTAAAACTTTTGAAACCCTGATCCAAGTATTCGAATTATTTTCTGTCATTCTTGGGGGGACAACTGAGTTTTGCCTTTCTTAATTTCTTTTATTGCTTGTAATTTATGAGATTCCTTCTGGGCATCTTTTATGCTCTTTACAGCACCTGCTACATTTCCCACAGCAGAAGCAGTTGAACCAATTAGATCTTTATGTTTAAGAATAGTTGAACCAATACCCATGAGAGTATCAATTATCCCATCTCCTCTAAATTGATGTCCAACACCCCTTTGTCTCTTGGGTTTATAGTATCCTCTTCCAAGATACATACCTTCACCCTTGTAGTATGGGGAAAGGAACATCCCATCCCCTGTAATTATTTTATATTTTCCCAACTCGTGTTTCCTCACAATAACCATCGTATTTATTTATTGGAAAACTTCACGTAGGTGAATTCTGATGGATATAACTTCTCCATTAAAAGAAATCATACGATTATCTTGGTCGGTTATCCTAAAATTTACTCTGTGTATGGTTTTTCCTGACACAGGGAGATAAACCAAATTTTTGGGTTCCATATTGAATTTATAACCAATTGGGGTTGAGTATGCGCTGAATGAAAATATTGCATTTGTTTTTTTCCATCATTATAAGCACCATCAATCAAATCACAGTGAATTAACACCGAATTTATTCCTGAGGATATTTGAATGACATTATCACTGTAAAACGTCCCATTAGTTTCAATCTTTTTTGAGGAGAAACCCAATAACTCTCTAAATGAATTATCAATTGTGAAATCAACCTTGTAGTTATTTTTAACTTTAATCGTTGATTTTGAAGTATGTTTTTGAATGTCTATAACAATATTT
Source organism: Eptatretus burgeri (assembly GCF_056783735.1). Taxonomy (NCBI): domain Eukaryota; kingdom Metazoa; phylum Chordata; class Myxini; order Myxiniformes; family Myxinidae; genus Eptatretus; species Eptatretus burgeri. The sequence goes on from NC_140971.1 coordinate 72,423,591, forward strand.
TTTGGTTCATCACCCTGTTCTTTCATAAGACGAGCAATTTCGGAAGATATTTGAGAAATCTCATATGCTCCGGGTGAGACTGTTATCGTTTTGTATCCACTTCCGGGATTATAACAAAACTTGTCATTTTTATCAGTTATATTAAATAAGGTATTATAAGTTTCCATGGACAAGAAAGATGCCTCATATTCTTTTGTTGGGTCAGGTTGTAGTGGGTATGGGAATGAAGATGTGTGGTCGCTTGTTGTGAAATTAAAACTCAGGATTGTGCTTCTCATCGTATTTAATCTGAGATAAAATGTCTTTATATTGAGATTTATTAATTATTTTCATGTTCATCAACTGGTCTAAAATGGCTGATGCTTCATTAAAACAATTGTTATTTCCAGCCTTCTTACTACCTAACAACAATAACAGTCTATTAACTAATTGTGATGGGTCATTTGGAAGAAAACTAATACCTGAACCAAGGATACTTAAAGCCTGAATAATGTGTTTCTCCTTCTCATTTTTCCTACTTTTACTAGAAATACTAACCCTATAATTTAGAGTGTTCAGCAGATCAATATATACTCTATCATCATTATTTTTCATATCCAATGGTTTATCAATATACTTTGAGTCATCCCTCACAGTTGAACCTTGTCTTCCATCTTTTGTGAGAAGAAACATTAATCTCAGAGTTACTTTAACAGGGGGTTGAGCAGAACCCAAGAACCTTAATTCATTATTAAATATCAATACCTTTTCTTGAACAAGATGAAATATTGCTGGTTGTTCTGTTGGAATGAGTCCTGCTTTGGTTTTTGAATCCGCTGAATATTCATTGTTTTGAAGAGCATTCACAATATAATCACGGGGTCGATTAATCTCTTCCAGTTGTTGAAATAAACCTTCATCATCATATACCTTTAATTCTTCTAAATGCTCTAATTCTTCCTCCGTCATTTGATCAAAATCTTTTAACATTTGAAGTTTTTTAGGAGTATATTCTACTGTGGGAACTGTGGAAACATCTTTCATTTTTTTCTTCGGAAGTTTTTAAAAGTGGTTTAAAAAATTTCTCTTGTTTTCTTTCAAATGCTTCTTCGCCCGTTAGTTTCTGTCTGCATTTCTTCTTTATGTCTTCCTGCTGTTTTACAACTTTTGAAACCAACTCTTGATGATCCTTAAATCTTCTTACTCTTTCTTTTGCTTCCATTTATTTATTGTAAAATATCATTTAATGAATTGTAAAGATCAACAGGGAAATTTTTCTTTTCTTCATCATTCAAGTAGATGTGTTCAAATAAATCCTTTTCTTTAAATATTTCATCAAATTCTTTATTAACATTAATGCGAGTTGTAATTTCTTCTTCACTAATACTTGCATCTCTGCTTTTCATACGTTTGCGTTGAGTTTCTTCATCAACATCAAAACCGAATGATAAAATCTTCACTCCGCTCAGATGTTTAATAATTTGTCTCGTTCCTTCTGGATTAGTTTCTAATATCCCAAGACCACCAGAATTTAGTTTCCTTAACTCACTCTTACAATGTGAATATTTTGTTGCACCAAGAGAAACCTCCTCAAATATTTGACCTTCATTCCTCAATCGCATATGTTCCTCCACTGAAATATAGTGATAATCTTCACCTTTTACTTCTCCAGGTCTTATTGCTCTAGTTGTTGTTGATACAATGCGTATCACGGGGTGTTTTTTAAGTAAATTTACAATATTCTCATTTGTATTACACAAGAACCTTGATTTATGAAAGTTTTTTCCAGAAGCAGATTTACCCACAAGATTTACAATAATAGTTGTCATTTATATATGTAATTGTTTATAAAACAAAAAATATATCCCTTAATATCCCATCTTGTTTCACAACAATATATTTATATTTTTCAGTCGTGTGCTTCATGTAATCCTCAAATTTCTTTTTACTACATAATGTAGAACAATTATCTCTCCAAAAATTATTGATATCTATTGAATTTAACTTGAATAAAATAAAAGTATTAGCATTGTTTCTGATGGAACGACGAGGAAGTTGAAAGTACGATTGACTAAGATAAATACAATTACAAGAAGAATGTCTCCCTCTTGTGTAGTAGCTGTCCATTACCATTTGGTTTCTCTCATTAACACAATCATCAAAGATAACGAGGTTCTTTTTTGATTAATCCAAATCTTATATTAGACGGGAGACGGTATATCATCCGTATTATCACTTAGAATACAAGTTATAGGATTTGATTTCTTTTTACATCTCTGTGTATCACAAAATAGTTGAATTATATCTTCAATGTCATAATCATTTAGGTTTTTTTGACGTTTAAATAAACCGATTATATCTTCTTTTTGAAGACCAGCATTAAAACCTTGTGAGAGTAATTGATACTCTGGTTGAAAACTCGACTTTGTGAAAATTATTAAATTATCATAATCTAAAAAGTTGGGAGTGAGGAGCATCTTTAAAAGTAAGCAGGTTTTTCCACATCCACTTGAACCAACTATGAGACATCTTAATGAATTTGGGAGATTTTTATGGTTGTTAAATTTTATCTTATTTTCCCAAATGGGTAAAAAATCATTCATTTATATATTTGGAAAACAGGTTATTTAATTTATTATTGGCTTTTTTAGAAACTCAATATTTTATCCTAAGTTCAGGTTTAATTTCTAGATAATCCATTATTTTATTTATACAATATCTTGTGTTGATATTTCCCTGAAAATTACATCCATGAATAATATATAACAACAATCCTTTGAACATATCTCTTATACGTTCAGTTTCTACCCTTGTAAGGAAAGGTGTGTTATCACCCTCATACTTTACATTCATTTCTCGATTCAATCTTGTAAAGTAATTCATTTTTGGTGTAAATCTAAAAGAATTATTTTCCTTTTTATATTTTTTATTATCATTAATTAGAAGATAATCACAGAAGATACATTGTTTATAGGCTTTTGACTCTGTGTTTAATCCCCGTCTTTCACACGCAGGACAATTCTCAAATTTGTCATATGGAGAATCAGGAAAGTATAGCATATTTATAAAGTAAAACTTTACTTAAACTGAAATTCATCTATACTTTCAGTTGTATATTGAATCATATTTAATAATATTACCATCGATATCGATATACTTTTTTTCATTACCAGATTCAACGACAACATTTTTTATATTAAAGGTAATTTTAAAATGATCGTTAACTACTATTGAACGAAATGTCATTTCACCTGATATATTAACATCCTTTATTTCATCAGGATTTACATCTTTAGGGTTGTTGAAAAAAACACAAATTTCTCCTTGCATATTACAGATGGTCTTATCTTTTCTTTCTAAAGCTTCATCCATGAGGTTTTTGTTTTTTGATACTTTTTCTTGTTTCATTGCTTTTTCTAGTTTTGAATATATTACCAGAAGGAGAGGAGAAACTTTTGTTAGAGATACTTTAATTGATGTTCTACCAGGTATACAAAAAGCCCTTCCACTGAAGGAAATTGAAGAACTCATATTATTTACCATAATAGTTTTTATCCAATAGTTGTTATATTTATCTTTGTTCAATTTTACATCCTTGACATATTTCTCAGTATCTTTAACAAATGAAGAGATTGATTGAAACTTGTCTTTTGTGTCTTGAAACATTGTATTTATTAAGTGAAAAAGTTGGAGGATAAAATGGTTTTAAGCACAGATTCACCTGTAAAATAAACGAAATTTTCATCAAGAAAATTTTAGTTTCAGCAAAGATTTATTATATAAATATGGTGAATACAACATACTGCGATGTTTGTAATCACAAATATAAACATTATAGAAAACACCTCCGAACCAACAAACACACATTTAATCTATTTCATAAAATATCTCCTCTTGAGTTGGAAAGAAAACATTGTGATATCTGCTCAAAGGATGTTTTGAAGAGTAGTTATAATAGACATCTTCAATCACAAAAACACAAGAAAAATGAGTTTAAAGTAAAGGGAGACTATTATATTGAAAACACTGATGGGGCATTTAAAGGGCATATAAAAATAAGGATTTTTCAATTTGGAGAACCCGGTCCATCATCAATAGCTGAATCAATTGAAATAGTGAAACCTGATGTTGAAAAAGTTATTAAAAAGACATTAAAAGAAATGAAAACTTTAAAGTTTTATATGGGAGTGAAAATGAATATGAAAAGACAAGATGAAGAACAAACTCCTTATATGAGAACAGATCTTCATTTTATAACATCATTTCAAGATTTTTTGAATAGTGGGGTTTATGAAGAACTATCAAAACAAGAGGAGGATGTTGATAATACAGTGGTAGGAAGTGGATTCAATATTAAAAAATCATCTTTTTAGATATACACATTCTAAAATCAAACCCTCTTAAAGCTTCTTCTTATATTGAATTACCAAAAGAAATAAAACTAAAGAAGGCAGTTGTTAATATCAAGAACAATGATAGTAAATGTTTTCTCTGGTCTGTTCTTGCTCACTTTCATCCACCAAAATGTAATTCAGAAAGAGTAAAACAATATATGAAATATGAGAATACCTTGGACATTAAAGATTTTAAATTCCCAATGCCACTAACAGATATTCCTAAATTTGAGAAAAAGAATAATCTTTCTATTAATGTATATGGATTAACGGATACAAACAAAGTTCAAATATTAAAAATTTCAAACAACTATAAAAATGAAGAAACACACATTGATCATTTATATTTTAGTGTTGGAAATAATTCACATTACACATACATCAATAATTTATCAAGATTAATCTCTTCTCAGGTATTCAGAACAGCAAACAAAATATATCCTTGTAAGCGATGTCTTAATTCATTTCATACAAAAGAACGATTAGAACAACATTCAAAATATTGTAGTAATCATAAATCAGCTGTAATTACAATGCCTAAACCTGGTGAAAAGATTTCTTTTGAAGATTATAATAAATCTATCATGCACCCATTTGTGATATGCGCTGATTTTGAATGTATCCTTAAAAAGATAAATACTGCTTCTCCTAATCCAAAAGAATCATATACAAATAAATATCAAAAACATATTCCTTGTGGTTTCTGTTATTATATCAAATCATCTGTTGGAGAAAAGTATAACAAACTTGAACATTATAGTGGAAAAAAAAGCTTCACAAGAGTTTGTAAAACGATTAGAAAAGGATTGTATAAGACTCACTAAATTAATGAAAGAAACAAATGAACCGATGAAATTAACTAAAGAAGAAAAATTAGAATCTAGAAAGAACAATATCTGTCATATTTGTGAGGGGGAAATTAAGGAGTCTAAAGTTAGGGATCGTTGTCATCTTACTGGTAAATATAGAGGTCCCGCTCATTCCTGTTGTAATCTTAATTATAAATTACCTTCTTTTATTCCAGTCTTTCTTCACAACAGCGCCAACTATGATACACATCTATTTATAAATGAACTTTCAAAAACACCAGCGAATATTTCTGCCATAACAAACACAAGTCAAAAGTATATTTCATTTACAAAAATGATATTCACAAAACCTTTAACTCGTATTAGGTTTCTAGATTCTTACAAGTTTATGGGAACACCACTAGCCTACCTCGCATCAAATCTGAGCTCCACGGACTCTTTTTCCAAATCTTAATTCATTCTTTCCAAAAGAGGAAATTCTCACTAAAGAGGAAATTCAGATTAAAGAGAGAATTCAAAGTAAAGAGGAAACTAATTAATGAAGAAATTCTAACTGAAGATGAAATTCTAATTATAAAGAAAAGTCGAACAATGAATGAAATTCTCACTAAAGAGGAAATTCAGATTAAAGATGAAATTCTGATTAAAGAAGGAATTCTTACGAGAGAGGAAATTCAAACAAGGAATGAAATTCAAATTAAAGAGAAAATTCTTACAAGTAAGGGAATTTATCCTTATGATTATATGGATTCATTTCTGAGATTTAAAGAAACACAACTTCCTTCAAAAGAAAGTTTCTATAATAACCTTTATGAAGAAGAGATAAGTGATAAGGAATATAAACACGCACAAGAAATATGGAAAATATTTAAGATAAAGAACCTTGGAGAATATCATGATTTATATCTAAAAACAGATCTTTTATTGTTAGCTGATGTGTTTGAAGCTTTTAGATCACTCTGTCATAATAAAAATTGTTATGGATTAGATCCTGCCCACTATTTCACAGCTCCTGGTTTAGCTTGGAGTGCAATGTTGAAAATGACAAAACAAGATATAGATTTAATCAGTGATGTTGATATGCTTTTGATGATTGAGAAGTCCAAGAGAGGTGGAATATCACAAGTATGTTCAAAAAGATATGCTAAAGCAAATAATAAATATCTTCCAAATTATGATAGTGAAAAAGATAGTAATTATTTGATGTACTTTGATGCTAATAATTTGTATGGATGGGCAATGTCTCAATCTCTGCCTTATGGTAAATTAGAGTGGGTGGAAGAAAAGGATTATGAAAAGGCTTTGATGAATATTGTTATTTCTTCTCAAGAGGAATTGAATGACGAAGAAGAAGGTTATTATTTTGAAGTTGATTTGAGGTACCCGTGTGATCTTCATAATAAGCATAAAGACCTTCCTTTTGCATGTGAGAAAGGAACCCCAAAGAAAGAATGGTTCAGTGATTATCATAAAAGTTTTAATATTAAAGGTAAATCAACAGAAAAGTTATTAACAACATTCTCTGATAAAGAGGGATGTTTTGCATCAGAGAAGCTTAAAACAGTTTTTGAGAGAAGGCTTGAGAGTAGCTAAAATTCATAGAGTTTTAACAAAGTCCTTGGGTGAAAAAGTATATTCAATTCAATACAGATATGAGAGCAAATACAAAAGTAAAATTTGAAGGAGACTTTTATAAATTAATGAATAATGCTGTATTTGGAAAGACTATGGAAAATGTTAGAAACAGGCAAAACATTAGATTCGCAACATCTTGGAAAGAAGCTTCGAGATTGATAAATAAACCAAGTTTTGAGAGAGAAGAGGTTTTTTCAGAGAACTTTTCTGCAATTCATATGTAAAAGGAAAGTATTGTTATGGATAAACCAATTTATATTGGAACAGCAGTTCTTGATTTATCAAAGATATTGATGTATGATTATTTGTATAATGACTTAAAGAAAGAGTATGGTGAAAATGTTTCATTGTTGTATATGGACACTGATAGTTTTATCCTAGATATAAAAACTGATGATGTTTATAAAGATATGAAGAAAAATATTGGAGTTTATGATACAAGTAATTTCAGCAAGAAGAGTGAGTCATTTTCCAAAAAGAATGAAAAGGTTATTGGTAAGTTTAAGGATGAGTTGGGTGGAAAAGTAATGAGTGAGTTTATTGGATTGAGAGCAAAGGCATATGCTTATAAGTATGGTGATCAGATTGATAAGAGGTTAAAGGGAATAAAGAAATATGTAATAAAGAAATCAATAACTTTTAGAAATTATTATAATTGTTTGATGAATAAGAAAGAAGAATATAGGAAAATGAATACAATAAGAAGTTATAAACATAACATATATAGTGAAGAAGTAAATAAAAAGGCATTAGGAGCCTTTGATGATAAGAGATTTATTTTAGATAATGGAATAGATTGTGTTCCATATGGATATTGTATGATAGAGTGAATAGAATAGATTGTGTTTTAACGATGGGAAGATGGGTTAGGGTTTTTTAAGGGCTATCGCCGCGTTTTTTTTTTTGCAATATATAAATGGTCAAACCAAGTATTAATCAAACTTAAGAGTGGAGAAAATCTCAGTCTTGGTATATAAATGGAAAACATAATGAATGTGAAAAATATCAAATGTCTTATTGAAAAAATAACTAAAACAAAGGTAAATAAAACAAATAAGCGAATCAATTTAAAAAGTAGTAAGTTAGAGGATGTAAAGAAAAAAATGAATATCCTTGAATGGACTGAAAACTTTGATGGTTGTCAATTGAACAATGAAAAAACAATTTGCTATAATCTCAAAATGATATGTGGCTCAGGAGGTGGTCAAACAAGAGCATTAAGAGAAGTTTATCATTTCGTAATGGCACAAAAGGGGTATCTTAAAAAATATAAAGATTCAAACGTTTTGTTTTTCAATATTTTAGATGGGGATTATTGTGCAAAGAAAATTAAACTATTGAAGGAATTTGAGAATGAACAAATCTTTATAGGTTCAATGAGTGAGCTAAACAATATGCATCGGTTATTTGATAAAGAGTGTCCCGAGGCTTCGACGTTTCAGATTTTTTTTTTGAATCACCTTTAACAAATCACATTACCACTTTAGTACTTGAACAAATCTTTATCTTATTGCATGGATTATTTGAAAAAAAAAGTGTCCCCAGGTTAAAAGGGGAGACAAATAAATATACCTTGGGATAAAAAGGGGGTTTATTGTTAGGGAAAAAAAATATGAATCGCTGAAAATCCCCCATTCATTTACATGGGGAAAAGTGAGCCAGAACCAGTATATTCACCATATATATATATATATATCGATGAAGTCATCCCTCATATGGCACCCTGAACACTCTCTCTCTCTCTCTCTCTCTCTCTCTCTCTCTCTCTCTCTCTCTCTCTCTCTCTCTCTCTCTCTCTCTCTCTCTCTCTCTCTCTCTCTCTCTCTCTCTCTCTCTCTCTCTCTCTCTCTCTCTCTCTCTCTCTCTCTCTCTCTCTCTCTCTCTCTCTCTCTCTCTCTCTCTCTCTCTCTGT
>NC_140971.1:72437319-72444819 GCF_056783735.1 Eptatretus burgeri
GGAGGGGGTCAAAGGCGAAGTTACGGGGGGATAAAAGGACGGTGTTCGTCAGTCAAAGGAGTAGTAAAGGTCGGAACGAGGCGAGGGAGTCAGCAGAACGAGAACGAAGAGTCGGAACGAGGCGAGGGAGTCAGCAGAACGAGTCGTAAAAGTCGGAACGAGGGAGTCAGCAAAACAGGAACGAGAGGGTAGTAAAGGTCGGAACGAGGCGAAGGAGTCGGAACAGAGAGTCAAGACTTCGCGGGCGGTGGAGCTGCTCGTCGTGTGCGTTGAAGTCGGAACGGAGGGGACGAGCTGTGGAGAGGCGGCGAGGGCGGACGAGGGGGTGCTCGCGTCGTGCAGGGAGCTGCACCCCTGGGAGGCCGGCAGCGCGACCTGGCCGAGGTGGAGACGCTCGTCGCGCACATAATAAAGATCCTCTATACCCCGAGCATCAGCAACCCCCTCCTGTTTCCCCCCCGCGCTGAGATAGTGCGACCAAGGGGGCCCCGTTCCCACCCCCCTGCCAGGCACTGTCCACGAGGCCCGCGGGTTGCGGGGCCATCGCCGCTCCGCGTCTCATCACCAGACGGGTAGGCCCGACCAGGTCTCGGCCCCAGGCCTACCTCATTCTTGGGGGATTTCTTTTCCTTGGTTTTGGGTATGTGTTGTCGGCGCCGTCTGTGAAGTAGAATTGTATAAGTGTTGCCGTGTGCTCGGTAGTCGGTATTAGCTCTGCACTGTGTTTTCACTTTTATGTTTGCTTTTTGTGTAAATGGAATTGTGTTTTCTTTTTTTTTGTGTGCATTTGGTGGAATTGTATTTGTGTGCTTCCCGTGTGCCGAGAATAAATGTGCTTTATTGTTGAACTGTTTCCCGCTTCGCTTCGTCTTTTCCCCCCATTGAACCCTCATCTTGCTTCACGTAAAGGGTTGGTAGTGGGCTGAGTACGCCCGATAATTAATCGAACCGTCGAGGTCGACGATAACACCGCTCGGTTATTCTGATAGTACGGAACGGGTCGCTTAAGTGGCCCGTGCCGAAGTCGACCTGCGGCGAGGTGCGATCGCCCGGTCTACCCTCCGCGTGGGTACTTAGGTAGTTCGAATTTGGCGAGCAACCCTATCCCACGCGGGGGCTGATTGGCTCGATCGCGGTGAGACCGAAAGGTCCACCCGTGACTGGTTCCCGGCGTTAGTCCGAGAGGGTCACGACTGGATTGTCCGTCCGGTGGGCGACGTGCCGCGATTCGAGTTACGTGGCCGTCGCACGCCGGCGGGCGCGAAGACCGCAACACTGGTGTCAGGTCGTGCGATACAAATTCATCGCCCTCCTCTCGGCACTGGTATCGGAGAACAGGAAAACGGGCTCTCCTGTCTCCGGCTAAATTCACGGGAATCGGTCCAGGGGTGAGAGAAGCGACCCCCGATTCCCTCCAAATTACGAGCGAGTTAAATTAACCCTTCACGAGAAGCAAGATGGCGTCTCAAGGCGAGCGGGAGCCGGGGGTATTAGAAATGTATATGTGTAATAATGTAGAGTCCATGGTCCAGGATGGAATCCCCGAGCAGGAAATGTTGATTGTGCAGGAACACGGACTCGCCCAACTGAACCCAGGGCCCGAGGTGGGTGCGGCAGCGGCCGCGGTGTATGACACCCCCCCCCTCTCCACCAAAACCCTTCCCCAACCCTTGCCGAAACGGCTCAGCTGAGTGCATCCAACATGGCCCAGCTATGCGCCATGCTGGCGGCAATGAACGAAAAGATGATTGCGAAAATGATCGAAAAAATGGATGCAAACACAAATGAAATGAAAAACGAAATGAATGAAGTGAAAACGACGATGGATGCGAATACACAGCAAATGAGGGAAGAAATGAAAGAGCTGCGGGGTGAGACGCAGAACATGGGCCGATGCCTGCAGGCGGGCATGAAGGCCGTGACCATGGAGCTGGGAATGGCGACTTCACGTGTGGGAGCAAACGAGCTGGGTGGGGGTGCAACGGCTGACAGGCCCGCGGTGGAGGCGGGTGAAAAAATAATTCGTGGAACGTGTTGGGCGAGGGTCGTGACGATGACCGAAAGGGAAAAATTAAATGGGGAGACCAAAACGTGTGAGACGAGACACGAGGTGACGACAAAGGAAATAATAATAGTTGAGACAAGGGAGGTAAAGGGTGAAGAGTTGGCAGTGACGGTAGCCGGGAAGGGAACGACAGAGGAGAGACTGCACGGTGAGGACGGGGTAAGTGACGCACACACACACACGGAGGTAGTGGAGGATAATGGGGGTGAGCTCGCGGAGCGTGCAGGGACCCGGTGTGAGCAGCTGGATGGCCTCCTCCAGGAACGAGGGGAGGAGTATGCCCCCTTGAGGCGAGTCACGACCAGGTGAGTTCGGTCGTGCTTTGCGAGGTTGAGGGGACGAGTGCTGTGGACGGGTGCACGGAGAGCTTGGGGGGTGTGGAGGCCCCGGAGACCCTTGTGGGGACACAAATCCCCAGTGTGGTTGTCCCTGTGTGTGTGGTGCAAGGTGTGAGTGCGGCACCGTGTGTGGAAGCGACCCCGTGTGTGAGTGGTGTGGTGGCGATGGTGCCAGAGTGCGTGCTTCCCAGCACGCCGGGTGTGGATGGGGCACCGTGTGTGGAAGAGGCCGTGTGTGTGAGTGAAACGGCCTGTATGGATGAGGCACCGCGGGTTAGTGCCCCCGCGTGTGTGGGTGAGGAACCGTGTGTGAGTGTCGCCGTGTGTGTGAATGAGGCACCGCGGGTGAGTGCCCTCGCGTGTGTGGGTGAGGCACCGCGGGTGAGTGCCCCCGCGCGAGTGAATGGAGCACCACGTGTGAGTAGTATGGTTTGTGTGAGTAGTGAGGCACGCGTGAGTGAACGGCCGTGTGCAAGGTCGCTGTGTGCCAGGGAGACCGTGTGTGTGAGAGAGCGGTATGAGAGGGAGATGTCGGTCGGCATGCGGGAGCACGCAGCCGCGTCTCCCCGTGTGAATGTGATTGAGTGGACTGTGTGCGTCGTGACACGCAGGTGTGCGTGGGTTGAATGGAGACGGAGACGGCGACATGGGAGAAACGAAAGCCGAGTAGCGGCTGTAGTTGTTTCGAGGACCGTGCCGGGTTCACCCAGCAGTGAGCACGCGGTTCGTGCTGTGCAACGCACGAGACCACCACGTGCTCGCTTGCGAGAGTGAAGTCCCGGTCCGGAAACGCACGCGGTGGATTTGCCGATCCCGCGGACGGACAAAGTTAGGCAGGTAAATGGATTTGGACCGGACGGGTTCTCCACGCGATCGTGTGTGTTAAGCTCCAACGGGCAAAGCACATGTGTTCGCGTGGGAACCCTCGAGACGTGTGGCTTGTGTTTTTTTTATGCACGGTGACGTCATGGCTGCACGTGGGGTTGGAATCCGGCAGGAGGGGTATCTCTGCCGGATGGTCCCGTCCAAGGAGGGACGAGGAACACGTGCAGCTGCATGACGTCACGGGCAGGTGCAAAGTGCGCGAGCTCTGAGTTGCCGCGCAGGTGCTGGGCATGAAAAAAAAAAAAAAAGGAAAAACAAGCCTCACTTTCGGGTGTACAGGATTCCTGGGCAAGGGGTGAAAGACCCCCTTACCTGGGCACAGGATGGAAAACTAGTTAGGGGGAAGGGTTAGCTTAGTTAGACCGACTTCATGGGGCAGGGGTAAGTCCTCATGGAGTCCGTGGAATGGATTAGTTAGAGGGATTGTAGCCAGATTTAGGATGGGAAAATGGGAAATAAAATGATTTATTTGGGGACATGGACAGACTTGTGGATGTGTAGTGGGGACGTAGTTTAGCTACGTAGTGTTAAAAGGAACGTGCTACTAGTTTAAGGGACGACGTGGGAGCACGAGTTAGTTAGGGGAGGTAGTTAGAAGGATGGCAGAGTTCAGCGGTGTGTGTGTTGAAGAGTTGGTGAGTTGTGAGGTGAGTACTTGTTGAGTGAGTGAGGCCAGCGGGTCTGTGTGAGTGGAGTGAATGGGGAATGCATGGTGCGATGAGTGATTGGGGGGAGGAGTGACTCCCGCCCAAGGGACCCCGGGGTCAGTGTAGAGTGAGTTAGCTGGGTTAGTCAAATTGAAAAATGGAGGTCGTTTTGTTGTTGGTGGGAAAGTAGGCTCGAGACCCATTTGGAGGGGTGCAGGAGCCCTGTTGACGGGCTTGGGAGCATGGCTGCGAAAGGTGAGTATCGCTGAGTGGGTACCCCGGGCACCAGGCTAGTCGGCCGCGGTAGGCCATGGGCCCATGGGGGGCCGGGATAGAGTAGTGGGCACGGGTGCGCCTGCTTGGTGCGGGGGCCCGGGGCGCCATTAGCCGCGTGGGCAGTGCAGTGGGCACGGGTGACCCTCGGAAAGGGGCCCGGGAGGCCGGCCTGCCACGTGTGCGTTTCAGGGGAGGTGCCATGGGGGCACTCCCCGGTGTTAGGGAGCTGGTAGGCTCGGAGGCAGTGTAGTGCCCGGGGGTGCCATAGCGGGAGATTCGGCAGAGGGTCGTGCCTGCCAAAGGGAGCCACGTGTCCCAGCCAGGAGACCGTGTGAGGGCACGGAGAGAAAATTGGGGGGCGAGGCCCGAAATTGTGAGGACACCAACACAGGCGACGGGAATCTGGGTTGTTAGAACCAATAGTTTAAGCGAGAGGCGCTTGTTGAAAGCCCCGGGGTAGTTTAACTGTTAAATGGATAGGGTAGATTAGGAGATGTACCCCTCCGCACCATCCATCCCCTCGCTGTCGTTGTGGGCCGCTGGACCCACTTTGGTTAAAGATCGCTGAACTCTGGGGAGGCCATTCTGAGGCTTGAATTGGGCCTCGACACAGGACATTAGCTCTCCCTTGTTCCCCTCTGGGAAGGGAACGTAGGGGTTGGGAGTGGGCTAGGTGACAGAATAGGTTAGCCGAACAAGGACGATAAAGGGGTTAGGGGACGATTTATAGTGGGGAAGTAAAAAATAAAAAAAAACAAAAAAATTAAGGGGGCTAAATTGGTTTTTCACAAATTAAGGGAGTGGGTATGTACAGTGACAGGCAAAGGCGATAGGTTGGGAGGGAGACGGGTAGGTAGGTCCGAGCCCGCCTTCCAAGTGGCCAGCACCACCGCACTCCCTCCACCAACTTCCACTGACGGCAAAAGCTGGCCAGCTTCATCTGCTGGCTGTGTGCTGCAAGGCCTGTGCCGGCCAGTTCAGCTGCTGGCTGTTTTTCTTCGAGGCCTGTGCCGGCCAGTTTGTCTGCCGGCTGTGTTTGCCTGCAGCGGCCTTCTTCTGCGGGCTGTGTTTGCCTGCTCACCTTTGCCATGCCATGCCCACTGCCCATGTTGACAAGCCCCCGTTCAATTTTTGCTTTGCCCCTCCTGTACATTTCCATGTGCGCCAGGATCTGAAAGCAACAGTTTGCAAGCTGCAAGAACTGCCCTGTTGGCAGCTACAACACGGGCCTGCAGTGGCGGCCCGTGCACCGTGTTTGTGTTCATGCATCCATTCGTTGTGCTCATTGCGTGTGCCACTTGAGCTGGCACGGAGACTGCGTTGTGCAGCCCAAGCACCGTTGTGGTTCACTGCGTTCAGTTCAAAAGGGAAGGCCTTGGACTGCGTGTGAGCAGCCAGCCACGTTCCCTGTCACCTGCATTGTTTGAGCCAGAGACTGCATGTGGGCAGCCTGGCTCCCTGCTAACTGCTTTTCTTTTGCAGAGTTCAGTGATCCTGGGCCATGGTTTAGTGTAAAATTTGTAAGTTAAGGTTAAGATGTACTGTAAATATGAGTGCGCCCCCGGCATGTATGTCTTAGCGCCGGCAATTTTATTTAAGTCGTCCGTGTGAGTGAGTTTGTTTAGGTAGTTACGCAGCCCTCAGGTTATTTATTTTGGGGACACGAATACCATGAATGTCGCACTCAGGGATCCGTAGGTAAAATGTACTAGGGGAAAACTACACATGATGGCACACGAAAATTTGACGACTCGGGACGAGTCTGTAAAAAGGGAAGGGGGTAGTGTTGTGGTTACCAGATTCGCAAACCACCATTCAGGTCCCTTAGGTGAGGTATCTCGGTAAGTGCATGTGTAGTTAGGCCCAAACCCGTTGTCTAGTGGGAATACATGTCATTTATACGTGCTGCGACTCTTCAGGATAGCCGTTTTTCTTTACTATCTTTATTTTGGACCAATCGCCACCATCACAACCACAACAACAACCACCAACCACAACGCCGCTTCACCACAACCGCCATGACCTTTACCGTCACAACTCGCCACCATCGCATCACCGTCATCTCGCGCCACTCATGGGCACCGATGCTGGACTCGTGTAGGGCGCACGTTGAACAGCGTGTACAAAATCACGGATTTTCTGCTTCAAAAACGGATCCAAAACGACACACGCCCACTTTTTGCCGTCCAATCGGTGAGCGAGGGGCGAATTGGCCCCGCCCCCAGGGCGATCGATATATGCAAATTTGTGGATCAAAAAGCCTTCACGCCCACTTTTTCTCGGGCCAATGGGGAGCGAGTTGAAAGGTCAAAGGGAGGGGGTCAAAGGCGAAGTTACGGGGGGATAAAAGGACGGTGTTCGTCAGTCAAAGGAGTAGTAAAGGTCGGAACGAGGCGAGGGAGTCAGCAGAACGAGAACGAAGAGTCGGAACGAGGCGAGGGAGTCAGCAGAACGAGTCGTAAAAGTCGGAACGAGGGAGTCAGCAAAACAGGAACGAGAGGGTAGTAAAGGTCGGAACGAGGCGAAGGAGTCGGAACAGAGAGTCAAGACTTCGCGGGCGGTGGAGCTGCTCGTCGTGTGCGTTGAAGTCGGAACGGAGGGGACGAGCTGTGGAGAGGCGGCGAGGGCGGACGAGGGGGTGCTCGCGTCGTGCAGGGAGCTGCACCCCTGGGAGGCCGGCAGCGCGACCTGGCCGAGGTGGAGACGCTCGTCGCGCACATAATAAAGATCCTCTATACCCCGAGCATCAGCAACCCCCTCCTGTTTCCCCCCGCGCTGAGATAGTGCGACCAAGGGGGCCCCGTTCCCACCCCCCTGCCAGGCACTGTCCACGAGGCCCGCGGGTTGCGGGGCCATCGCCGCTCCGCGTCTCATCACCAGACGGGTAGGCCCGACCAGGTCTCGGCCCCAGGCCTACCTCATTCTTGGGGGATTTCTTTTCCTTGGTTTTGGGTATGTGTTGTCGGCGCCGTCTGTGAAGTAGAATTGTATAAGTGTTGCCGTGTGCTCGGTAGTCGGTATTAGCTCTGCACTGTGTTTTCACTTTTATGTTTGCTTTTTGTGTAAATGGAATTGTGTTTTCTTTTTTTTTGTGTGCATTTGGTGGAATTGTATTTGTGTGCTTCCCGTGTGCCGAGAATAAATGTGCTTTATTGTTGAACTGTTTCCCGCTTCGCTTCGTCTTTTCCCCCCATTGAACCCTCATCTTGCTTCACGTAAAGGGTTGGTAGTGGGCTGAGTACGCCCGATAATTAATCGAACCGTCGAGGTCGACGATAACACCGCTCGG
>NC_140971.1:72447319-72454819 GCF_056783735.1 Eptatretus burgeri
ATTGGGGTCTTCCCTCACCCTGAACCACCTCCCCAGATATGCTACCCCAACAGAAACCATACATGGGGTACCCTTAGGCAACATGCAAAATTTGGTTTATTTCATTCAGCAGTTGTGCTTTTTCAGCAAAATAAAATGATGTCATTGGTCATATGGTTTGGCAGCCACGTTGTTTTTTTTTACATAAAAACCATAAAAAATATTGTCCGAAACAGCTGAACAGATCTAGGCGAAACTTTACGGGTATGATTGCCTATCCATCTGAAACAAAAAATTTCTCCAATTATGACGTCATAGGCCACATAGTTTGGCAGCGATGATTTTTTTGAAGAATAAACCTTTATAAATCTCCTCCAGAGTGGCCTGACAGATCGAGGGGAAACTTCATCCAACTGTTCACCAAGCCTTGGGGATACCAGGGTGTTCATGAGTAGTTAATAGGTCACATCGTCTGCAGCCACATTGGATTGAACAAAAATCTTTAAATAATCTTTCTCTTGAACCGCTTCATCAATCGACATGAAACGTCACAGTTATGATGTCGCCGTCATGGGAAATATATGTTTTAAATTTCAACCTGATCATATGCATGGTCTGGCAGCCAGAATTATTTGATATTTTGAATCTGGGTTCAGAGATTTAAATCAAATTTGCTACAAGTATTACAATGATGTAATAATGTAGGCGGAGGCATATCTGGCAGCATTGCGAAGTCAAAGAGTGCCCTTTTAGTTGTTTTTTTTAAAATAGTTTTTGAAGCATATATAAAAGGACAAACGGACATAAACTCTCCCATATATATTTCCGAGCAGATGTACCCGCACCTTGTGCGGAAGGAATTTAGAGTTTACATATAAGAAGATTATTTGTTATACTGCCTACCACTGGGTGGCACTATACGATACACATTTACGTCGAGTGAATTGGGGTCTTACCCCCACCCTGAGAACCCCCAACCCTCTAGGTTTGAAAATGTTTTACCAACATGATTCGAATGTGTATCGATTCGATCATCCATTTGCCAAGATGATTCGAATTATGATGGGGTTACTACCGGTCGGGCCGATTGTATCAATGGACAGACAGACAAAGTCAGAAAATACAACTATATATATTTATATTTATATATATATTTTTTCTTTTTTTACAGTACGAGTCCACCTATGACCCACTCCCGACAGGAGCGGCAGGAAGGGTCATGCTATTTAGTATCCTCTCTGGGGTATATAGATCTTGGCTCACGTCGATAGTCTGCGGTGGACGTGATAAGCATAGAATGCTTCAAGGATGTCGGCATTCTTCCAGATTTCTTTCAGTTTTGTGTTAAATAGTAGTTGTGACTATTTAAAAAGGTAATCATACGTGCTTGTTGTTTATAATATTTTTTACTTTTCCTAGGTTTGCCCCACAATACGCCATTATAAGCTATTTATACACATCGACACGCCGTTCATCCAAGAAGGAAAAAAAAACCTTGGGAAGAGTATGAATATTGTTTTGTAATAATAATATGCTATGATCATTAGTGTTGTTATTCCTTTTGTTATTAGAAGCGGCCACAATTTTCGATGTTAACATGAATATACACCTTAACACAGATTTTTTCCCAAGGCGGAAAACCCCCACGGGGAGGGAGGCAAATGAAGCATTACAATCTCCGTGTGCCCCTTCGTCCTCCTCTCCAGTTTGGTTGAGATTGTTTTTTTGACATTCGGACGTTACTGAGACAGACAGACAGACACCAAGTTGTGTATTTTAGTGTGATAGATGAGATAAAACCGAATTTTCTTGCTTGCTTACTTGCTTGATGCAAGCTCCGTGTCTCCTCGGCATGAGGGTGTGGATAGCTCCACCCTCTCAGTAAGATTGTGTCGAGCAGAGGCAAATTTCAGGCAAATGTGCATGCACAGTCCAAGCTCCGCTGTCAACAAATTCACTTTCTGTACCCGCCGGTAGGATGCTTGCACAGCTAGTGCAGTAATATAATCTTTAATTTATTGTGTACACTACTATGCCTGCAAAAAGTCATGGGAAACTTATTTATTTACTAAACATTAAAAAAAAAACTTATTCTGCAGTGATTTTGTTTTGTGTCATGTAGTTGGACCATTACAAACGATCCATCATATGCAGCGGGATTCGCCATGGCATAGCATGGTTCACCCTTGTAGTGTAAAAGGGTACCTGGACTCGTTTTCAAATAATTAAAAAACGGATACATTTTAAGGCCCAAGTCAGAAGTAAGATTCGGTAAATCTCTTAGCTGATGCTCCATTTCTTTTTAAAATGGCATTACATATTTTTGGGATTGTAAAGAAAAGAAATATCGGAACTATTCCGATGCTAGACACATCCAAGGTGGCCCATTATTCTGAACCAGCCCGTTTCAGGGACAATGAGATTATACCATGCTTGTGAATAAGCAAAATTTCCACATCTTGAGGTACCTGCTTCGTGGGAATCGTGACAACAGCCGGTGTCTTTGACCAGTGGACATCAGGACGATATGTGGCACAAGCTGATCTTCATCGACCTGGCGTACGTTCTGCATGTGCCTGTGTAGGAGGCAAGCAGCACATAATCGGCATAGTTCAGGTGTCCCTTCCATAAACACCATACATTATCTGGATGTGCAATTGCTACAAAAAAAGAAACCATTCAAGTATTGTTGAACAGGTAGCGTCATTGTCCTTACCAAATTTTCAGACATGAGATCAGGGCTGTCTCTGGACATATCTCATGCTTTTGATACAGTCTGGCATCTCACCTTGCTCTCCAAACTCTCTGCCTATGGCATCCAAGGCCAACTCCACACATGGCTCACTGACTTCCTCTACTCTCATAGCCATCATGTGGCACTCAATGGAACCCATTCATCTCCTCTCCCTGTCAAGGCTGGAGTATCACAAGGCAGTGTTCTAGGCCCCATCTCATTCCTAATCGTCATCAATGATCTCACCTACTCTTGGAAATCCTCTTTGTCTCTTTCTTGATGACTGCATACTCTGCTGTGACATCTCTTATCCTTCTGACAGGCAGGCAGTAGCCTCTTTCCTCTCCTCAGACCATGACAAAAATCACAAACTGATCAAATACAATTTGGTTTATGTATCCATATTGTCCACCCTTTGTGTTCTCCCTTATGCCTCATCATAACCTGCATCTCTTGCTTGTCTATCTCAATCTACTTCCTCCCTTCAACCTGCTGTTCGTGTTTCCCCTTTCTCCTGCTGTTCCCTTTATTATGTGGCGGCTTGATTTGTTCTGTGCAATCGCTCTTCCGCGAGCCTCGACCATGTTTAAAAAAAAAATATATATATATATATATATATATATATATATATATAAAAAAAACAATGCCCTTACATTCGTGGACCCTGACATTCACAGCATTTTCAGGAATGGATCCACCGCGATTAGCGGGTTCCAGCAGTGCAGCACGATATCTCAAAGAGTTGTGGACGAGTTAAGACAAAACTTGGTATACGAGTTGGGTAGGTGACGAGAATAAGATGATTAGATTTTGGTTAAAGTCCGGATGCAAATCTGGCTAAGCAGTTTACAAAATGCAAACTGTTCAGCCCAGTGGATGTATGCACTCTACTGAGTTGCATTCTAGTTTTTTTCTTCCTGATTATAAATACTTGTATCTCATAAGAATTACAGAAAACATTGGTGAATTTCTTGTGAGATTGTGCGAATGTTGGTCCGGTAACATTTTGGATGCCCCAGTATCAATCGGGCGTTGTACACACTCACAATGTGGCTGCTCGGAGTAGGTGGACAAGTGCCCTCCGCGCTGCAGCCTCGCCCCGCAGTTTGCTGTAATAATGCGTAAAGTAGGCGTCTGCATGTCTCTCCTTCCTGCGGGACCATAATGGGTTACTCCTCTTAGGGAGTTCAACCTCCCCCAAGGTAGAACTACCTTTTGCCGTGACAAAGTTTTGACATCTCAAAAGTGCTGCTTACCGTGATCTGGCTGCCAATCCTCCACAATGCGTAACTATGCATGCACACAGCACGACAATCAGCAAGAGTGAGACGCGTGAGGCTTGCCAGCACCTTACTTGCATTGCGAGTACGTGCTGTTTTTGATAATGCGAGTCCTGGTTCAACTTTTTTTGAGTATTGGCCAACTCAAATCCTTGCCTTTGGATCCGTGAAAATCTAAAGGAAAACAAAGCGTGACGTCATAGCTGTTGATGATCATCGTTTCTAATGTCATATGCAAAAGGACACCTACTCACATGATGGGATTACAGTTAATCTTTTGCCAACAGCTGTGTGTGTGTGTGTGTGTGTGTGTGTGTGTGTGTGTGTGTGTGTGTGTGTGTGTGTGTGTGTGTGTGTGTGTGTGTGTGTGTGTGTGTGTGTGTGTGTGTGTGTCTCAGTTGTTATCTCCATATATTAATTTCAGAAGGTGGAACGGAGTCTTCCCTGGTCATGGACCAAGCTGTGAAGTTTTCTTGTTCTCAGAGTTTTGTTCCAAAGGCTCATTTCAGAATTGTCACAGAGCCCCAACCAGCTTCCTACTGGTAGTTCGTTTGTAGTAATATTCCCAGGGATGGTTTTTAAGATCTCTCTGAGGTTCTTCTTTATCATTCCCTTTGCTCCAGTTATTATCACTGGTACAATTTCAGTGCTTTTCAGCTTCCAGGTTCTTTTCACTTCATTCTTCAGATCCTGGTATTTGGTCGTCTTCTTTATTTCTGCCCACTACGTCTTTTTGTTGGGCATGTGGATTAGTAGTAGTAGTTGATTTCTGCATTGTTTCGTTTAGGCCAATATCGCTGGGTATTGACACCTCAATTCGCAATGCTGACTTTTATTTTCTGTACCAAAGCGCTATATCTGGTTGCAGTGCTTTGTTTTCTATGTTCACGCACGAGAGGATCATCAGGTCGTACGTGGGCATGACATCCTCGTTTTCAGTGATTTATTTTGCTTCATGTTTCCATAAGTTCTGAAACTGAGATATTGAATTTTTTGTCGATGTGCTAGTGGAATACTCTACATACTTTGTTGTACCTTTGTGTGTTCAGCTGTTCTGACATGAGTTTTTTACATCCCGATAGGAGCTTACTTGCGGGTATCAGTGTAGGGAGATTTGGTGGTAGAAAACGAGTCGGTCTGGGTATACCGATGTAGGGGTGGGGTGATGGTTGTGGGGGTAGGTGAAGATTAGTGGTGATTGGGGTAGGACTATGTTTTTTGGGGGTATAGGGGTGTTGGCTCTTGAAAAAATATTCTGGATATATCCCTGAGTTTTTCATCATACAAATTTTAATACTGTAGTGCTATTTTTCTTTTCTGAGGGGGTCAGAGGGAGGTGGGGGAGAGTTTGGTCGTAATACATCCAGATACCCCTTCGTCTTCCCCCTCCATGCCAATGGATGACAGTGTAATAATATTGACATTGTTTTGAGAATTGACTTGCTGTATAAAGAGGAGATTAATACTGGAAGATCCCCTTTCTGCAGGCAGATACCCTTCGCCTCCCCCCTCCCCTTCCCTGTTCCCCTCCAAACCCCTTGCAGAGTCTCTTGCTGGGTTAAAGATGCCAATTAGTTTGGTGGAGCTGATTTCGGCTTAGACTAACAGCGTGCCTTGTTGCAAGTGCACGGAGTGGGACGCTGCACGACCGTGTTGATCTAATATGTATGATCGAGCCCCTTATTTAGCCAACTCAACATATACAACTGAATGGAGCAAACAGATAATTTTGCCTCCTCTAGGTCTCTTGTAATCGGTGAAGTTACTTACTGGTTATGCACATTCATCTCTTTGCAGGTGCATCTGAAATTGTGCATCATACGTGCAAGCCCCTTGATGCTTCAAAGGCTTTTGATGGCCGTTAAATTGGTTTATATTAATAAGCTCTCGACTTTCAAAGGTTCCACCTGGGTACCGAGCTGCAGGGGAAGAGGAACTGCCAAACTGCAGGGACACGACTCACAGATCTCAAGGCACATATCCATCGTCCTGATTAAAGATTCTTGATTGTTTTGACGATTCTCACTCCTCAAACGTTTTCCTCCTCTCAAAAGGAAATTTGTCTCGCAAGCAGAAACTCAAGAAAAAGCTCAAAAATACTCATATGCCGTGTACAATATTTCCAAGCATTTGAAAGCTACTTTGGGGGTAGGGTTGGTAATTATTATCATTAATTGTCGATCAACATCCCACAAACTTTGAGCCAAGTAACCCACAATTCCATGCACGTCACCCGTTTCCTTACCTGCACGTATGCTTCTGTAGCGTAGTGCAGAAGGGGGTTTGAGCGTCTGGAGATTTATATAAAAGGGGGAGGGTAGAGAGAGGGTGAGATCCCCGCCTGCATCGTGATCGTCTTTGCATTTGACCTCCTCTTGCACCCTCTTGAGGAGATTGCACTGTGCCTCTCAAATATTGCTAAAATAACCTCATCAAATGACGGTGCAGGATATGAAAGCCGTAGTAAGCCCTCATCCAGGGAGATTTTATAGAAAGCCTTACCACCGTTTTATAAGTTTAATGCAGAACGAATGAAGATTTGACATTTATTTTTATTTTTATTTTTGGTGTTCCAACGTAGTTGCTGTAATGGTATTAGCCTACTCAATAAGTGGTAATATAATGTGGATGTATTTCCATAGATAATGGCCAAACACTTTTTTTTTTAAGTGTTGGTGGTAATTGCTCCTGCTTTGAGCACTCAGGCTTTCCCAAATGAAGGTAAAGATAAGTTACTAGAACATTCTCGCTTGTCATATTCTGACATGGATGTTCCAAAGCATGATGCGATCCTCGAGTCTGGGTGACCTAGTAGGTTGGCAAAGGAAAGGATGTAACGAACTGTCAGTTATTTATTATTTTTACACTCATGCCTGAGCCGTTTAGCCTGCGCTTGAATCTCGACCGAGCTTTAAAATTCCATCCTGGTGTTTCACATGCAAGGTGAGCCATCAACGTGGCTGGAGGACCCACGACAATGGTAAGCTATAGGACTCTGCTGCCAGCGCTGGTCACTGGTCAGTGCTGGACATTTAAAAAATACCATTAATTTCACACCATAAAGGAACATCGGCCTGCCAAGGCAGTTTCGTTGGCAAGGAGTACAGTCCTAGATGGGTCGCCACTCTGACACAGGTTACCCCAAATTGTTATTACCCTAGTGCACTGGTACTCATTTCACTGACCTCATGTAATTATGTCTATTAATTACATATAAATGAAATGTGAGTACGTCTATTAATTACGCACCAATGAAATGTGAATACTATGTCTATTAATTACGTTTCATTGGTGCGTGAGTGTTTATTAAGTAGGTATTATTGGAACGTACCTTTCAAACCTTTCAACCCTTTTGGACTCCTTTATACCCTTCAGACACCTTAGACCCTTTTTATAATTTTTAAGACCCTTTAGGCACTTTAAACCCCTTTAGACCATGAGTACCCAAACCCTGGGTTGCGACCCCATCTCGGGTCGTGAAGGCCTTCTGATGGGTTGCGGACAACT
>NC_140971.1:72462319-72472319 GCF_056783735.1 Eptatretus burgeri
CATGTAAATGAATGGGGGATTTTCAGCGATTCATATTTTTTTCCCGAACAAATAAACCCCCTTTTTATCCCAAGGTATATTTATTTGTCTCCCCTTTTAACCTGGGGATACTTTTTTTTCAAATAACCCATGCAATAAGATAAAGATTTATTCAAGTAGCAAAATAGTAATGTGATTTGTTAAAGGTGATTCTAAAGAAATATCTGAAACGTCTAAGCCTCGGGACACTCTTTATCAAATAACCAATGCATATTGTTTAGCTCACTCATTGAACCTATAAAGATTTGTTCATTCTCAAATTCCTTCAAGAGTTTAATTTTCTTTGCACAATAATCCCCATCTAAAATATTGAAAAACAAAACATTTGAATCTTTATATTTTTAAGATACCCCTTTTGTGCCATGACGAAATGATAAACTTCTCTTAATGCTCTTGTTTGACCACCTCCCGAGCCACAGGTTATTTTTTGTTAAGCCACGCCCACTTTTCATAAGCCCTGCCCACTTTCAAATGGAATTTTTTAAAGCCCTGCCCACTTTTCTTTAAGCCCCGCCCACTTTCACGAGGCATTCCAAAAGGCACGCCCACTTTCCTCTAAGCCCCGCTCACTTTTTTGTGGATTTTTTATAAGCCCCGCCCACTTTTCTTTATGCCCCGCCCACTTTTTCTAAGCCCCACCCACTTTTCATGAGGTGTTTTTTATAAGCCACGCCCACTTTTCCTAAGCCCCGCCTACTTTTGCTAAGCCCCACCTACTCTTACATCATTTCCAGTTCATCTCTGACTCACAAAGAAATCACAAGAAAATTCCAGCTTGTTATGGTTTTGAAAAATTTCCCAACGAAGGCTTGCCTGGGCTTGCCCAGGGAATTTCCAAAGGAAACCACACCCACCAGTCTTTCCCTATAAAAGCCTCAAGCCCAGGCTCCATTTTAAACATTTTTTTGCTGGCGATGGTGTGCTGTGTGCTTGCCTGGAA
Source organism: Eptatretus burgeri (assembly GCF_056783735.1). NCBI lineage: Eukaryota > Metazoa > Chordata > Myxini > Myxiniformes > Myxinidae > Eptatretus > Eptatretus burgeri. The sequence goes on from NC_140971.1 coordinate 72,463,299, forward strand.
CTCTCCGACTTGTATGGAACTAAACCTTCAAGTTGATGAACTGGATTCAAACCTCTTATCCATTGAGGTAAGATTTATTTTCCTATTTTTAGTTCCTTTTAAACATCGACTCGTTTAATAATTAAATAACTTAATTAATACATTATTATTTTCTCTCACAGGAAATTGTATCTGAAATGCAATATGAAAATACCGATTTTGCCACAACATGGGGCGAAATTGTTGGCTTGGTTGAAGACCTTGTGAGCGACCAAGACCCACAGAACGAGCAAGACCTTGAGTGGGATGACTTTGGGGTTCCTTGGAACTCTCCGACTTGTATGGAACTAAACCTTCAAGTTGATGAACTGGATTCAAACCTCTTATCCATTGAGGTAAGATTTTATTTTCCTATTTTTAGTTCCTTTTAAACATCGACTCGTTTAATAATTAAATAACTTAATTAATACATTATTATTTTCTCTCACAGGAAATTGGATCTGAAATGCAATATGAAAATACCGATTTTGCCACAACTTGGGGCGAAATTGTTGGCTTGGTTGAAGACCTTGTGAGCGACCAAGACCCACAGAACGAGCAAGATCTTGAGTGGGATGACTTTGGGGTTCCTTGGAACTCTCCGACTTGTATGGAACTAAACCTTCAAGTTGATGAACTGGATTCAAACCTCTTATCCATTGAGGTAAGATTTTATTTTCCTATTTTTAGTTCCTTTTAAACATCGAATCGTTTAATAATTAAATAACTTAATTAATACATTATTATTTTCTCTCACAGGAAATTGTATCTGAAATGCAATATGAAAATACCGATTTTGCCACAACATGGGGCGAAATTGTTGGCTTGGTTGAAGACCTTGTGAGTGACCAAGACCCACAGAACGAGCAAGACCTTGAGTGGGATGACTTTGGGGTTCCTTGGAACTCTCCGACTTGTATGGAACTAAACCTTCAAGTTGATGAACTGGATTCAAACCTCTTATCCATTGAGGTTAGATTTTATTTTCCTATTTTTAGTTCCTTTTAAACATCGACTCATTTAATAATTAAATAACTTAATTAATACATTATTATTTCCTCTCACAGGAAATTGTATCTGAAATACGAAATGAAAATACTGCTTTTGCTACAACTTGGGGCGAAATTGTTGGCTTGGTTGAAGACCTTATGAGCGACCAAGACCCACAGAACGAGTTCGTCCTTGATGACCCAACCAAAGAGTTATACCTTGGAGACCAGCAAAATCCTGAAAAAGAATTTTACAGCAATAGTACTCATTGTGAGTTATCAAGACAATACCCACTGAACAAGTTATACCTTGATGAGCCAGAATACAAGTTTTACCTTGGAGACTCACAAATTTTGAAAAAATCAGTAAATGAGTTCTGCCTTGATGGTTTAAATAACTACATTGGAGACTCAGGAAAAGGGTTCTGCCAAGATGGTTCTAAATATGGGGCCTACCTTGGAGACTCACAAATTTTGAAAAAATTAGTAAATGAGTTATCCTTGGTGGTTTTAAATATGAAACCTACCTCAGAGACCTCACAAATTTTGAAAAAATCAGTAAATGAGTTCTGCCTTGATGGTTTAAATAACTACCTTGGAGACTCAGGAAAAGGGTTCTGCCAAGATGGTTCTAAATATGGGACCTACCTTGGAGACTCACAAATTTTGAAAAAATCAGAAAATGAGTTATCCTTTAGAGACTTTGTAAGTTGGTTTTATTTTGAAGACTTGAAATGTGGGTTCTGGCTTGATAACTCACCATGTGATACATATCTTGGAAACTCAACGGGAATGTGGTTATACCTTGAAGACTTGGAAAGTTGGGTTTATTTTGGAGACTTGAAACTTTTTTGGACTTTTATTTATTTATTTATTTATTATTATTTTATTTATTTATATTTTGGAGACTTTTGGAGTTGCTATCACTCTTTGGGATCTAAACCTATCGATGTAGTTCTTTGTCGGATGGTGCTTGATGGGAGCAAGATCAAGAAAGTTCTGGGAAGAAAGTGCAGGCTTACTCCCCCTTTCTATGTCATCAAACCTGAAAGCCTCAAAAGACAGAATTGGAAGAAGAGAAAAAAACATAAAAAATATACATTGTTCGTTCTGGGAAGAAAGTGCAGGCTTACTCCCCCTTTCTACGTCATCAAACCTGAAAGCCTTAAAAGACAGAATTTGAAGAAGAGAAAAAAAACAAAAAATATACATTGTTCGTTCTGGGAAGAAAGTGCAGGCTTACTCCCCCTTTCTACGTCATCAAACCTGAAAGTCTTAAAAGACAGAATTGGAAGAAGAGAAAAAAAAAAAGTAAAAAAAAAAAAAAAAAAAAAAAAATATATATATATATATATATATATATATATATATATATATATATATATATATATCGGTGGAAATCTCATTTTGAAAAAGACATTGTGTTGGGCGAGGATTGAGTTGGGGTTGAGATTTTGAATGTGAGGGTTGGGGTTGAGATTTTGAATGTGAGGGTTGGGGTTGAGATTTTGAATGTGAGGGTTGGGACACACACACACACACACACACACACACACACACACACACACACACACACACACACACACACACACAAACAAAAGTTAAGCCTTGACTATTCAGTTGAGGATTCTGTGTTTGGGTCCATAGACCTAAGAACGTCCCCCTTGACACACATTATATACTGTTATACACCTCGGACTTGGCCCTCTAGTGTCCACAAAGGTGTATAGTAGGATGGAGTGAAGGGACAACCCATTGCTCCCATGGGTATTATCTGCTTAGTTTTGTCTTTTGTAATTCCTGTGAATAAAATAAACCTAAAATCTCTTCCCCTTCCAAATCATATATCTTATAAGTCCAAGGAACCGTATCTATTACATCAACAATTTTAAAAAGTTCGTTCGTCCATCGTTTAGTATAACCCTTTTCAAAATGAGATTTCCACCTATATATTCTTATGATATCACCAACTTTGAACTTAGGTTTTCTAACATTAATCTCTTTTTCATATTTTAATTTTGTAAATGTTTCTGATGGTTTCATATTTGTTGACGTGCGAATCGTGTCATTATACTTATCCACAATATCCTGAATAAAAGATGACCATTGTTGTGAACCGAGTTGTGTGAATTTTTTATATAGTCTCTCTTTTAAGGTACGATTAAAACATTCAACAACAACAGCCTTCCCTTCATTAAAGGTACTGCATAATGTAATACTGTTATTTTTTAGAAAATTCATAAATGTCTTGTTATAAAACTCTCTACCCTCATCAGTCCACAATTTTTTAGGTTTTCTCTTACTTTTATTAAATATCTGTTGAAAGGCGAACATAAGAGTATTTCCTGTTTTGTTTTTTAAAGGGACAACTCATGTGTATCTACTCCTCAAATCAATAACGGTTAAAGCATACTTGTACCCCTTATCATTATTGAGTTCAATCAAATCAGCGGACCAGATATAATCAACTTCCTTGGAATAAACTTTCCTTCTACGAAACTTTGTGAATATTGGTTTATGTAATTCATCAGCTAATTGCTCTTCAGTCTTAATGACATCATTAGAGCCTATAAGTTTTTTGAATTTCCAAGTCCAAGTTTCAATTTAGCACTGATCATCTTCTTCACAATGAAACGATCAACTTTTTCTCTCAAGGTTGGATTTTGTATCAGAGACAAATTATACAACATTTCTCTATCGGCTTCATGCTTTTCTTCCAAAGTTGTGGTATTCCCATAATCAATATCGTGTCTCATGCACACTTCATCAACTCTATTGATGGGTTTACTCCATGATTTAGGATTGTCTGCCTCATCTAATCTTTTATCCAAGTTTGTGCCTGGACCACAGAAAGAATACCCTGGAAGATGTAATTCCCCTGGTATTCCAGTAGTTGTAAATTTACTTCCTGATAAAAACTTTTGTATATCTCCTCCTAGTTTGTGTTTGGAGATAAATTGATTTTTTTTGAACCACACACCGAACATATACCTTTTTGTATAACCCTGTTATTTTTACTTTTAATATATGAAATATTTTTAGTATTAGTTTTCTTTTTACATTTGAGACAATAACTCATTTATTTATGTGAAAAATTCCTGCAGAGTGCAAAAACCTTTTTAGTTTCCAACATGCACATTTGAATCTTAATTTTTAAAACATAAAGAATCCTTAGAAATGCCTTCACTCTCTCCTCCATTTATTTAAGAAAAAAAATGAAAAAGTTGAATTAAAATGAATATCTTGTCGATGTCAATAGTCTTGTCGAAAGTATTGCAAATAGACTTGTCAATTCTTTGTTTTCCTCCTCGGTGGGTTGAGTTATTTTCTGTAATACCCCCAATCTTTTTCTAATCTCACTGGTTTCCATATTTTGATTTTTATTTTGTCTCGCTCTTTCCTCCCTCTCCTTCTCCCTCTCCTCCCTCTCCTTCTCTCTCTCCTCCCTCTCCTTCTCTCACTTCTCTCTCTTCTCTTTTTCCTCCTTCTCTTTCTTCTCCCTCTCCTCCTTTTCCTCCTCTTCCCTCTCTTCTTCAACTCCTTCCTCATCCCTTATTATCCTTGAATCGCTTACACCCTATAGAATATCATACATATATTCATCAGGATTTCTTGTTATTCCTGTATCCAAAATAATTTTTTTTACAACAGGAAACCAATAAAATTTCTTTTTAATTTCTAAAAGAGCCTTACCTTTTCTTAACTTTATAATTTTTTCATTAACATTCCAATTACATCGAAAGTTGTCGGTTTATCAACATCAGCATAATGCCAATCTTTTATTGAAAATACCTCATTCTTATGTTGTAGAACATATTTATTAAAATATCGAATACCCTTTTCTTGAAGGTATGCTTGGACACAGAAATGATAATTTTCTTGAAGCCTTCTTGCTGTCATTTATGTATTAGAAATATATGTTAGAATACTATTATGGCACGAAACACCTCCCCATCTTCCCATAGTTAAATCATTTTGTATTTCCTTACTTATTATATATAATCCTGTTTTTTCTGTTTTCATGATATAAACAAGGGCAAAACCATTATTATATTTACCCTTATTAAATTCTTTTATTTGTTGTTTACTAATCGTGGCCCCACAAAACTCATTCTCAATACCAAGTGGATAATATTCTTCCTTGCGAGACTGATTTAATTGTTCCAGGTTTTCGAGGTCAATTTTAAATGACAAATTATACCCTAAACCATTCATATCATACCCCATTGTTCTATTCTAATACAAACGATACACCCTTCTTTATAAAAATTTATTTTAATTCGAACTGTGAATTCTGTATGACCTGGAGATAATATCAACACTGCTGTATCTTTGGAATACACGGCCGTTTTATATAAGGATATATATATATATATATATATATATATATATATATATATATATATATATATATATATATATATATATATATATATATTGTGATAAATCGCTTAATCTCACCAAGTCATTCGCGTCAGTCGGGCTTGGATAATTTTTTAATTTATAAGCATTTTTCATGTTAATATGTTTGGTTATATTATATTTATGTCGTTCAGCCTGTGCCTTTGTGTAATAATTTGATAAATCAATATCCAGTTCTTGGGATACACCAAAGATCGAACCATCTTTACCAACATAAGTCATTTATATTAGATTAAAAATAATATCATAAAATTTTTTATTTTTGTTGAGTTGAAATAACACATACAGACATAATTGACCACAACACTTGGAATTTAATTCTTGGACTTGAAATGTTTGATAAACACCATTCTGTAAGAATTTTATGACTTCAACAGGTGGTGGAAGACCAAAACTATCAAAATAATATTTGTCTTGACTATTAAAAATACAAACCCAATGAGAACCGTTCCCATTATTATCTTCTAAGTTCATAATAATATTCTTTGAATGTTTCGGCACATTTGTTAATTCATCTCTCATACAAATAACCACATTATGAATTTTTAATTTCTTACAATATTTGACAAGTTGTAAATTTGATGTTGTATTCTTTCCAAATTCTTTAAACCACTCATCAATGCTCATTTATTTATTAGAAAGATATAATCCATTACCTCTTTTCGTTAATTTTACACCTGCTTGTGCTATAGAAGAAAGCATATCTCCAACTAACAATCTCGCTTTATCAGGCAGACCTTCAAGTTTTTCAGCAAAATCTACAATTACACCACTTCCACTAAGTTGTTTCTCCAACTCTTTGTTATGTCTTTCCAATTCTTTTTGAGCCTGGAGTTGAGCCTTCCTTTCGTTGGCAGTTTTCACCGCTTTTGAAATACCACCTGTCAATGCTCCAACCGCACTTAAACCAGCAAATAAAGGAATTAGAAATGGGAGAAATCCTCCACTCGTCTCTCTTATTGAATATTTTTTCAACATTGGTTTTGTCATTTTAATTTTAAGTGAGCCAGTGTCATTCAAGATTTTAACCTGTTCTCTTGTGAGCAAAACATCAATTCTTACTGCTCCTTTTCTCTGAATTGTATTCACGTTAATCGTACAAGGCTTTTGATTTTGAACACAAGATGATAGTTTATGAAGATTGATTTGATTAACATATACCCCAGTTGGTACTTTGCCACTCATTTATTTAACAAAAAATTATGTGAGACTAATCATCACACCATTATCTGTATTAATCTGCAATTCTGTTTCTTCCAAAAGCAAACAATACGTATCAACTTCTTCACTCTCTCCTCTTTCAATGTATAGGGAAGTATCCACTCGATAAGACTTTATAGTTTCCTTTTGAGCGCTCAGGTCAAACGCATAGATTGTATACAAACTTTTAAATGCTGTCATATCCAAAATAGGTTCTTTATTTCCATTACTTTCACACACCTTTTGGTAAGACTTGTATGCTTCAGCAAAATCATTTTTTTCCCAATTAATTTCCAATCTATCTCGTGGATAAAATGTTCCATCTAGAGAAACGCGAAGTTGTTTCACCTTAGCATTATCACTCAATGTATTATTCTTATCAGTCGCAGTATCACCATCTGGCTTTTTAAAAAATGATCCACAGATATCATGGCTTTCCTTCCAGAACACCCAAATTCCACGTGTAAGTAGTTTGGTTGAGTTTAACGTGTTGACATCTTCTTTTGAGGTATGATACACTGAGTGGTTTCTTTGAGTTAAGTCTTCTATTCAACATCTCTTCTGTTTTAAGATTAGGAGTATATTCACTGATATACCAACTCATTTCCTCAATTACAAATTTATTCTGTTCACCAAAAGCACTACCAACACCAAAAAGCAATCTATTTTCATTATCATTCCTTTGTAGTTGAAATCTAATTTTAAGACCACACAGAACTTTATCATGATCACAAAATCCAAATATACCTTTAAGAGGAACTGCCACAGTAAAACTATTTACTGCTTTTGTATCATCATTGTACGCTCCTTTCCTTTGAGTATATCCAGGGTCTGTGTTTGTTCCCGTTGACATATCAGGAATAAAACCTTCGACAGACCCCTTTCCCATTCTATCACTGAATGTATAGAGTGTATATTTCATCATTTCAGATACAGCAGAGACATAATCAACCGCTTCAACTTCTTGTGTTCCAATATACAAACGCACACTATCAAACATTTTCCAGAAGAAATCATTTACAAGTGTAGCGTTTGTGTTAGTCGCAGCCTTAGTGAATTTAAATTTACACAGCAAGAAACTTTCGGATAGATTCAAATAGGTTTGTTGATTATTTATTTCAAAACTTTTTGTACCATTTGTATTCCAGTCTGTTCCAGTTATTGCATTTACCTTGAAGTAATCTTCTTTTTTAGTGGAGTTTGAGATAATAATAGTATCATCCAAATCATAGATACTATCAATTGCTTCCATCCTTGTATTTATTTCGGAAAAAAGATGTTAAAACTTTTGAAACCTTGATCCAAGTATTCCAATTATTTTCTGTCGTTCTTGGGGGGACAACTGAGTTTTGCCTTTCTTAATTTCTTTTATTGCTTGTAATTTATGAGATTCCTTCTGGGCATCTTTTATGCTCTTTACAACACCTGCTACATTTCCCACAGCAGAAGCAGTTGAACCAATTCGATCTTTATGTTTAAGAATAGTTGAACCAATACCCATTAGAGTATCAATTATCCCATCTCCTCTAAATTGATGCCCAACACCCCTTTGTCTCTTAGGTTTATAGTATCCTCTACCAAGATACATACCTTCACCCTTGTAGTATGGGGAAAGAAACATCCCATCCTCTGTAATTATTTTATATTTTCCCAACTCGTGTTTCCTCACAATAACCATCGTATTTATTTATTGGAAAACTTCACGTAGGTGAATTCTGATGGATATAACTTCTCCATTAAAATAAATCATACGATTATCTTGGTCGGTTATCCTAAAATTTACTCTGAGTATGGTTTTTCCTGACACAGGGAGATAAACCAAATTTTTGGGTTCCATATTGAATTTATAACCAATTGGGGTTGAGTATGCACTGAATGAAAATATTGTATTTGTTTTTATTCCATCATTATAAGCACCATCAATCAAATCACAGTGAATTAACACCGAATTTATTCCTGAGGATATTTGAATGACATTATCACTGTAAAACGTCCCATTAGTTTCAATCTTTTTTGAGGAGAAACCCAATAACTCTCGAAATGAATTATCAATTGTGAAATCAACCTTGTAGTTATTTCTAACTTTAATCGTTGATTTTGAAGTATGTTTTTGAATGTCTATAACAATATTTTTTGGTTCATCACCCTGTTCTTTCATAAGACGAGCAATTTCGGAAGATATTTGAGAAATCTCATATGCTCCGGGTGAGACTGTTATCGTTTTGTATCCACTTCCGGGATTATAACTAAACTTGTCATTTTTATCAGTTATATTAAATAAGGTATTATAAGTTTCCATGGACAATAAAGATGCCTCATATTCTTTTGTTGGGTCAAGTTGTAGTGGGTATGGGAATGAAGATGTGTGGTCGCTTGTTGTGAAATTAAAACT
>NC_140971.1:72479819-72629819 GCF_056783735.1 Eptatretus burgeri
TCAAAAGAAATACTGACGGGGTTTGCAATCTCTGATTGCTCTTTTTCTTGTTTATTACATGCTTACCAAGCCACACACCTATGAAAACGGATTCCCAGACTCTTTCCTTCTCGTTTGGTGCCTCCAAATGCTACACAGTGTTCTCCCATCTCATCGTGAATATCAGTATATTTAACGCACTGATATTCATCAAATAAACGATCAAAATCATGTTGACGACTTGATGGCCGAAAACATGGCGGTGAGTGTCCAGGGTGGCATCAGGTCATGTGACCTACTACGCACTCTCGCTGATGTATTGATTTGGAACAAACCTCAACGATTTCTTAATGATAAGAGTTTTTTTTCACTTTCCTCACTCATATCGAATGTCTGTTCATCATAGCTACGAATCGTTGTAGACATCGTTTTTGAAAGTATTGTAGTTTTTGAATTAGGAGCTTTGAGCGATTACATGCATTATACGAAACGATTTTCCACGATCTACTCTCACGGACTATTTAAAGTATATCCTCAAAATATTATTTCGGTTTGAGGATCAGATATCGTCCGGACAAGTGTCAAAATCTGTTGTGAAATCTGATAATTTAAAGAAATAACGAGTCTTGTAACTTAGCCGATATATTTATTTACTTTAAGCATGCAAGACTATGTTCCCTTCTCCATACATACACAAGAAAATGTGAAATTCCCAAAGCATTAAACATCTTTTTCGACTGTTTGGAGAATTACATTGAGTGAACAAAAAATTTAGGAACGTGCCAAAATTAACCAGCTTAATTGAGCGAAATGACTTAATGCATTTACTGCAAGACCTTGCATCCTCTCTCCCAGAGGGACTGCCTATCCATAGCATCTGCCAGATCTGTGTACGTTTTTTCGGATGTTTTGCGATGTGCTTTACAGGGAATTGAAGCAAATCTGGTTGCAGAAAATGGACGTTTAAAAAAAAGTCATAACGTTTGCCCGAACCGATGTACCACGTGACACATGCACAGATGAGTAGGCAAAATGGTGGATTTTCTGCAATGTTTATTTCACGGGCGATTGAACTTTGCAATGTCTCCAGGTTTGTTCTGCATTAAGCTGCAACTCTTTTGTGGATAAAGTCATTTTATTTCATCAATTCATTTTATTTATTTAACTGCTGTGTGCACGGTGAAGATGGGCTTTAAAGTTAAAGGGATCCTTTATGGTATGCAGTAACAGCTTGGTCAATCGTTCTTCATCAACCATTTAATTGGAGTGCTTGCATGAGTGCTTAAGCCACTTGCCGATCGCCCATTGTCGATAGAGGTACCGTCACGGTACAGAGTGAACAATTTGCACAGAATGACGTACTACCGTGCCACGTCATTCTGTGCAAATTGTTCACTCTGTGGATGCTTTTGCCGTGCCACGATCAGTTTATGATTGAGGAACAACTTGATTAAATTGAATTACATTTTGAACATGAATTGGAAAATAAGTCTGTCGTTTTATCGTACCTTGGCTCTGAATTTGTCCCGACCGCACATGTGCAGAGGGGAGTGAGATAATTTTCTTTAATTCTGTCTGTCTTCCTGAAGGTTGAAAAAAAAAAGGAAAAAAGGTTGAAACAAATTAAAAATAATTCTAACCAGGAAACTTACTGTTTTTAAGGATGTTATAAATGACACATACAACAGGCATGAAGAACTAATGTAATGTGTTAGATAGCGTGGTATAACAGACACGAGCGAAAATGGCGGTAAAATGTGGAATTTATTTATTTATTTATACATACACTTTTAAACCTTTATTTAAATTGAATTATATACTTAAAGGTTGTGGAACACAAATCACCTTCATAATGCTTCCAAGAAGCATGCAGAATATCGATATATATATATATATATATATATATATATATATATATATATATATATATATATATATATATATATATATATATATATATATATATATATATATATTGTTGCGGTATTCGCGCCCGCCGGCGTGCTGACGGCCACGTAACTCGAATCGCGGCACGTCGCCCACCGGACGGACAATCCAGTCGTGACCCTCTCGGACTAACGCCGGGAACCAGTCACGGGTGGACCTTTCGGTCTCACCGCGATCGAGCCAATCAGCCCCCGCGTGGGATAGGGTTGCTCGCCAAATTCGACCTACCTAAGTACCCACGCGGAGGGTAGACCGGGCGATCGCACCTCGCCGCAGGTCGACTTCGGACACGGGCCACTTAAGCGACCCGTTCCGTACTATCAGAATAACCGGCGGTGTTATCGTCGACCTCGACGGTTCGATTAATTATCGGGCGTATTCAGCCCACTACCAACCCTTTACGTGAAGCAAGATGGGGATTCAATAGAGGAAAAGACGAAGCGAAGCGGGAAACAGTTCAACACAAAGCACATTTATTCGCGGCACACGGGAGCACACATATACAATTCCACCAAATGCACACAGAAAAGACACAATGTAATTTACACAAAAAGCAAATGTAAAAGCGAAAACACAATGCAGAGCTAATACCGACTACCGAGCACACGGCAACACTTATACAATTCTACTTCACAGACGGCGCCGACAACACATACCCAAAACCAAGGAAAAGAATACCCTCAAGGATGAGGCGGGCCTGAGGCCGAGACCGGGTCGCGCCTACCCGTCTGGTGATGAGACGCGGAGCGGCGATGGCGCCTCAACTCCGCGGGCCTCGCGGACAGTGTCTGGTAGGGGGTGGGAAAGGGGCCCCCTTGGTCGCACTATCTCAGCGCGGGGGGAAACAGGAGGGGGTTGCTGATGCTCGGGGTATAGAGGATTTTTATTATCCCGCGACGAGCGTCTCCACCTCGGCCAGGTCGCGCTGTCGGCCTCCCAGGGGTGCAGCTCCCTGCACGATGCGAGCACCCCCTCGTCTGGTGTCGCCGCCTTTCCACAGCTCCGTCCCCTCCGTTCCGACTCCAACGCACACGACGAGCAGCTCCACCGCCCGCGAAGTCTTGACTCTCTGTTTCCGACTCTCCTACTCTCCGCCTCTCCGCCTCTCGACTCTCGACTCTCCTACTCTCCGCCTCTGGACTCTCCTACTCTCCGCCTCTCGACTCTCCTACTCTCCGCCTCTGGACTCCCCTACTCTCCGCCTCTGGACTCTCTGGACTGACGAACACGGTCCTTTTATCAGCCCCGTAGCTTCGCCCTCTCATCTTTGACCCCCTCCCTTCGACCTTTCACCTCGCTCCCCATTGGCCCGAGAAAAAGTGGGCGTGAAGGCTTTTTGATCCATAAATTTGCATATATCGATCGCCCTGGGGCGGGGCCACCCGCCCCTCGCTCACCGATTGGACGGCAAAAAGTGGGCGTGTGTCGTTTTTGATCCGTTTTTGAAGCACAAAATCCGTGATTTTGTACACGCTGTTCGGCGCGCGCCCTGCACGAGTCCAACACCGGTACCCACAGCGGGGCAAGAACGGTGGCGATGCGACGGTTGCGAGGTGTGACGGGAAGGTCGTGGCGGTTGTGGTGAAGCGGCGTTGTGGTTGGTGGTTGATGTTGTGGTTGTGGTGGTAATCATGGCGGTTGGTCCAAAATAAAGATAGCAAAAGAAAAACGGCTATCCTGAAGAGTCGCAGCACGCATAAATGACATGTATTCCCACTAGACAACGGGTTTGGGCCTAACTACACATGTACTTACCGAGATACCTCACCTAAGGGACCTGAATGGTGGTTTGCGAATTTGGTAACCACAACAATATATATATATATATATATATATATATATATATATATTCTGTATATACTATATAATATATATATACTATATGTATATGCATGTATACATATTGTTGCGGATTCGCGCCCGCCGGCGTGCAGACGGCCACGTAACTCGAATCGCGGCATGTCGCCCACCGGACGGACAATCCAGTCGTGACCCTCTCGGACTAACGCCGGGAACTAGTCACGGGTGGACCTTTCGGTCTCACCGCGATTGTGCCAATCGGCCCCCGCATGGGATAGGGTTGCTCGCCAAATTCGACCTACCTAAGTACCCACACGGAGGGTAGACCGGGCGATCGCACCTCGCCGCAGGTCGACTCCGGACACGGGCCACTTTAAGCGACCCGTTCCGTACTATCGGATAACCGAGCGGTGTTATTCGTCGGCCTCGACGGTTCGATTAATTATCGGGCGTATTCAGCCCACTACCAACCCTTTACGTGAAGCAAGATGGAGATTCAATAAAAGAAAAGACGAAGCGAAGCGGGAAAACAGTTCAACATAAAGCACATTTATTCGCGATGAACAGAAAGCACACATATACAATTCCACCAAAAGCACATGTAAAAGGAGAAGAAACACAATATTACACAAAAAGCAAATGTAAAAGAGAAGACACAATGCAGAGCTATCCGACTACCGAGCACACGGCAACACTTATACAATTTTACGTCACAGACGGCGCCGACAACACATACCCAAAACCAAAGAAAAAGACCACCCTCAAGGATGAGGCGGACCTGGGGCCGAGACCGGGTCGGGCCTACCCGTCTGATGATGAGACGCGAAGTGGCGATGGTGCCCCAACTCCGCGGGCCTCGCGGACAGTGTCTGGTAGGGGGTGGGAAAAGGGGCCCCCTTTGTCGCACTATCTCAGCGCGGGGGAAACAGGAGGGGGTTGCTGATGCTCGGGGGAAGGAGGATATATCCCTGTCTCGGGTCCCGCGACGAGCGTCTCCACCTCGACCAGGTCGCGCCGTCGGCCTCCCGCCTTCAGCTCCCGGCACCGACGCGAGCACCCCCTCGTCCGTCTTCGCCGCCGCCACCTCTCCACAGCTCCGCCGACAACTCGTTCCCTCCGTCTCCTTTCTTGAACTCCGCACAGCTCGTTCCAACGCGCAACTCTCTTTTCTGACGAACGCAGTCGTTTTTATAAGCCCCGTGGCTTCGCTCTTTCACCCTTTGCCTCCGACCTTTCACCTCTCTAACTGGCTCCTCATTGGACCGAGGAAAAGTGGGCGTGAACGCTTTTTGATCCATGAATTTGCATATAGTGTCCTCACTCCAACGCCCTGAAGGCGGGGCCAAATCGCCCACGCTCTCCGATAGGACGGAACAAAAGTGGGCGTGAGTCGTTTTTGATCCGTTTTTCTTCGGAGAGTCTGTGATGTTTTTGTACACGCTGTTCGGTGCGCGCCCTGCACGAGTCCAGTATCGGTGCCCACAAGTGGCGCGAGAATGGTGGTGATGCGACGGTTGCGAGGTGTGACGGTAAAGGTCGTGGCTGTTGTGGTGAAGCGGCGTTGTGGTTGGTGGTTGTTGTGTGATGACTGTTGAGACGTGGTTGGTGGTGGTAGAAATGGCGGCTGGTCCAAAATAAAGATAGGAAAAGAAAAACGGCTATCCTGAAGAGTCGCAGCCCGAGTGAATGACATGTATTCCCTCTAGACAACGGGTTTGGGCCTAACTACACATATACTTACGGAGATATCTCACCTAAGGGACCAAAATGGTGGTGTGCGAATTTCGTCAACCACAACACTACCCCCTCCCCTTTTTACAGACTCGTCCCGAGTCGTCATTTTCGTGTGCCATCATGTGTAGTTTTCCCCTAGTACATTTTACCTACGGATCCCTGAGTGCGACATTCATGGTATTCGTGTCCCCAAAATAAATAACCTGAGGGCTGAGTAACTACCGAAACAAACTCACTCACACGGACGACTTAAATAAAATTGCCGGCGCTAGGACAGACATGCCGGGGGCGCACTCATATGTACAGTACATCTTAACCTAAACTTACAAATTTTACACTAAACCATGGCCCAGGATCAATGAACTCTGCAAAAAGAAAGCGGTTCGCAGGGAGCCAGGCTGCCCGCATGCAGTCTCTGGCTCAGACAATGCAGGTGACAGGGAACGTGGCCGGCTGCTCACACGCAGTCCAAGGCCTTCCCTTTTGAACTGAAAGCAGTGAACCACAACGGTGCATGGGCTGTACAAATGCAGTCTCCGTGCCAGCTCAAGTGGCACACGCAATGAACACAACGAATGGATGGATGAACACAAACACGGTGCACGGGCCGCCACTGCAGGCCCGTGTTGTAGCTGCCAACAGGGCAGTTCTTGCAGCTTGCAAACTGTTGCCTTGATCCTGGCGCACATGGCAATGAACAGGGGGGGGGGGGCAAAGCAAAAATTGAACGGGGCTGGTGAACAGAGGCAGTGGGCATGGCATGGCAAAGGTAGCAGGCAAACACAGCCCGCAGAAGAAGGCCGCTGCAGGCAAACACAGCCGGCAGATGAACTGGCCGGCACAGGCCTTGAAGTACCACAGCTGCAGATGATCCGGCCGGCACAGGCCTTGCAGCAACACAACAGCTGCCGATGAAGTTGGCCGGCCTCTGCCTTGAAGCAAAACACGGCCAGCCGATGAAGTTGGCCAGCCTTTGTCGTTCAGTGGAGGTTGGTGGAGGGAGTGCGGTGGTACTGGCCACTTGGAAGGCGGGCTCGGACCTACCTACCTGTCTCCCTCCCACCTATCGCCTTTGGCTGTCACTGTACATACCCACTCCCTTAATTTGTCAAACCCCAATTTAGCCCCAACTTATTTTTTTCTTTAATTTCCTTTTTTACTTCCCCACTATAAATCGTCCTCTAACCCCCTTTATCGTCTTTGTTCGGCTAACCTATCCTGTCACCGAGCCTACTCCCAACCCCTACGTTCCCTTCCCGGAGGGGAAGAAGGGAGAGCTAACGTCCTGTGTCGAGGCCCAACTCAAGCCTCAGAATGGCCTCCCCAGAGTTCAGCGATCTATAACCAAAGTGGGTCCAGTGGCCCACAACGAGAGCGAGGGGATGGATGGTGCGGAGGGGTACACTTCCTATCTACCCTAACCATTTAACTGTTAAACTACCCCGGGGCTTTCAACAAGCGCCTCTCGCTTAAACTATTGGTTCTAACAACCCAGATTCCCGTCGCCTGTGTTGGTGTCCTCACAATTTCGGGCCACGCCCCCCAATTTTTTCTCCGTGCCCTCACACGGTCTCATGGCTGGGACACGTGGCTCCCTTTGGCAGGCACGACCCTCTGCCGAATCTCCGACGATGGCACCCCCGGGCACTACACTGCCTCCGAGCCTACCAGCTCCCTAACACCGGGGAGTGCCCCCCATGGCACCTCCCCTGAAACGCACACGTGGCAGGCTGGCTCCCCGGGCCCCTTTCCGAGGGTCACCCGTGCCCACAACACTGCCCACGCGGCTAATGGCGCCCCGGGCCCCCGCACCAAGCAGGCGCACCCGTGCCCACTACGCTATCCCGGCCCCCCATGGGCCCTTGGCCTACCACGGCCGACTGGCCTGGTGCCCGGGGTACCCACTCAGCGATACTCACTTTTCGCAGCCACGCTCCCAGCCCGTCAACAGGGCTCCTGCACCCCTCCAAACGGGTTTCGAGCCTACACACCCACCAACAACAAAACGACCTCCATTTTTCAATTTAACTAACCCCCTAACTCACTCTAAACTGACCCCGGGGTCCCTTGGGCGGGAGTCACTTCTCCCCCCAATCACTCATCGCACCATGCATTCCCCATTCGCTCCACTCACACAGACCCGCTGGCCTCACTCAACCATCATGTAACACACAACTCACCAACTCTTCAACACACACACCGCTGAACTCTGCCATCCTGCTATCTGCATCCCCTAACTAACTCGTGCTCCCACGTCGTCCCTTATACTATAGCACGTTCCATTTAACACTACGTAGCTAAACTACGTCCCCTCTACACATCCAAAGTCTGTCTCTGTCTCCAAAATAATCCCATTAATCAATTTCCCAACCTAAATCTGGCTACAATCCCTCTAACTAATCCATTCCACGGACTCCATGAGGACTTACCCCTGCCCCATGAAGTCGGTCTAACTAAGCTAACCCTTCCCCCTAACTAGTTTCCATCCTGTGCCCTAGTAAGGGGTCTTCCACCCCTTGCCCAGGAATCCTGTGCACCCGAAAGTGAGGCTTGCTGTTCTTTTTTTTTTTTTTTCTCTTATTGCGCATCACAAGCGCGGCAACTCGCAGCTCGCATCTGCCCGTGACGTCATGCAGCTGCACGTGTTCCTCGTCCCTCCTTGGACGGTACCATCCGGCAGGGATACTCCTCCTGCCGGATTCCAACCCCACGTGCAGCCATGACGTCACCGTGCGCATAAAAAAAAAACACAAGCCCCACGTCTCGAGGGGTTCCCCACGCGAACACATGTGCTTTACCCGTTGGAGCTTAACACACACGATCGCGTGGAGAACCCGTCCGGTCCAAATCCGTAATCCTGCCTAAACTTTGTCCGTCCGCGGGATCGGCAAATCCACCGCTGGCGTTTCCGGACCGGGACTTCACTCTCGCAGGCGAGCACGTGGCGGCCGAGTGCGTTGCACAGCACGGACCTCGTGCTCACTGCTGGGTGAACCCGGCACGGTCCCCGAAACAACTACAGCCGCTACTCGGCTTTCTTTCTTCTCATGTCGCCGTCGTCACCATTCAACACACGCACTCCCGCGTGTTACGACGCTCACACTCCACATCATCAAACTCACCCCGGGAGACGCGGCTGCCTGCTCCCGCATGCCAACCGACATCTCCCTCACATACCACTCTCTCACACACACTGTCTCCCTTGCACTCGGCCGTTCACTCCCTCGTGCCATACTAACACAAACCATACTACTCACACAAACCATACTACTCACACACGCGGGGGCACTCAACCGCGGTGCCACATCCACACACCGTGCCTCACTCCCACACGCGGGGGCACTCACCCGCGTTCCTCATCCACACACCGTCCCTCACTCACACACGCGGGGGCACTCACCCGCGGTGCCTCATCCACACTGGCCGTTTCACTCACACACACGGCGACACTCACACACGGTGCCTCATCCACACACGGCATGCTGGGAAGCACGCCCTTTGGCACACTTTCCACCACACCACTCACACACGGGGTCGCTTCCACACACGGGGACGCACTCACACCTTGCACCACACACACAGGGACAACCACACTGGGGATTTGTGTCCCCACAAGGGTCTCCGGGGCCTCTATACCCCCCAAGCTCTCCGTGCACCCGTTCGCAGCACTCCTCCCCTCAACCTCGCAAAGCACGACCGAACTCACCTGGTCATGACTCGCCTCAAGGGGGCATACTCCCTCCCCTCGTTCCTGGAGGAGGCCATCCAGGTGCTCGCACCGGGTCCCGACACGCTCCGCGAGCTCAACCTCATTGTCCTCCACTACCTCCGTGTGTATGTGTGCGTCTCTTACCCCGTCTTCATCGTGTAGTCTTCCCTCTATCGTTCCCATCTCCCGTGTCTCTGCCAACTCAGTCACCTCTTCACCCTTTACCTCCCTTGTCTCAACTATTATTTCCGTTGTCGTCACCTCGTGTCTCGTCTCACACGTTTTGGTCTCCCCATTTAATTTTTCCCTTTCGGTCACTGTCACTTTTTCTGTCACAAACCTCGCCCAACACGCCCCCCGAATTATTTTGTCACCCGCCTCCACCGCGGGCCTGTCAGCCGTTGCACCCCCTCCCAGCTCGTTCGTTCCTACACGTGGAGTCGCCATTTTAAGTTCCCTGCTTACGCCCTTCATGCCCGCCTGCAGGCTTCGGCCCATGTTCTGCGTCTCACCCCGCAGCTTTTTCATCTCTTCCTTCATGTTTGTTTCCATTCCGTTCATTTGCTTGTTCATGCCTTTCATTTCGTTTTTCATTTCATTTGTGTTGGTATCCATCTTTTCGTTCATGCCTTTCATTTCGTTTTTCATTTCATTTGTGTTTGTATCCATCTTTTCGTTCATGTTCGCATTTATCTTCGCTGTCATTTCCGCCAGCATGGCGAATAGCTGGGCCATGTCGGGTGCGCTTGGGTGAGCCGTTTCGGCAGGGATCGGGGAAGGGTTTTGGTGGAGAGGGGGAGGGGAGGTGTCATACACCGCGGCCGCTGCCGCACCTATTTCGGGCTCTGGGTTCAGTTGGACGAGTTCATGTTCCTGCACGGGCATTCCATCCTGGGCCATGGATCCTACACATTCTACATCCATTTCTAATACCCCCGGCTCCCGCTCGCCTTGAGACGCCATCTTGCTTCTCGTAAAGCGTTAATTTAGCTCGCTCGTAATTTGGAGGGAATCGGGGGTCGCTTCTCTCACCCCTGGACCGATTCCCGTGAATTTAGCTGGAGACAGGAGAGCCCGTTTTCCTGTTCTCCGATACCAGTGCCGCGAGGAGGGCGATGGATTTGTATCGCACGACCTGACACCAGTGTTGCGGATTCGCGCCCGCCGGTGTGCAGACGGCCACGTAACTCGAATCGCAGACGGCCACGTAACTCGAATCGCGGCACGTCGCCCACCGGAGGGACAATCCAGTCGTGACCCTCTCGGACTAACGCCGGGAACTAGTCACGGGTGGACCTTTCGGTCTCACCGCGATCGTGCCAATCGGCCCCCGCGTGGGATAGGGTTGCTCGCCAAATTCGACCTACCTAAGTACCCACACGGAGGGTAGACCGGGCGATCGCACCTCGCCGCAGGTCGACTTCGGACACGGGCCACTTTAAGCGACCCGTTCCGTACTATCGGATAACCGAGCGGTGTTATTCGTCGGCCTCGACGGTTCGATTAATTATCGGGCGTATTCAGCCCACTACCAACCCTTTACGTGAAGCAAGATGGAGATTCAATAAAAGAAAAGACGAAGCGAAGCGGGAAAACAGTTCAACATAAAGCACATTTATTCGCGATGAACGGAAAGCACACATATACAATTCCACCAAAAGCACATGTAAAAGGAGAAGAAACACAATATTACACAAAAAGCAAATGTAAAAGAGAAGACACAATGCAGAGCTATCCGACTACCGAGCACACGGCAACACTTATACAATTTTACTTCACAGACGGCGCCGACAACACATACCCAAAACCAAAGAAAAAGACCACCCTCAAGGATGAGGCGGGCCTGGGGCCGAGACCGGGTCGGGCCTACCCGTCTGATGATGAGACGCGAAGTGGCGATGGTGCCCCAACTCCGCGGGCCTCGCGGACAGTGTCTGGTAGGGGGTGGGAAAAGGGGCCCCCTTTGTCGCACTATCTAAACGCGGGGGGAAACAGGAGGGGGTTGCTGATGCTCGGGGGAAGGAGGATATATCCCTGTCTCGGGTCCCGCGACGAGCGTCTCCACCTCGACCAGGTCGCGCCATCGGCCTCCCGCCTTCAGCTCCCGGCACCGACGCGAGCACCCCCTCGTCCGTCTTCGCCGCCGCCACCTCTCCACAGCTCCGCCGACAACTCGTTCCCTCCGTCTCCTTTCTTGAACTCCGCACAGCTCGTTCCAACGCGCAACTCTCTTTTCTGACGAACGCAGTCGTTTTTATAAGCCCCGTGGCTTCGCTCTTTCACCCTTTGCCTCCGACCTTTCACCTCTCTAACTGGCTCCTCATTGGACCGAGGAAAAGTGGGCGTGAACGCTTTTTGATCCATGAATTTGCATATCGCGTCCTCACTCCAACGCCCTGAAGGCGGGGCCAAATCGCCCACGCTCTCCGATAGGACGGAACAAAAGTGGGCGTGAGTCGTTTTTGATCCGTTTTTCTTCGGAAAGTCTGTGATGTTTTTGTACACGCTGTTCGGTGCGCGCCCTGCACGAGTCCAGTATCGGTGCCCACAAGTGGCGCGAGAATGGTGGTGATGCGACGGTTGCGAGGTGTGACGGTAAAGGTCGTGGCTGTTGTGGTGAAGCGGCGTTGTGGTTGGTGGTTGTTGTGTGATGACTGTTGAGACGTGGTTGGTGGTGGTAGAAATGGCGGCTGGTCCAAAATAAAGATAGGAAAAGAAAAACGGCTATCCTGAAGAGTCGCAGCCCGAGTGAATGACATGTATTCCCTCTAGACAACGGGTTTGGGCCTAACTACACATATACTTACGGAGATATCTCACCTAAGGGACCTGAATGGTGGTGTGCAAATTTCGTCAACCACAACAATATGTATAATATAGTATATATATATATAGTCGGTATACATATATATATATATATATATATATATATATATATATATATATATATATATATATATATATATATATATATATATATATATATATATATATGATTAGAGGGAATGTCCTGTATCAGAGTGAAAAAGAGCCTTGGATATGGCTTGACAGTGAAGGATGGTGTATATGGAAACCATGCACCTAAAGAAAGGCAGGAAGGGGAGGAGGATAAGGAGGGATGTTCTTTCCAAAACAGAACCATAAAGCTCACGATCATTGCAGTTTTAACCACATGGTGGCATCATAAGGTTACTTTGGATGTTCTGCAAGTGATTGCACTACTGGTGGCCCTGTAGAAACTGTCTCCTTGAGGGAGAAAAAGTGTGCATATTCAACACTAGTGTAGTTATAAAGACACATATCATCTTGTACATATTTGTTGAAGCAAGCTTTTTTTCCCCCATGCCATCCCTACATATGGAGTACTGCCATACTTCATGATACTTTTTGTGAATTTTGTGCATCATGAGTTGGGCTTGTATTTCATGGATAGTAGTCTGAAAGGAAATGTTTAGAAAGAGGACCTCTTGCTCCCCACGCCTGTGTAGTATCTTCATCCCTGCATCATTGGCATGCGCAAATCAAAAAGTGTGGGAAAGCAATCAGTCGCCAACATGTACGTATGTATGTGTCTGCATTTTGTTGAGAGCATGCATCAAAAATTTTCAAAGTATAATTTGAACACATTTACCTCTGTGTAGATAGATGCAATTGCAAATTTGCCGCCAGAAGAGTTGGCTCGCACCCAGGGACGCTGAGAGTCAGAATGGCTCTGCGGCGCGACTAAGTGTAGGGCCCTGTTCATCTGGGCCTCCTTCAGCATGTTTTTAAGCGACATATACCAGGGGTCGGCAGCCCAAATATAAAGAAGAGCCATTTTTTTGTCAAATTTGGTCAAAAACGCAAATTCTTCAGAGCCACAATGCATGTAACCCCTATTTCAATGATTGACTAAGAGGACAGCAACATATATTGATGTGCAATGCAATAAATGTTTTCTGATGTTTACAAACGTTTGACATACTGTATTATATTTTCTCATACTTTACACATTAGTATTTATTCCACTATCTTCCTGACAGTATCATTCTCAAACCTTCCTTTCTTTCTTTCTTTCTTTTCTCTCTGTCTCTGATTCTCTCTCTCTCTCTCTCTCTCTCTCTCTCTCTCTCTCTCTCTCTCTCTCTCTCTCTCTCTCTCTCTCTCTCTCTCTGTCTCTCTCTCACTCTCTCACTCTCTCACTCTCTCACTCTCTCACTCTCTCACTCTCTCACTCTCTCACTCTCTCACTCTCTCACACTCTCACTCTCTCACTCTCTCACTCTCTCACTCTCTCACTCTCTCACTCTCTCACTCTCTCACTCTCTCACTCTCACTCTCTCACTCTCTCACTCTTTCACTCTCTCACTCTCTCCCTCTCTCACTCCCTCACTCTCTCTCACTCTCTCTCTCTCACTCTCTCTCTCTCTCACTCTCTCTCTCTCTCTCTCTCTCTCTCTCTCTCTCTTCTCTCTGTCTCTGATTCTCTCTCTCTGTCTCTGATTCTCTCTCTCTCTCTCTCTCTCTCTCTCTCTCTCTCTCTCTCTCTCTCTCTCTCTCTCTCTCTCTCTCTCTCTCTCTCTCTCTCTCTCTCTCTCTCTCTCTCTCTCTCTCTCTCTCTCTCTCTCTCTCTCTCTCTCTCTCTCTCTCTCTCTCTCTCTCTCTCTCTCTCTCTCTCTCTCTCTCTCTCTCCCACCAACATTGTCATGTCAGAGGTCTGGCTAATGCAGATCCTCTGAGCTGGCAGTCTAAGACCTCCACAAATGACCAAACTATCTCCGAATTCATACTGCGTTCAACATACTGTGTTCTTGTACTGTGTTCAATTAACCATTTACAATCCCCCAAGGATCTTTCAAATAAAACTGAGACTGGCGGGTGCTCGCACGGGATGGCGAAGGTGAAAAAAACGTTGAATACGGGGGATAAGTATTCATTGTAAATAATGGCTTATTTTATAATGAATATGGGGGATAAGGAAAGACAAACACTATAATAAATGGAACAGATCTAGTGGTCGATGGACACACATTGGCGGAATGGAGCACGCAAACTTTTACACACAAGTGGAACTAAACCCGACTAATGGTGCCGAAATACCCGAATTACACCACCTCCTTTTTGGTCTTGCAGCCTTTGCCCTCTCTTGGCTCTGTCTCTCACAGATTTCGGCAGGACTCACACGGTCTGCCAGTGACGCTCTTCTTGTTAAACTCCCAAAATCCAGGCTCACTTTTCACCTCCACTCATTTGTTCCTCTTTTCCCTCGCCTGTGGAGCCAACTTCTCCAGCCTGTTCAGTTCCATTCTTCCCTCCAGAGCTTCAAGACAGCTGTGAACCACTACTTCAGGTATACTCATGATGTCTTCTACCTCCAAATGACCCCATTCTCAAACAATCCTTTTTTCCAGGTAATTGTGATTTCCCCTCCCCCTCACCTCTGTTCATTTGTTAGTTGTCGGCTGATTTGTTCCTTTTCTGTTTCATCCCCACTTTCCCGTCCTTTTATTCTTATTCTTCTTTCAGCTTGTGTGCAGGTTGTTAACCCCCATGTGTTCTTTTCCCCCTCCCCTCGATCTCACTCTCACTTATAGCCAGACCTCTGACATGACAATGTTGGAGAGAGAGAGAGAGAAGAAGAAGAAGAAGAAGAAGTAGAAGAAGAAGAAGAAGAAGAAAAAGAAAGAAAATATGGAAGGGTTGGGAGTTCAGCAGGCACGCACGAACTGGTCTCGGTGCACCATGATTGTGTCATCATGCAGGTGGGTATCGCACAGGATGGTGACTAGGAGATGCCTTCGTAGTTTCTCAAACCATCCATGTCGGCGACCAAGCAGAGAGACAGAGACTATATGTAGTTTCAAACCGTACTGTATGACTCACGATGCGCATGAGTGAAAGTGGCTTTTCCCCTCTTCGGATCCACCTTCCAGCACACGTCCTGAAATTTACAATTGGCTGCTCACTGCCATTGGGTGACTTCTGATTTTAGGGCCATTCTGCCCCTCTTCGGGGCTCCATAACGCCCTCCTCTGCCCTGGCCTACAGTTCTTGGCCAAACGGCCTGTGAAGTTTCCATTAAAAGTGCAAAGCGCTTTCCATGTGCCTTTGTGCTCACAACTCCTCCACCTGGCCTCACCTGGACAGAAGGTCTTACACAGTACTCCTTTACCCTATTTGTCTCTAAGATTACAATCACCACTTTTGCTGGTGTACACATTACATATCACTTGCCTCTGATAGATCCCTAATACAGCTGTAACTCTAACCGAATGAAGCACACGGACGAAGCTATTCTTAGCACTTTCGAACTAAGGATCCTCCCTCCCTCCTTTTTCCACGGAACAATACTCTCGGATGTTTATTTGGCCCCAAAGCTTTATCTTCTTTTCCCAACTCTAAAAGGACACTAACTAAACAAATGATGCGAGCAGATGGGACACCCGGCTTAACGTTCACCCGAGGGTCGACGCAACCTGTGTTGCAACACCCTGCCTGGGAAGCACCCGTCGTCCAGTTTAGAGCCAGGTCGCGAATCAAAACCAGACAAGACAGCTTAAAGGTAAGTGTGAATTGACATGCACGCACACACACACACACACACACACACACACACACACACACACACACACACACACACACACACACACACACACACACACACACACACACACACACACACACACACACACACACACACACACACACACACACACACACACACACACCTTACTTGAGGTACATAATTAGGTATTGAGAAGTAAAAGACAAATTTGCTGTTTCCTGGATTACTGTGAGAATCTCATTCCGAATTCGTCTGAAACGACCCTCGTAACTCGAAGTCATCTCCACATCGAAACCTTCATATTGTTCCTTGCAGACAGTCAGATATGACAACCAAGCCTTCCACAACTTCCACAACAAAATACAGTGCAAAAATTCATCATTTTAATAAATGTAAATACAATAATGCAGTCCACATGTAGCTTTGCTTTATTTACAGATGGCTCCAAGATGGCAGATCGCAAATGTGGTGATGTCACATGCACACCCATTGATGGGTGAGTTATAAAACATCAACACATCTTGTTTGTTATTTAAATACAAGTCGTTCATTATTGGGATTCTCACTTACCATCCCAGTGAGGATCAGGGCGTCACTAGCTTTTTAGAAGGTGAGTTAAAATTCTCAACTGAACTTAGAGGTTGAGGTTGCCCTTTCGCCGACAAGATGGCCAAAACGAAATAACCGCGAAACAGACAATGAGTGGCGCACAATGTGCAAGTAGTGTTTACAGAACTGTGGAGATCATGCACTGTGCTGTGTAGAGAACCCACCTTGTAGATCACACACTGTGCTGTGTAGAGAACCCACCTTGTAGATCACACACTGTGCTGTGTAGAGAACCCACCTTGTAGATTATGCACTGTGCTGTGTGGAGAACCCACCTTGGAGATAAAAGGGTGGGTGGCGAGGGGTCGGAGTAGTCCTTTAAATGACTATGTGCTGTTACAATAGTCCTTCACACTTTGTCCAAGATGTTGTTTTATAATTATGTATGTATGTGTATATATGTATGTATATATGTATATATATATATATATATATATATATATATATATATATATATATATATTGTTGTAGTTACCAAATTCGCAAACCACCATTCAGGTCCCTTAGGTGAGGTATCTCGGTAAGTACATGTGTAGTTAGGCCCAAACCCGTTGTCTAGTGGGAATACATGTCATTTATGCGTGCTGCGACTCTTCAGGATAGCCGTTTTTCTTTTACTATCTTTAATTTGGACCAACCGCCATTGTTACCACCACCAACCACCGCTTCACCACAACCGCCACGACCTTCACGTCACACCTCGCAACCGTCGCATCGCCACCGTTCTTGCGCCGCCTGTGGGTACCGGTGTTGGACTCGTGCAGGGCGCGCGCCGAACAGCGTGTACAAAATCACGGATTTTGTGCTTCAAAAACGGATCAAAAACGACACACGCCCACTTTTTGCCGTCCAATTGGTTAGCGAGGGGCGAATTGGCCCCGCCCCCAGGGCGTTTGAGGGCGATCGATATATGCAAATTTATGGATCAAAAAGCATTCACGCCCACTTTTTCTCGGGCCAATGGGGAGCGAGGTGAAAGGTCGAAGGGAGGGGGTCAAAGATGAGAGGGCGAAGCCACGGGGCTGATAAAAAGCGACCGTGTTCGTCAGAGTAGTAGAGTAAGAGAGTAGGAGAGTCGAGAGGGAACAGAGAGTTAAGACTTCGCGGGCGGTGGAGTTGGCAAGAAGGAGCTGGTCGTCGTGTGCGTTGGAGTCGGAACGGAGGGGACGGAGCTGTGGAGAGGCGGCGAGGGCGGACGAGGGGGTGCTCGCGTCGTGCAGGGAGCTGCACCCCTGGGAGGCCGACAGCGCGACCTGGCCGAGGTGGAGACGCTCGTTGCGGGGCAATAAAAATCCTCTATACCCCGAGCATCAGCAACCCCCTCCTGTTTCCCCCCCCCCCCCCGTGCTGAGATAGTGCGACCAAGGGGGCCCCTTTCCCACCCCCTACCAGACACTGCCCGCGAGGCCCGCGGAGTTGAGGCACCATCGCCGCTCCGCGTCTCATCACCAGACGGGTAGGCCCGACCCGGTCTCGGCCTCAGGCCCGCCTCATCCTTGAGGGTATTTTTTTCCTTGGTTTTGGGTATGTGTTGTCGGCGCCGTCTGTGAAGTAAAATTGTATAAGTGTTGCCGTGTGCTCGGTAGTCGGATAGCTCTGCATTGTGTTTCTCTTTTATATTTGCTTTTTGTGTAAATTGAATTGTGTTTTTCTTTTCTGTGTGCTTTTGGTGTAATTGAATATGTGTGCTTTCCGTTCGTCGCGAATAAATGTGCTTTGTGTTGAACTGTTTCCCGCTTCGCTTCGTCATTTCCTTCATTGAATCCTCATCTTGCTTCACGTAAAGGGTTGGTAGTGGGCTGAATACGCCCGATAATTAATCGAACCGTCGAGGTCGACGATAACACCGCTCGGTTATCCCGATAGTACGGAACGGGTCGCTAAAGTGGCCCGTGTCCGAAGTCGACCTGCGGCGAGGTGCGATCGCCCGGTCTACCCTCCGCGTGGGTACTTAGGTAGGTCGAATTTGGCGAGCAACCCTATCCCACGCGGGGCTGATTGGCTCGATCGCGGTGAGACCGAAAGGTCCACCCGTGACTGGTTCCCGGCGTTAGTCCGAGAGGGTCACGACTGGATTGTCCGTCCGGTGGGCGACGTGCCGCGATTCGAGTTACGTGGCCGTCAGCACGCCGGCGGGCGCGAATCCGCAACAATATATATATATATATATATATATATATATATATATATACATATATATATATATATATATATATATATATATATATATATATATATATATATATATATATATATATATCTGCAGATGTCCCAGGATAATTAGAAATTTATCTTCTCTTGACAAATCATGATGACATTGGATAGGATGGGATACTGGAAACGTTTTAAAGTTGTTCGATTAGCACGACTGTCGGGCGTTTAATTAGACAGGTGGACACAGACAGTGATGCATCGCCATTTATTGATACGATGATTTTTCGCACAGGCTGAGTTTGACTTGATGGTGCAGATGTCGCAAACACCTAACCTTTGATCTGTCTCGTGTGGCTTCGATTCCTGATATAATTTTAAACTTTCCTATGAGTGCTTCATCAGCAGGGCATTGCAACACGCAGTACACCGTCCCTCGGACAGACGTTAATCTTTAAGCTGGCTGTTCTGCCGACGAGCATTGTAGTTGGTGGTTATTAAAAATCCCACGGTGTCTTTCACAAAAAGTTAGTGAGTTATTGCTGGCCTCCTGAATACATTACAAAGTAGTTTCCACTCTGTACAGCGCATAACTCTGCCAGGCTGACCAGCTTATGTTTTGTATGACACTGATCGGCCAGATCTGCATCTGGACCTAAAGGGGCTGTCACACCTTGACGTTTTTGCCAGTGTATGCCGACGTATGAAAAATTTGGCGAATACACTGGCACACGTCGAATACGTTATGGGTAAGTTTTGTATATGTTAAGAGCACGCTGAAGCACGCTGGCATATGTCGTAGTACGCCGAGCTCGTCGACAAATTTTGTGCATGCACAAAATTTGTCGGCATATGCCAGCGTATGACTCACACGTTCCGCATACGCTGGCCATAAGTTGTAGGCACGTTATGCGATCGTTGACACACGTTACTTGTAAGTTACTCAGAAGTCGAAATACGTCGAGGTAATGTCTAGTGTACCCGAAACTTATTTCTAACCTATGAGTAACGTGCTTTGAGCCGATGTGTAACGTATCTCCAACGCATATTGACATATTTGACGTCTTCCGGACGACCAGAGAACTTACTGAACGTGTTCCTAACTTACAACTACCGTATAATGGCGTATTGGCAGCGATTAGGGGAATTGGTATATTAAAAAAAATTTCTTGTTACTTTGTAATACGTTTTTATTGACTGTACATTATATTATTATACCTTTTTCAAAGTGTATGAATAAACATATATATTTATATGGACCCAAAGGGAGTCAGTGATTCCCTTCCTTCTATATATATATATTGTTATGGCTGTGGAAATTCGCAGAGCACCATATAGGTCCTTAGTTCAGTTATGCCGATAAGTCTGTGTTCAGATAGATTTCCCCATCGTTGTCTAAAGGGTATTATTCGTGTCACCTGGGCTGTGATCTTTGAGGTAGCCGTTTTTCTTTTACTATCGTTATTTTGGACCAACCACCAACCACGTTCTCCACCACGCCAACCACCAACCACCTTCTCCACCATGCCAACCACCAACCACCTTCTCCACCATGCCAACCACCAACCACCTCCTCCACAACATCAACCACCAACCACCCTCTCCACACAGCCTTCACAACAACGACGTCTCCTCACCATCTCCTAGACCACATCTCCCCCGATAAATCAACACGAACAACATCGCCTCACCTTCATTTCCGAAACGACGCCATCTTGGTGCCAGCCACGGAGAGTCCGCATCGCTGCAGGCAGACGCGGGGGGTTTCCTCGCCGCGCAAGTCGGTGATTTCGCGCACGTCCGCTCGCCGCGCAGGGTCGCTGTCTTCGCGCACGTCCGCTCTGTGCAAGCTTCGTCTCGGAATTTGGATCAAGAGAGCGAGAGGGGCAGAGCCAGTGGGGGTCAGAGGTGAGAGTGCGGAGATCAGATCTAGTCCCTCGGGCCCTATAAAAGGGCGAGCGGAGTGCCAGTCTGAGGTGAGTCGGTGGAGTGTTTGTCAGGGTTCGGAGCGCCTGGAGCCTGCAGTTGGTGGAGAAGCTGTGGAGACGTGAGCGGGAAGCACGGCCAAGCTTGCTGTGCCGCGTCGAGCTGCGTGTTCCTGTGCGGGATGGGGAGAGAGCTCGCCAACCAGCACCGAACGGTCTGAGGTGATCGGGCTTCGGAACAGTCCGAGCATCGCTGAGGGACGGACGGGTTCTTAAAGAGAGCATCAACTCTGAGAGGGCAAAGACCCGTCCGTTCCTCTCAAGCGTTGCCGGCTGGGGCCCGAATCACCAGGCAGCAGCCAAGCCACGGTTGCACGAGCTGCCGTGAGGACGGAACGTCGCGGGGTCGCCCCAACGATGTGCAGGTAACCTGCATGGCCTCTTGGAGCTCCTTCGGTCCTCAAAGCTCCGTGTCATAAAGACCCCGAGAGGTCCAGTCTACCCCCTTGTCTTTGAGGGGGTTTTTCCTTGCTTTTCTTTGTGTGAAAGTTGTGGCGCCAAGTCGATAAGCAGAACTGATAAGTGACTGTACATAATAAATAGACGGTCGTAGCACTTTGTCTTGCTCGCGTCTTGTCCATACCCCCCATTCATTGCATAACTGCATGCGTGTTTTGTATTCATTGCTTGATTGTATACGTGCATGGTTGCGTACAAATAAATGTGCTTGTTTGAATGTTAACCTGTTCGTTGTGTCCTCTTTCCCCAATTGAACTGCCATCTTGCCCTTGGAATATAGTTGGTTTTTAAATAGCCGGTAAAGCGATCGGGTCCAACGGGAGTCGCGATAACACCCCGCTCGGTTATCCCAAAACGGAGCGAGCTGCATTTAGCGGCTCGTGTCCCAGCGGCCCTGTTGAGGTACAATCTCTCGGTAATCTACCCACTTGAATAATTAGGTATATCGACAATTCGGCGATTGACCCTGTAGCGCGGGTAGAGTGTGGACAAGGTTGTGGTGTGTTGAAGAACACACCCTTGGCTGGTTTTCGGCGTTGCTCCGGAAAGCCGCGACTGAATTTTTTGTCCGGTGGGCGTACAGCCGCTATTAGTAAAACACGGTCGTTCGCACGCCGGCAGGCGAGAATTCACAAAAATATATATATATATATATATATATATATATATATATATATATATATATATATATATCTTTCTGGACGAGGATGGACAGGATAAAGAATGAGTATATTAGAGGGACAGCACAGGTCGGACGGTTTGGAGACAAAGTGAGAGAGGCGAGATTGAGATGGTTTGGACATGTGCTCAGGAGGGAAGCGGAGTATATCGGGAGAAGGATGTTGAAGATGGAGCCGCCAGGCAGGAGGAGAAGAGGAAGGCCAAATAAGAGGTTCATGGATACGGTGAGGGCGGACATGCGGGTGGTTGGAGTGTCAATGGAAGATGTGGAGGATAGAGCGAAATGGAGACGGTTGATCCGCTGTGGCGACCCCTAACGCGAGCGAGCCGAAAGAAGAAGAAGAGAAGAAGATACAGTAGACTAGGTGTAAGTCGGCAGCGTGTAACTCGTCACTTCGCCTAAGTTGGCAGCGTCAAAAAGTCCGAATTTATCTCATGTTAAATCCTTTTGAATAAAGGGTCATCCCTCTGTAAGTCGTCATCTCTAAGTCGTCACTTCGTCTAAGTCGTCAGATGTTGTCCATTCCCACATAATGGAAACTCAAGTAAATTACCACTCCTAACTCGTCACACGGAACTGCTGCCTCATGAGAAGCCCGATTTCATGGAATCGTGATGCTCGCTCATTGGTGTACACCGCCAGTGATAGGCTATTTATAACTGTGTACACACGTTGATCGCACTGCAGGCAGGACAATGGCGACTAAGCGTAAGCTTACAACTAAAACCTACCAAGAAAAATTCGACATTATCCAGTTTTGCGAGGCAAATCCACTGATGAAGAAAACAGACATAGCTGAGAAGTTGGACATCAAACGGCAGACATTGAACGATATCTTGAAGAATAAGGGCAAGATATTTGGACAAGTGGAGAAGATCGTGAGGCCGGTGGGAAGTGTGAAATGCGTGAAATGTGTGTCCTTTGAAGATGTCTGACGCGCTCATCATCTGGTTTCGGCAAATGTCGGCTCAGCCAAATATTCGGTTTCGGCCGATTCGGCCAAATATTCGGCCGATACTGTCTTGTGGTGGAGGATTGCCCAGACAACATCATGGAATACAATGACCGGTTTGAATCCTTTCTCATGCACCAGATGCCCAAGAGTTTGAGGCAGTCAAACATAACGGATTACTTCGCGAAGAAGTAAAGGATCGATCGAGCTTAGTGTTGAAGTCCGATCATGGTTTTATATTGGCTTGTTTTGTACATTACCGCACTCACTTACACATAGGCATTGAGTGGTAATCATCACCACGATGACTGTATGTCATGTAATTTGTCACCATACCATCACCGATGGTATACGAGTTGTCTTACAGAGTTGTTCATTATCTTTACTTTTGATAAACTGATTCATGAATTCCATCTTTGCTTGATCACTTTCCAACTCACCAACTCACCCCCACCTATGCCCCGAGGATTGTGTTTTCCTTTTGGTACAATAGCCGGCTCTCACACATATGTGTCCAGGCCATGCGCGACTTCATCTTTCACCCCACAGTCATCATGAATGTTCGCATACGCGTAAGTCATCACATTTCTAAGTCGTCACTTTTTTCTCGGTCCCGATGGTGACGACTTACGCCTAGTCTACTATATATATATATATATATATATATATATATATATATATATATATATATATATATATATATATATATATATATATATATATATATATATAAAAATTAACAGCAGTTTTGTTTTTATTTATGATCAAAGGTAATGACCACACTTATAACATAAAGATAAACACAAAATATTATTAACCTGTTCGCTGCCAAGGGAAGCGACGAGCCGATATTCATGTACATGCTATCATTCAATTTAGCACAATAAATATGATTATCACAGCCCTCTTAGTTTGCGCCCAGAAACCCGCCTTGTGAAATTTCAGGCATGTTTCCAAAGAGACTCTAACAAATGGCAGCC
Organism: Eptatretus burgeri; assembly: GCF_056783735.1. Lineage (NCBI taxonomy): Eukaryota > Metazoa > Chordata > Myxini > Myxiniformes > Myxinidae > Eptatretus > Eptatretus burgeri. The sequence continues at coordinate 72,503,351 of NC_140971.1, forward strand.
CTGGTAATTCCATTTATCTATTCGCTAAAGACTTAATTTTTTTATATGATGCTGTAAGACATTCTCCTTGGGCACAAAAAAAACAGGTCCCTCGGAGGTCCAGTTTCGGAGGTATTGATTTTTAGGTCATCTGTATCATCTCAGTAGAGATGACCTGATGATAACAGTCTCGAAGTCCGTCCGTCTGTCCGTCCGTCCATCCACAATCAAACCGAGTGGAGACAAATAGCCAATAGTGGAATGGATCGAGGTCGATGAGACATGCACAACGATATAACTTACAAGGTCATCCAAGGTCGAGGTCAACGTCATGAGGCTGTCAAAGTTGCGAAAATCGTCGATTTCAAATCATATCTCCTCCCTTATTTATCAAGAGAGATCAAATGTTATTGGTGATTCAGATACTATGGACTATTATCTAGATTCTAGAAGAACACCAGCCATTTTTTTGAAATTTGCTCTCGTTCCGATTTCATAGCCCTTCAAACTTCGCTCTGATTCCCCGTATGGGCCGTTCATAAAGTACGTACAAAAAAAGTATTAACTTAAGAACCGGAACTCTCCGAGACAAATATTACATTTGAAGCTTTTGTCAGATTTAACAAAACAATGGAACACAAGTTTATATGCACACTTACTTTCATTTATGACATTACATTGTTTTGAATGTCAATTTGTACTTTTATTTTCATAAATGACGTGCTGTGATATTAAAAGAAAAAGGTAAATTACACTGCGAGGGACTGCATCGTCATGACTTACAAACATAAGGAAACTGCTGGCTTTGATTCATAAGGAACTGCTGGCTTTGCAAGCGATTAGCAATGTATGAGGGGGTGGGTGGGTGGTCACTAGCCTGCATACAGAGGGGGGTGGGTGGTTTAAAACCCACGTACGGCCTGTGTACAGGGGTGGGTGGTTTAAAGCCCGCGTACGGCCTGCGTACAGTGGTGGGTGGGTGATACGATGGCTGCATACATACTGTTGCGAATACGCGCCCGCCGGCATGTGAGCGGCCACGTAACTCGAATCGCGGCACGTCACCCACCGGACAGACAATTCTGTCGTGACCCTCTCGGACTAACGCCGGGAACTAGTCACGGGTGGGCCTTTCGACCTCACCACGATCGTGCCAATCGGCCCCCCGCGTGGGATAGGGTTGTTCGCCAAATTCGTCCTACCTAAGTACCCACATGGAGGTTAGACCGGGCGATCGCACCTCGCCGCAGGTCGACTCCAGACTCGGGCCACTTTAAGCGACCCGTTCCGTACTATCAGGATAACCGAGCGGTGTTATCGTAAACCTCGACGGTTCCGATTAATTATCGGGCGTATTTAGGCACTACCAACCCTTTACGTGAAGTAAGATGGAGATTCAATTAAAGAAAAGACGAAGCGAAACGGGAAAAACAGTTCAACATGAGGCACATTTATTCCGCGGCACACGGATAGCACACATATACAATTACAACAATTATGCAACAAAAGCAAATGTAACAAAAGGAACACAACAATGCAGATCTACTACCGACTACGCGAGCACACGGCAACACTTACACAGTTTTACTTTACAGACGGCGCCGACAACACATATACTCAAAAGCAAAAGAAAGGGGCCACCCTCAAATACAAGGGGACAGACGGGGCTGTGGGCAGAGACCGGTGGAGCCTACCCGTCTTGTGATGAGCCGCAAATGCCGCGGAGGTGCCCCGACTCCGCGCTCCTCCGCGGGTTTCGTTGGCACTGCTTGGAATGGGGTGGGAACGGGGCCCCCCTTTTCGCACTATCAAAGCGCGGGGGGAAACAGGGGTGGTTGTTGATGCTCTGGGGAAAGAGGATAGCTGGCTTGCTTGGGTCCCGCGACGAGCGACTCCACTGCGACCTCGACCGCGTTCCCGGCTTCCCCTCTCTGCAGCTCCCCGACAGACTCCGAACCCCGACAGACCGACTCTCCTCCAGACCCGTCTTGACTGCTGCTGCCACACTCTGCCGCCGCCACACCTCTCCAACTCGCCCGAGCCCAAAACTGCGACTGCTTCCAACTGCTTCCGACCCAAAAATCTCTGCCGCGGCCACACTTCGCCGCCGCCACACCTCTCCAACTCGCCCGAGCCCGAAACAGAAACTGACTGAATTCGCCCCGCGCTCGGCGCTTTATAGTACGGCAGGAGGATCCATATGCAAATTTCCGGATCAGGATGAGCTCGGGGGCTGAGCCACGCTCGCCCATTGGACGGAGGAAAAGTGGGCGTGAACCTCCCCTGATCCTCGAATTTGCATATATTGATTCTACTCCGACGCGCCTGGAGGCGGGGCCAAATCGCCCTGCGCTTAATGATTGGAGGGATCGGAAGTGGGCGTGTATCATTCCTGATCCGACTTCCCCTCGGAAAGGCCGCCCCTTGTACCCGTGGCTCAGCGCGCGCCCCGCACGAGGCCAGGACAGCCCGACGCTCGGCGTTCACAAGTGGTGCGGGAATGGCCGCAGAAGGAGAGGCGAAGGTGGTGGAGGGTCTAAAGTGGCGGTCCCTGGCCACGGTGATGCTTGGAATGGTGGTGATGCGATGTTTGCGAGAGCGAGTTGTGAAGGTAAAGGTCGTGGCTGTTGGCGTTGTTGTTGTTGTGAAGCGGCGTTGCGGTTGGTGGTTGTTGTGTGATGGAGGTTGAGACGTGGTTGGTTCAAAATAAAGATAGAACAGAAAAACGGCTATCTTAAAGGGTCGCAGGCCGAATGAATCACATTTATTCCCTCTAAACAACGGGTTTGGGGCTAACTACACATGTACTTACAGAGATATCTCACCTACGGGACTTGAATGGTGGTTTGCGAATTTCCTCAACCACAACAATACTTTATGAAAGTGGTGTCGGACTACATGAAAGCGTTTCAGAAGATGAAGGTGAGCCTGTCGTCATCGCGACGGGGAAAAATATCCCCGTTCACAGGAACATTTTCGACGTGATGTTGAATCGGTGGACGTCAATAATTGTTCCATATTACTGTATTACCAGAGTTAATAATTACTGATGCATTTGAGATAAATCTACAGTTCGTTGTAATCTTCAAGTATTGTGATGTGATATGAAACGCATACGGGGGTGGGTGGGTGGTCACTAGCCTACATACAGAGGGGGGTGGGTGGGTGGTCACTAGCCTACATACAGAGGTGGGTGGGTGGGTGGTCACTAGCCTACATACAGAGGGGGGTGGGTGGGTGGTCACTAGCCTACATACAGAGGGGGGTGGGTGGGTGGTCACTAGCCTGCATACAGAGGGGGTGGGTGGTCACTAGCCTGCATACAGAAGGGGGTGGGTGGTCACTAGCCTGCATACAGAGGGGGTGGGTGGTCACTAGCCTGCATACAGAGGGGGTCGGTGGGTGGTCACTAGCCTGCATACAGAGGGGGTGGGTGGGTGGTCACTAGCCTGCATACAGAGGGGGCTGGGTGAGTGGTCACTAGCCTGCATACAGAGGGGGTGGGTGGTCACTAGCCTGCATGCAGAGGGGGGTGGGTGGGTAGTCACTAGCCTGCATACAGAGAGGGGGTGGGTGGGTGGTCACGAGCCTGCATACAGAGGGGGTGGGTGGTCACTAGCCTGCATGCAGAGGGGGTGGGTGGGTGGTCACTAGCCTGCATACAGAGGGGGTGGGTGAGTGGTCACTAGCCTGCATGCAGAGGGGGTGGGTGGGTGGTCACTAGCGTGCATACAGAGAGGGGGTGGGTGGGTGGTCACGAGCCTGCATACAGAGGGGGTGGGTGAGTGGTCACTAGCCTGCATGCAGAGGGGGGTGGGTGGGTGGTCACTAGCCTGCATACAGAGGGGGGTGGGTGAGTGGTCACTAGCCTGCATACAGAGAGGGGGTGGGTGAGTGGTCACTAGCCTGCATGCAGAGGGGGGTGGGTGGGTGGTCACTAGCCTGCATACAGAGGGGGGTGGGTGAGTGGTCACTAGCCTGCATACAGAGAGGGGGTGGGTGAGTGGTCACTAGCCTGCATACAGAGGGGGGTGGGTGGTTTTGAAACCCGGAAGTGGAGTGTACGTACTTTATGAACTGCCCCTATTTCCAGTCTGGCACAGAGTTACTTTCGACCTCTGGCAGAGATGACCGGCACTCCCTCTTGGGGGGTATTTTTTTGTACAGTCCACAATAAGTGTACGATGTACAATAAAGTATTTTAGCTGTTGCTAAGCAACGGAGATGTGCATAGCAACCATTCATTTTTGTGTACATGCAAGCCATGTTGTACACATTTCACCCACGTTTCATCAAAATCAGACTCGTTCTCTTAGAGATATTCGCAATTAACCGTTTCTGAAATGTTTGACATGTACTCGCCCAAAACCTATCTCCTCCTACAAATATTTTTTGTTTGGGTTGCAAATTGGCATGAAGGGAGCTAGATAGATTGCGCACAAAACTCTAAGCTTCGATTTTTCGATTTTTTTTGATTTTTTTTTCGATTTTTTGACCACTTTAAAGGGCCGTTGCTATGCCGTTGCTCGGGCCTGGGGTCCCATATTCGAAAGCACACGATTCCCAGAAATATTGGTCCTACCTACCAAATTTCATTGGAATCGGTTGAGTGGTTTAGCCCCTATGCTTGACCAAAGTTTCGCGGACAGACAGATGGAAATGTCCAGAATAAGGGTGCTCTAAGAGCACCAACAAACAAACAAACAAGAAAGACATCGTGCAAAGCACGATATGTGCGAAATCCCAAAAATAAATTTGACCTAAAAAATAATTAGTGGTTCAATTCAAATACCAAATATGCAAATCCTCTTCAAATTTCAATTCAATCAGATGAAAATTGATGATGTTAGAAATTTCACCGAAGTTGTTGACCTTTGGCCTATGTTGACCTTTTGGCATATGTTGACCTCAAAAATAATGGCTGGTTGAATTCAGTGACATGATCTGCAAACTGTTCAAATTTCAAGTAAATCAGATGAAAGTTGATGATTTTTTAGAAAGTTGGCCTTTAGACCTCAAAATAATTGGTGATTGAATTCAGTGACCTGATATTCCAATCCTGTTCAGATTGCAAGTAAATTTGATGAAAATTGACAATTTTAGAAATAGCAACTAAGTTGTTGACCTTAAAAATAATTGTTGGTTGAATTCACTGACCTGATGTGCAAATGCTCTCCAAATTTCAAGTCAATCAGATGAAAATCGAGGATTTTAGAAAATCAGGCGATGTTGACCTTTTGGTCTATGATGACCTCAAAAGTAATAGGTGGTTGAATTTGGCGACCTGATGTGCAAATGTCTTCAAATTTCAAGTCAATCAGTGGAAAATTTATGGCCTATATTGACCTTTTGACCTATGTTAACCTCAAAAGTAATAGGTGGTTGAATTCATTGACCTGACATGCAAATCCTGTTCACATTTCAAGTCAATCGGATGAAATTTGAGGATTTTAGAAAATTTGGTTCAAATTGGCCTATTGGCCTACGCAAACCTTTCGGTTGACCGAATTTTAGGAAACTTTATTGCAGGACCCTCGCAGAGTCGCCAACATTGATCTTCGAAAATTTCAGAACGGCCGGAAGAGCGGTTTGGGCAGGTGGTGAGCAGACAGACAGACAAACAAACAAGTGAAAAATCGTGCTTAGCACGACACTTGGCGAATTAGTTGACCTTTCCGTGTGGTGGTCCAAGCTGTAATGTCATGGAATGTGTGGTGTTTATTTGTTCGTACATTAATAAAATGACGCAACGTCACAAATAACAATGATCTGGCGTGCATTGTCATGGTAGCGGCAGCAGATTGAAAATTTTCACAACTCATTTAAAGCCACCATGTGACATTCAACAACTTATCATCAGTGCTTGTTGCCTTCATTCTGATCGTAGAAAATATTTGAAAATACCCAGGGACATTGCTTTTCAACCAGCTTTACGATCCCGTTATCAGGTTTGAAATATGTGTAAAACAAAAATGTATATTTTATATGTGTGTTTTTCATGTTTTGGGTGACCCTGACCTTGACCTTGGGTCAATTTCGATCAAACTTTGTACACATGTTAATATTACATGCATAAATAGACAGTATAAGTTTCAATATAATAAGTGCAAAACTGTTTGAGAAATAGCCATGTGTAATTCACAAAATTCCCCATTGGTTTATAATGGGTGATAATATAAAGTGATGCAGAATCCAGATCCTGATCTTGAACATCACCAAAAGTCACATGTCTTTTTGCACTGTGGATTTCTATCAGCTGTTAAAATTTCATCCAAAACGGTTAAGAATTGTGACCTGCAGAACGAATAGAATTTTTTTTAAATCACGCTAATAGCTAAAAACTTTGACGTCATATGCTTGCGAAAACTGTGCATAATTTGTACTAACATGTATTTTAAAACATTTAGATATTCCATTGAAGTTTGTTTTGGCGTCAACAGGAAGTCACTACGACTTCCGGTCACTGAGTTGTGTCCAAAAATGTGTTTTCACGTTCGTCGCGACGTTTAGTCCGATTAAGACGGGGTTTGGACGCGGACCGTTTCAGGTGGATTGCCTATCAGGTGTAAAAATTTAAGAACGACTGGTCCAGCCGTTTGGGCTGTAGACGAACAGACAAACAAACAAACCAACAAACAGAACAGACCAACATACTTGACAAAATCGAAGATTTCGCCAAGTAACAAAGGCGATCAACATACTTGTCAAATTTTTTTTTTCTTTTTTCTTTTTGCCAAGTCACAGAGTGGTGAATACATCACCTCCATCCACCTTAGGTAACAGAAGTAAATTCTGCCCAAATCGTCTTCAATTGAACTCCAGGCTTCGCCAGCCAGTTTGTGAATGATTTTGGTCAAGAATATTATTTTCCCCGGCCGTTCCCACAAGAGGTGGGAGAAATTGGGGCCACTGTGGTGGTGGTGGTGGGGGTGGTGGGGGTGGTGGTGGTGGTGGTAGTAGTAGTAGTAGTAGTAGTAGTAGTAGTATGTATGTATGTATAGTTCAGACAGGCTGTGTGGGTGAGGAAATTTACACCTAGAGAAGCAATGGGAATCAAATCGATACCAGTAAGTGCAACACCCAGGCATTCCTTCCCTGTACATAATTCTCTTTGCAGACTGCTGTTGTAGGACCTGTTACCAACTATAGTATATGAGAGTACTACTCTCATATACTATAGTTCCAACTGCAGCATTTTTGCCTGGGCCAAAACAAGGCTCTTACTCCTCTCAAGGAAGACAACGTGCCCGAAACACCACTACACCTTCGTTATCATGGTGGTTAGAGTACTGCTCTCAACGTTTGGGTGAGAAAATCAATTGTCTATTTTCTTGCCCATGCATACCTATTCAAAACTTTATGAAGATTACTTTTCCATTGTATCTACGATCGACCCACTCCACCTATAACAAAGCTCGACCCCCGAAACTCGACCCACACCACCACCAAGTTGCTCGATGAATCTACTGTAAGAGACTTGTAGATTCGATGTTTTGTGAACCTTATTCCAAAGTGAAATACTACATTCAGTTACACAAACATTGGTCTTGGCTTTCAAGCTGTTTTTAGTTAAGAGTTCCTTTGAAATCTGTGCTTGTTTACAAAGATTTGAACACGCACACTCCGATATAATTACAGTTTATTTATTCCTATACCAGCCATAAATGTAATGGCAGTGTATGTTTATTCCGGAGTTTATTTATTTGTATACCTGCTATAAATATAATGGCCATGAACGTCCTGACAGTACAACTGTGATTGTGAAGCAAAGGACACCCCTGCAGGGATGGAGGAACGGGTGGAGCTGAGAAAGCTTTAACAGGTCACTTGAGGTTATCGAGTAAGGAGTTGGCCTTGAGATTATCCGGGTTGAGGGAGAGGAGTTTTGAACTAGGGGCTCTTGATGGGGAGGAAATGATGGCTGGATCTGCAATAGATCATTTACTTCAGGGTGAGCTCCACGCTGGGTCCTCTTCTCATGGTGTCATCTGAATATTGTACAGGGTGTGTGGGAATGCCATTATACCTTCATTCCTTATTTAGTGATCGTTTTAGCACGGGCACGTCATGCCACGTGTGTCAGATGTACTGTGAAGTTGTGTTGACGTAACCACAGAGCCCCGTAATTAATTATAAAAACCATCCCAAAGCTTGTAGGTGCACGTGATTCCAACATCTCACAGCGCTCAGACTCCAAGACCCCGAGTACCCCTGGTGTTACATGCAAGTGAGGCTGAATGTGGGACTGGGAATTGATGCGCATTCCCCTTGAAGGAGTGCGGCCCTCCACATGTTATAGGTAGCACATCTTTCGGCAATTTTACCTCCCCTCCTCTCCCCACACAACTCTCCGTCGTCCCCCAATAATTGTGTTAAGAGTTTTGAGGCCACTTCCCACTCCCCCCCCCCTCCACCTCCCCCCGTGCATTGTCGTAAGTTGACTTATATGGACGGCCCCTGATGCCTCATGGCTTTCAAATCGCTGGAAAAATTCCAAGTGAAACAGAGGGTGAGAGGCGGAACAGTGGGGTGCTGGGGCGGGGACCAGGTGGGAACACATAAACAGAGAAGAAAAGAAGGTCAGAAAGTTTTTGGAGGTACAACCAGAGATCTCTGAATCTACGGGGGTTCAAAAGTCACAGCTTACGAAAACTATAATAAACCAAAACAGCAAAAAAAAATTCTGAGAGTGATTATCCACTCGGATCTCAGAGTATCCTATTGTGACAATGAGCGACAAAATCGAAGAAACGGTGGGAATAAAGCACGAGGTGGCCACCTTCGGTGCAGTGGACTATGCCGTGTGCGGGTTGCTGCTCCTCGTGTCCACGGTCATCGGTCTGTACCACGCATGCCGCGGGGGTCGCCAGCGCACGGCCCGAGAGTTCCTGCTGGCCGATCGTACGATGACCTGCCTACCCATTGCATTGTCCCTCACCGCAACTTTTCAATCGGCAATCGCCATCCTTGGAGCGCCCGCCGAAGTTTTCCGTTTCGGAACCGAGTTCTGGTTCCTTGGATGTTCTTACTTCCTCGGTTTGCTAATCCCAGCGCATGTGTTCTTACCTGTGTTCTATCGACTCGGCCTCACCAGCACCTACCAGGTATTCACTATTCATAACCTATAGTTCTTCTTGCTTCTCACAGCAGTTAGCACACCTCAATCAACTTCCTGTTGATTTGATCCCTTGTCTTTTTACCTGACTTTGTACCTGTCTAACGTCTTCCTTGTATTCATAAGTGTTTGTCTTCTTACCTGTGTTATAACGTCTCGGCCTCAACAGCACTGACCATGTATTTGTTACCCCGCGCATGTGAAGCGAAACATGAATCGGAACACGAATCAGAAAATGAACTTGTAGTTTAGCAGTACTTTGACTGAATTGGTCCCGATCACACATGCGCAGAGAGGAACGAGATCATTTTTAAGTGGTGGAACCGCTTCAATATCTGGAAGGTCCTTCCTTCGATCCGTCCATCCATCAAAAATGAAAAGAAGAACCTATCTCATCCTCCGTGTGGAGATGCCCAGAGTAGCAAGTTGGCATTTGCCGTGTCGCTACGTGTGCCCACGTAACCCATGCACACAAAGACTCTTTTTTTTTTTATCCTCAGACATTCTCACACAATGTTTATCTTATCCAATGAACACTCTTTGTCGATATTATAAGCCCAAACTGATTATTGAAGTGAATTATATGAGTTACCAAAAATATATGAACTCCGTATCTGATAAGTTCAAGGTTCCCCAATGATGAAGATAAAATCTCATAAAATGTGTTTGTCAAATTTTATTTTGTACATCAGCATTATAAGTTGGGAACAAAGTGTTCAGTTCCCAACAATGATCCAGACCTTCAAAATATACAAATGTGCTCAAGGCTATGAAGCAACCAATGACAGAAATATCTACCGTGTAGTCCAATAAGTTTATATGAGGCTCATCCATTCCAATACAATACCAAAGCTACGAAGGAGTTTGTATATGTACTACGTCAAGGACAAGGACACAATGAGGACATCCATAAATTAAACGCAAAAATGCAAACTCTTGCCGCGCGTGCGTGGCGACGGCAACTCATTCTTTATCCGAGGCAAAACGCTTGCCTGGTTATTGTTTTATGGAAATTAAAAGAAAAATGGAGCCATTTGGACAACATGTATTTCATTTGGAGTTTACTTTGTATGATTTTGTCCATGGACATGATGTTTACTGCAGAGGCTGTTTTCCCACCCTATCCCAGACCATCAAGGAAGAAGAATATAATTATAATAGTTCATCCAGGCTACTTGTGCAAAAGCTTATTCTTCTGGAAGATGCAATGCCAGGATCTAGCATCCACATTGGACAACCATCTTATGTCCTCTCTGAAGCTACATGCTATTCACCTCCTTCTCCTCTTCCCTTGAAAGGATTGAGGTCCAGTGGCATCAAACTTCTGCCCTGCCTTGACCATGATACTCCTCCACTTCCTTGTGTCCTCAGCCAACTCCACTATCCAACCACCCCTACCTTACTGATATCCCTCCTCCACACAATCCTCCCATCTCAACCACGGTCTACCTCTTTTCCTCCGACCTTGCTCCCTCAACCTATCCGCTCTCTTTGCCATTCTCTCTTTCCCCATCCACACCAAGTGTCCAGCCAATCTCAGCCGGCATGTCACCAATCTCCCCATCAAGATCATCTGCTCACCAATCTCCTCCCTCAGTTCATCCATCTTCCTTCTATCCACCCTCTTAACCCCCAAAATCCTCATGCTATATGTTTTTATTTTTGCTTTTATTTCGTTTTAGTTTAGTTAGATATACTGTTGGTGGTGCTGCCTTTTCATAGAAAGCATTTGAATGCTCATCCTAAGATACCATGAAGGTACTGGCAGGATGTCTTGTTATAAACTGTCACCCTGGTACTTTGCAGGCAGAGCATTGCATACTTGAGCACACTGTCCTTTGGAGAGATGTTAAGCCGTAGATTATCACCTGGCAACATTCGCTGGTGGAAGTCATGGTGCCTTTCAAAAAGAGTACACCATTGTGTAGCCCTACCTTGACCAAATTCCAAGTGCCTTCCCTCATGTACTGCATTCTCTGATTGAGTGGTGACCTGTCCACTATGTTCATTCTTGGTCACGAAAACTGCTTCAGCAGTCCTGATGATCTGGAGCAGATCATTATCAAGGATGGAAGTTACAATTAGTCATCCACAAAGTGCGAAATGACGTCACATTATGTATGTGAGCCTGACAATGTAGGAAGATTAACTCCCTGAAAGTCATTGGTGACCCATGAGATGCTCATGTTATTCCTGTAACAATTAATGAAATTCCAGCAGCATTCATGTCCTTATTTCAGAATGGTTCATTGAAAAGATCAACACAAAAAAAATGATGTTGATGCGTTGCTTAAGCATCATGCAGACACTCATTCATAACTGTGTAACTGAGGACGTCAGTTATAACAAGTACCAGACTATCCAGATTGCTCGAGTTATCGCCTCCTGTTTCTTTTTGGCTCTGGTATGAGATTGTTGTGAGATGGCTCCTTATGCCAAAGAACTTTGATAATGTTAACAATTTGCTATTATTTCAGCATGTCTGATTAAGAAAAAGCAATCTTCATGAAAGAAGAAAGTTTGAATGAAAGTATGCCTAAAGACATGGACTGAATATGAATGAAGGAATTCCAAAAGAGATAGACTGAAAGAGGCAGTTGCAGCCAAATATTTCAGGAATTGTGTGTGAAAGAGCTAGGAATCTTTATGAACCACTTGCACATGTCTTTCTTGAAATTTTGGATTAACTTACTTTTTTTCGAACAAATTGAGGCTCATGGAGAGCGAGGTGACGGAGTGACTGTGGGGGAGTGGTGCTAACATAGTGATGGATGCAACAAGAAAGGGAATGAGTTAACAAGAGAGGAGGGTAGGATTTACAATAACTTGCAAGTAAGTGTGTTGGGGGTAGATAGAGTTAATGATGGGAGAAAACAATGTGGGTATGGATGAGGAATGACATGAGATGGTGGTGCACCGCTTGTTCAAAGAACTTGGAGGGAAGGACAAATGAACCGTCTCTAAAGCTGTTACACACATGGGATAAAAGAGATGGTTGAGCTGGGCAGAATGCCTATATTTTTGGAGTTGAACTAGGAGGGGGTTACTGAGAGAATATCTGCATTGTGCAGGAGGTGGGAAATGTCAGAGGGCTGGGACAATCGAGGGAGAAAGACGAGACGAGAGGTGGTAAAAAGCAGAGAGGGCTCCAATCGGTCTGCAATGTGAGAGAAACAGATCTTGTGATTTGGCTTCATCGAAGGATATGAGAGCTTTCATTTCTACAGAATCTAGTAGAAAGATGTGATGCTGGGGTGACAGCCCATAGTGGAAAGCAGTCCTCCATTGAGCTATGGAGAAAGCCTTATAAGTTTTGAGTAGGTCTGATTTTTCAATGAATGACTTGGAATGATGGAGGATGTCCAGTCTGTGGCTGCCTCTGGATACCAGCTTTGCTCTGTGGTAAGTCCAGGAGAGATCATGGCTGACGGTGAGGTTATTGCATTCAAGAGACTGAACCTCTTCCAGTTGATGAACATGGAAATAGAGATGTGGGTTCCTGTGACGATCCTTCTGGAGTGACAGGATGAGAATGTGACATTTGCCAGATTGAAAGACATCTTCCATTTGTCAGACCAACATCTAATCAATTGCAGATCAACAGAGATTCACAGAGCTGCGTTGTGCCCATCAGTGGGATGGGAGTGGGAGTAGGGGTACCGGACAACATGATGTGGAGTCAGCGCAAATAGGAAGAGAGGATTTTTTTAAGAGCATCAGAGAGGCCATTTATGTCGATGATGACCAATTAAAGACTGGGGCAAGATGTTTTTCTGAGGTACTCCAGCTCCCACTGGGAAAAGTTAGGAGAGTGTTCCATTAGTAGCAAATGTTGACCAAGAAAATGGAGGAAGTAATCAATCCAGTTATGAAGGAGGGAAGCCTTGTATGCCACACTTCAAGCTTGGCAAACAGAGCAAGCCACCAGAATATTTGAATTTTTCAGACGTAGAGTCTCCTATCATTGCAGGTGGCGAACAGAAGAAGTTGGATGAAAAGTTAGTCATGACTACCAGGTCCAGGAGGGAAGACATCAATTGGGAATCTGAAATCCAGGTTGAGAAGGTTACCGATTGGGTCAGACCCACTGAGTCACAGAAAGCCTTTGCTGCAATGTCATGGATTGTTATTGCAAGGCAATGAACTGCAGACAACTGGCATGGTGGCAGTTTAAGTCGGAAAGATGAAGAACATGAGAAACTCTGTGGTTCAAACCCTGGCCGAGTCATACCAACGACTTTAAAATGGTGTGTGCTGCTCCCTTGCTTGACATTCAGCATTTAAAAGGATAAGAGTTTGGTTGGCATCCATGGCGAGAAGGGAATTCCTCCAATTAAATGCCCCATTGAGTGTGGTGAGAGGGGCGGCGCCATTGTGATGTCGCTGATAGCCAGACTTCCCCAGGAAGTGACGTGGAAGTTCCACTACTAAATATTTAGTTCCACTAAAATAAATCGAGTCAGGATGGATGGTGACAAGTTGATCCACCTTAGCGGAAATTGAAGTATATATGTGGTCATCATCATTGGGTGGATGGTAAACTACAAATGACCATTTTTACAGCCATTTTTCCCTGCTGTGCAGGGGTTTGGCTTTTTCTTGAGGCAATGTTTTATGTCCGGATGCCCTTCCTGACGCCAACCCTGGTCGCCTCTTACGACACACAGGGATATGGTACACCTATTTTAACCGGGGTATACACCGGCCCAGTACACTGGTACTCATTTCGCCGACCTCTGAAGGATGACAGGCTGAGTAAACCCCCTGGTGTATTAATTTAGTGGCCCAACGGGGCTTGAACTCAGGACCCTGGGATCCCAAGCCGCCACCCTAACCACGAAGCCAACACCAGGCTTTGGATGGTAAACTACACAGATAAACATTTGGCGGTTGTTGAGAGGTATAGGCAGCCAGTTATTCCATTGTGCTGGGAACAATGGAAAGTGATGAATGGTGTTCTTGACATAAAACAGAAGTAAGAATAGCCAGTGAGAGAGATGAATCTGAGACATTCTATGATAGCAATATTTCCATTTGGAATTCAATTGCCAGAACTCCAGCAGTAATCTAAATTGGAAGGTTGGTAATAGTAGATCGGAGATTTTGCTTATTGGTTGGACAAAAAAAAGGTGAAACTCAGCGTCGATAACTGTGATAATTATAATAATACGAGTTCCCTTACAAGGAACTTCAATGCAGGAGGAGGCCATTAGGCCCATCAAAGCTTATGCTAGTGTTGCTAACCCATGGTCGTTTAACCATGCTTTATCCCTTTTCTGAGCGTCAAGCAAGGGAGCAGCACGTGCCATATTTAAAGTCTTTGAAGTGTGACTCAAACTCGGTGGTTTGGGTTCAAACCACCAAACTCCCAGACTCAGAGTGGATGCTCTAACCATTACGCCATCGAGTTTGGTTAAACATTGAGACATTAAATTCCACCTGCAGCACAGTGAGAAGCAACACTTAGATTATTGGCAGATTCTCTGCTCTGTTGGCTGTCCACTCAAAACTGATTGATATGATTGACGAAAAATTAATGCCGATCAAACTGTCTTGAATTCCCCTCAAATTCAGAAAACAATAACAGTTCTTATGTGCAATGTATGCCAGATCTGTAAGCAATTTCCAAATTCCTTTTGTGGGTTGAGTTTCCATCAAACCACACTGCATTCATAAAGGCCTGCAAACAATAATTATTCAGAGAAAGGTTAATTGAGCTTTTAGGCATCTACGAGGATATTTTGTAAATTTACGAGGATGTATGTCGTATTGGTCTCCAAATTTAATAAGCCACACACATAACCAAACGACCCTGCTCTTTCTTTACTTTACTGAACACAATTATAAATCTATCCCATTTGTTCTCACTTCGACTTAACTTCTACATTGCATTATATTGGCAGCAACTCTGTGGACAGGATATTGGCAAAACATACCCAGGATATTTTAACATGCACACGATTACAGACAAAATGTGTTCATTCGCTGCAGTACGACGTGCTAAAAAAAATCTGGCATCTTCTGCAGTCTGCTGACATCAGGTTGCATGGGCTATGTGACTTCATCCTGGAAGTTTTAGTTGGATCAATTCCCTGTGTGCAGGACCAATTAGCTCTGAAGGGGTCGTATAACCAACTGAGCACTCCTGCAACCTTTGACTATGGTTGAATGACCCACTCCATTAAACGTGATAGTCCTTTAAAGCTCCCTCGATTCACAAGGCTGGCAAAGTAAAATGTAGAGTAAATTGTCTGTTTGAAAGAGTGGAGTCACGATGGTTTTTGAAGTTTTATCAATTAATAGTTGTTTTACCGGAATTGTGAAAATTATATCCTTTTTTTAAAATTGACAAGTATGTAATATCACTTGCTTTTTTAAGGGGGATTGGAATAACGTGGAAAACGTTGTCCAATCTGATGATTAAGTGAGGTTTTAAAAACTAATTGCAACTTTTGCTTTTATAAAATCAAGGATTGATTAACAGGGCTGACAGGATGGCCGAGAGCAGTAATTCTTAACTTGGGGGAAATTTCCCCCTGGGGGGAAATTTTCGGATTTCAGGGGGGGGAATTATTTTTTAGGTTGAACAATTTTGAAACCATTTATTGTGTTATTTATTGTGTTGAATACGTCGTCCGAGTACACTTCCCAAGCAATGAAAAATTAGCGGAACAAAAATTCACTGAAAATTAACGTGTTTATTTGGCAACACTTAAAGAAAATATCGAACTACGACAGTCAACACGACAGATTTTAGGAATGCTAGTGTTAAAATAATATAAGACTTAATGTTATGCAATAAATTGTGTATCAATATTTTAATGAAAATATTCATTGGAATAATTTTAAAAATAAATTTTAGTTTTTTTTTTAAATTAATTTATTGTTGATAATGTGGTGGGGGGGGGATATCATTATTCGGCAATTTCAAAGGGAGAAAATACTAAAAAGGTTAAGAAACCCTGACCTAGAGATACACACATTCGCCTCTAAGCTGTATAGCCAGAGTTTGAATATCGGCCCAGCTATAAACTATCATCCCGGTGTTTCACAAGCAGGATGATTCATCATTGTGTTCAATTACATATATATATATATATATATATATATATATATATATATATATATATATATATATATATATATATATATATATATGTATATATATATATATATATATATATATATATATATATATATATATATATATATATATATATATACATATATGTATATGACAGTGCAGTGCGTCAATGAAGTCCTTGTGCAACTTTGTACTTCGACAACTTTTGATGTACACTTGATAGAAACAAACTAAATGGAAAATGAAATCATCATTCATCAAGTTTTTACGCGATGCAGTTCAAATTTTTAGACTTCAACATCACTGCCATCTTTTGTACATCGTTCATTCCAATTTTCCAACTTCTTGAAAACATTCTCCAGTTGCTGCTGAGTAATTTCATGAATTGCATTTGTGATCGTAAGCTGAGTTCATCCAAAGAATGTGGTTTTGATGAGTGAACAAGTTTTACATAACCCCATCTAATGTAGTCCAATGGGAACATGTCATGCGAACGAGGTAGCCAAGCAATAAGGGACTATCGAAAATTTGTAATCCACTGCTCCAAAATGCTCGGAGTGCATGTGCAGAAACCCTAGGAAATAGTGATCTCTGGGGCACCATAAAGTATATTGTGTGAGTGAGGTAAGGATTGTTAACTAAAATAACTCTGAAAGTTTCTGAAAGAAGTCAAAAGTATTTGAAAGAAAAACCTGTGCCTCTTCACAACGAAAGACTTGGAGAATATTCTCAGCTCACCGAACGGGCAGCTAGCTGCATGTACTCCAAACTCCCGACCATGTGGGTTAGTGCAAGGCTTCAGTGGATGGACGTTTGCTACACAAACCTTTCATGTGTTACCTTTCGTCAGAGCATGATTCCCCGTATCCAATCTCCCTGTTTTGCTCCGATGAAGGGTAAATGGCCGAAATATTTTTGTTATTTTGCATGCAGCCTGTGGCTGCTGGTTGCATCATCGCTGGGAGTGCAGATATGCCGCTGATGCAGTGCCCTTGTTTCCAGCAAGCTGGTCCTCATTTTGCCAACTTTGGAAGGGTGACAGGTTGAGTCAACCACCGAGTGTAACCCCTCGGATGCATAACATGGGTACAGAAGATCCGGCATGATTTTTGCTGTGCAATAACTTTGTTGTCAAAATGTTTATTTGCATAAACTACCAAGTATGCTCCGAAAAGGTGGTGGAATTTTTTTTGTCGTTTTTATTTTTTTCATTCAGGTTTAAGAGAAATGAATAAATAAATAATTTAAAAAAGTTCTCTGATCTTACATGAGCTGGGTCCACAGGACGCGACTTAAATTTAGCATTGTTCTGTACGTAGTTTGCATGCGACTGCTTCGAGTGCAGGTTTCCAATATGCAGCACTATTTCGTGTGTCATCTGTAATTTATTCACATAATTTTAAAAGCTTTGTCTGCTTTCTGTTTCTCATTATCTCACATGCTTCTTGAATTTCTCAACATCTTGATTATTATTTTACCATCTTTGAAATCGGATCTGCGCTTCAATTCCTTTGACAAAGAAAACAATTTTCCTTTTATTTCATACGAGCAAATACCACCCGTCCCTTCGCTGACGGTAATATGAAAGGGGGGAGGGAGAATAAGAGGGGGGGGAGAGAGAGAGAGGGTTGGAGGAGACAGCCAGGAGAGTGAAGAGGTGGAGGGGAAAGGAGTGAGGAGGGTGGGGGAGTGAAGAGGGGTGGGGGAAGGAAAGACAGTATAAGGTGAGAGGAAGGGAAGGCAGATGTGCAATGGAGTGTTAATTACGATTCATACTGTTTCATCAAAATAATTCTGCATAGAATAACAGTGAAGATGGAAACAAAATAATGTCTGAAATCCATTTTCTACTGGTCATACTATAAACATGGTCCGGAGACAAACTTCTGTCCAGAGGCAAACTCCTGTCTGGACAAGTCCGGAGACAAACACCGCCTGGATGCATCCGAAGCCAAGCTGGCCAGAGACGAACCCTGCCGCAACACTTCCGAAGAAGAAACCTGCCACGACACGTCCGGAGGCGGGCCCTGTGGGGACACGTCCGGAGGCGGGCCCTGCCGGGACACGTCTGGAGGCAAACACCGTCGGGACATGTCCGGAGGCGAACACCGTCAAGACATAACCACAGTCCGGATATGTCCGGAGACACAGACAGACAGGATGGGAGAGTGAGAGAGGAGATGTAGGAGTAGGGTGCTGCACTGTATAGGCAGGGGGTAGAACAAGGATGAGACAGACAGAGACAGAGAGACAGATAGATGGATATATAGATAGATGTGAGGGTAGTGGAGTTCGCAGGGAGAATATCTTAAGAGAATATCTTGGCCCTGATATCGGCAATTTGGGGGGGAATTGGCAGGTTGGAGTCAGTGTGATTACTAACTACTGTACTTACTGTATACAACCCAGAAACCTTGAGTAGCTTTCAACGAAAAACAATGTTTCATTAATCTAGACATATCAAGTAGATGTTGACAAACATTATTCTTTAGAAACAACTGCATGTGACAAGTGGAAATTTATTTTTGGCTCCAATTGAGAAAACGCGTTAATAGGGCAAACAGCTTGGAAATTGGGTGTTATTTCACAACCACTCGCTCAGGGTGACGGAGCACGAACCACTCGCTCAGGGTGATGGAGCACGAACCACTCGCTCAGGGTGACTGAGCACGAACCACTCGCTCAGGGTGACGGAGCATGAACCACTCGCTCTTTATGACATGGCAGGCAAAAAGCGTCAGGATGTTTCATTCAGAAGGTGCGGTACTGCTATCAACTGTAAGGCATTTGGCAAGGGGCTTAAGCACTCATGCAAGCACTCCAATTAAATAGTTGATAAGGCAAGGTTGGCCGGGCTGTCGCTGCATATCATATGGGATCCATTTAACTTGAAAGCCGGTCTTTGCCGCACATGCAGCAGTGAATGTCAGGTCAGGTATGGGAGCATGTGCCAGAACAGCGCGTCGCTGCGTCCACTTTCCGCCGGTACTCCAGGGGCCTCCGTCTGGCCATCCCCCAGGCAGATGCCAGGCCCATCCCCATCTCCTTGAGATGATGGTCAACCTGCTGCAACCATGAGGCACGTGGTCGGCCCACTGGCCTCCTCCACTCATGAGACTCCCTCGCTGAGAGAATCTGGTGAGCAGGATCAGCGTCAGGAAAACGAGCCACATGTCCATACAGCCGCAGCTGACGCTCACGGACTATGCAGGTAACAAATCTCATCCGAGTCTCTCTCAGCAACCGCTCGTTGGACACAAAATCCGACCAGCGATAGCCAAGGATTCTCCGAAGAGACCTGGTACCAAAGGAATTAAGTCTCCGTCTCAGATCCTTGGTCAAAGTCCAAGTCTCGCACCCATAGAGCAAGACTGGAAGTACCAAGGACCTGAAGACTCGGACTTTCGTCCTCCCGCACAGGTACCGGCAGCGCCACACCCCATGATCCAGTGAATCCATGACTCCCCAGGCCCGACCCAGACGTCTATTGACCTCCGGCTCACAACCTGCGGAGACATGAATATCACTGCCAAGGTAAGTGAATCTATCCACGACCTCAACATCCTCACCACAAACAGACACAGACAGGACAGCAGCATCCAAGATGTCACCGAAAGCCTGGATCTTTGTTTTGACCCAAGAAATCCGTAATCCCAACGGCTCCGACTCCTCATTCAGCACCTCGAGGGCCCCCAAGAGGATGTCTAAAGTCTCCGCAAAGATGACTGCATCATCTGCAAAATCAAGGTCCGAGATCTTGACATTGCCAAACGATGCACCGCAACTTGATCTCTCCGACATCCTCCCAAAAATCCAGTCCATACAAGTGCTGAAAAGTGTGGGGGCAAGTACACATCCCTGACGAACTCCAGTAACAACTGGAAATAAGTCAGAGGCGGTACCACCACACTTCACAGCACTCTCAGTACCAGAGTAGAGTTCAGACATCAGATCGATCAGTTTCGGTGGCACCCCACGAAGACCAAGAATCCTCCAGAGGACATCCCGATTCACTGAATCGAACGCTTTACAGAGATCAACATAGGCTGCAAGCAGCCCCTGCCGAAACTCTCGTCTGCGTTCAGTGAGGACACGAAGAGCAAGGATACGGTCAATCGTTGACCTCTTTGGTGTAAAGCCTGACTGCTCTGGACGCTGGTGCTCAAGCAGATGGTGGCGAACCCTATCAAGAATTATCCGAGCAAAGACCTTGCCCGGCACTGAGAGCAGCGTCACCCCTCGGTAGTTGTTGCAGTCTTGGCGATCACCCTTCCCTTTCCAGAGAGGGACAACAAGGCCCCTCTTCCAGTCAGTTGGGATGATGCCTGTGTTCCAGGCAGAGCACAAAACTGCATGCAACGACGCGAGTGCAGCATTTCCACCAGCCTTGAGAAGTTCAGCATGGATGCCACAGATCCCTGCAGCTTTGCCCCGTTTCAACTGGTTCACCGCAGCCCGTGTTTCCACAAGCGATGGTGGACCACAGTTGATTCGAGGGTCAGCAACAGGGATTGTAACACCCTTGACGTCCAACTCGACAGCTGGGGGATCAGCCTGGTACAACCGCTCAAAGTAACCGGCCCAGCGGGCCTTCACTTCAGACTCCTCTGTCAAGAGCCTACCACTCTCTGCTCGAACTGCAGTGCTCCGAGGGATGGGCTTGGATGAACGTAATGCGCGAATTCCCCTGTAAGCGGGACGAGAATCACCTGTCCACAGGTGATGCTCTACCCCCTCACAGATTCCTCGCACATAGGCCTCCTTGTCCACCCTCAGTGCACGTACAGTTTTACGCCTCAGCTCCCTGAACAGCTCAGCTCTGCCATTCAGCCTGGCCCTGCGACTCTGGTCAATGGTATCCAGTGTCCCTTGAGAGACAAAATTCTTCTTTGCCCTGCGGTGAACTCCAAGGCATCCACCGGCAACATCAAGGACGGTGGTCTTGAAGGTGCTCCACAACTCTTCAGGACCCCCAAAGCACCCAGACCCCCAAGTGTCCACTCAGCCTGTTCGCAAACTCCTCAGCTACTCTCTCATCCCTGAGCTTGGCAACATCCAGCCTAGGCTGGGATGGTACCATTCTCCAGGATTTAAGGTGCAGCTTTAGAGTTGCTACAACAAGCCTGTGGTCAGTATTGAGGAACTGAGCACTCCGGTAGACCCTGCAGTTCTGGATCATCCTCCAACGACCGTCAATGAGGACATGGTCAATCTCCTTTGCCACACCGCCAGCGTTGGAATACCAAGTCCAGCGATGAGCTTGCGGGCGCTGAAACCATGAACCAGCCACCCTAAGTCCATGACTTCTTGCAAAGTCAAGGAACCTAGTGCTATTCTGGTTCATAGTTCCTGACCCATGGGGACCAACACACACCTCATAACCATCCCTATCAGTTCCAGTCGATGCATTGAAATCCCCCAAGACTAGAAGTGTATCTCGTCTGGGGCACTGATCAACCACAGACTCGAGTGTGGCGTAGAATGCATCCTTCACGGTAAGATCACTCGCCTCAGTCGGAGCATAAATAGAGACCAGGGAAATGACACCTAAGGAGTGATGAATCCTTAATCTCATAATACGCTCGTTGACCGGTGTTACCTCAATTATCATTGGGGTCAGCTTATTAGACACAGCTACAGCAACTCCTTGGGTATGGTAACCATCAGAGCGACCAGACCAATAGTAGGTGTAACCACCCACCATTATCTCGCCGCAATCCGGTCTCCGAACCTCAGAGAGAGCTGCAATCCCGATGTCCAAACGCTTGAGCTCAGATGATAACAGAGACAGGTGATCATCCTCTCTTAGGGATAGGACATTCCAGGCACCCACCCGAAGGGACCGCCTCAGGTTAACCCAAGGAGACCGCCGTCTGGTGGACGACACCTCAGCACCACTCCGACACACTCTCCCGCAATCTGACCCAGGGATGTTACCCCGTGGTTTCCCTCCTATCAAAGATTGGGGGTCCCGAAGGCTTTGCCCCAATCCCATCATCCGGTGAGCTGCCCTGCGAAGGGAAGCTGCACAGGAGGTACTCCCACGGAGTGGGTTTTCAGATTTTTTTGCGTTTTTGCGTTTTGCGGAATGAAGGGTTTTACGGTGGCCGGAGTGCAAATCCTGCCACCAACCTCCTAATAAGAAGTAACCCAACTGCAGGAGGACGTCCGCAGACACAGTTGGGCACTAGATATGGATGGCCGTTGGCTCACAAGGAGCTCCTCCGCCCTTTGACAGGTTTTGTTTTTAATCCTGCTGGGTGTCCATATCCAAACACCCCCCTCACCAGAAAACCTGGTGGGGGAGACGGTTTAGTCGCCGACAACCCGACCATGGAACAGGTTAGTACAGGTTTACATGGTACCTGTAGCAGGTCACAGATCGAACCTGACCTGACAAAGTGAATGAAATAAGATGCAGTGAATGAAATAAGATGAATTCATTCAAATAATGACTTTATCCATAAAAGTGTTGTTTGTGTCATTTTTGACATCCTTAAAAACAATAAGTTTCCTGGTTAGAATTATTTTTAATTTGTTTCAACCTTTTTTTTCCTGTTTTTTTTTTCAACCATTAGGTAGACAGACAGATTAAAAAATATATTATCATACTCCCCTCTGCACATGTGTGGTCGAATTCTGAGCCAAGTTACGGTAAAATGACAGACTTGTTTTCCAATTCATGTTCAAAATGTAATTATATTTAATTAAGTTGTTCCTTAATCATAAACTGATCGTGGCGTGGCAAAAGCGTCCACAGAGTGAACAATTTGCACAGAATGACGGAGCACGGTACCTCTATTGATAATGGGTGCTCGGCAAGTGGCTTAAGCACTCATGCAAGCACTCCAATTAAATGGTTGATAAAGAATGATTGGCCAAGCCGTCGCTGCATATCATAAATGTTTCCTTCAACTTTAAAGCCCATCTTCACTGTGCATGCAGCAGTTAAAGAAATAAAATGAATTGATGAAATAAAATGACTATCCACAAAAGAGTTGCAGCTTAATGCAGAACAACCCTGGGGACATTGCAAAGTTCAATCGTCCGTGAAATAAATATTGCAGAAAATCTGCCATTTTGCCTGCTCGCCTGTGCATGTGTCACGTGGCACATCGGCTCGGGCAAACGTTATAACTTTTTTTTAATTTAAACGTCCATTTTTGTTCACCAGATTTGCTTTGATTCCCTGTGGAGCACATCGCAAAACATCCGAAAATATCGACACAGATCTTGCAGACGCGATGGATAAGCAGTCCCTCTGCTCATGCTCACCTCCGGACAGGGTGCGAGGTCTTGAAGTGAATGTAGTAAATCATACAGCGCAATGAAGTTCGTTAATTTTGGCACGTTCCGAAATTTTTGTTCACTCAATATAATTCTCCGAATAGTCGAAAAAGATAAGTTTAATGCTTTGGAAATTTCACATTTTCTTGTGTATGTATGGAGGAGAGAACATAGCCTTCCACGCTTAAAGTAAATCGGTATATCGGCTTAGTTATAAGACTTGTTAATTCTTTTAAATTATCAGATTTCACAACAGATTTCGACACTTATTTTGTCTGGTCGCTATCCAATCCTCAAAATTGAAATAATCTTTCTTTGATGTACTTAAATTGGTCCGTGAGAGTATATCGTGGTCAATCGTAACACATAATGCAAGAAATCACTCCAAGCTCCTAATTTGAAAACTATAGCACTAACAAAAGCGATGTATACAGCGATTCATAGCTACGATGAACAGGCATTCGATAATATGAGTGAGGAAAGTGGGGGAAAAAAAACCCGTTATCGTTAAGAAATCATTGTGGCTTGTTCCAAGTCAAGGTAAGGTTGAGCAGGCCAAAAATCATGGCAGCTTCAGACCCCAGCGAGGTTACCCAGGAAACGCCTTCAGACTCCAGAGAGCGAGGTGGCCGACGATCGCCTAATGAAGGATATGAGTAAATAAGGCCATTAATTATTTTCAAAAGGGGTGTTTTAATTAACCCAAACAGCTAGTTTTCACTCTTGCACTTCCTTGGAGTTTTCTTAGTATGCACGCAAAGTTTCAGGCTGCGAGGTTTTATGGTTTCACACTTATTTGTGCAGTCTAGCAGAGCCTACTCATCGCTTTGTTGACTGACCAATTAGTCTTCCTGTTGCCAAAAAATTTGGGTGAGAATGAGAAGGAAAGGAAGACCACTTTTCCCATGCATGGAGTGCTTTAACCCCTTTCCGCCAATCTCCCTCCCCATCCCCATCCTCACGTCCGACTCCCTTCATTTTACCCCCCCCTCCCGTCCCCCATTTGTCCTGATGTCCCTTCCCGCTTGAAATGTCTAACACACGACAACAGGCTTTGACAGGCCCATCATTTTTTTTTTGGTTTGGGGGGGGGGGTGTCGGGAGGGAGGCGAAGAGAAGGACAAATTTACTCATGTGAAGAATGCTTTAACCTCTGCCTTGCCCAGGTATAAAGGGAATTCGTTATACCTTCTGCCACCACCAACAGATGGCACTACACGGCACACATTTACACAGATAATTTATGCCCTCCCCCCTTGCTCCTTTCCAGTGCTTTGTACCCCCTCAGTTTCTGCAGGATACCCACGCTCCACCATCAACCCCTTTATGGTGAAACTACCCAAATGCAGAATCACTGCTCACCTCAACTCATTCGTTTCTCTTTTTTTTCTGCCTGTGGAACCAACTTCCACATCCTCTTCAATCTCATTATCCCCTGCAGGTCTTCAAGACAGTTGTTCACCACCATCTCAGATCATCCCCCATATAAAGCCATGACCTGTTCGACTCTCATCAATCCCCGCCCCCACCACCAACCCAACCTCAACCCTTCCTCCTTCCAAATTTCCCCTCCTGTGAGTTTCCTTGTGTTTCCAACTTGTCAACCCTGTACATCATCTCCTGCTCCCCATTCCTCTCCACACCTATATTGGTTGTCCAAGTCTCCCTCCATCTTGGCAATCAACTCTATTGTTCGTGTCCCTCCTCTTTCTGCTCATCCTTTTGTTCTGTTAAGTCCTGCTACCTTCAGCGAGTAGTACTTGCACCTCCATGAGCCTCGACTATGTATACAAAACAACAAAAAAAAAACCTTATTTTCACACGAACCAAACTTTATATAACAACCACTTAAACGAATTCAAACTCTTGATCCATTCTGAAGACCCAAACTATTACCCAGTAGGAGCTTGGCCGAGTAGGCAGGGACAGTTATTCATCATAGTGCTGGTGTTTTGCACCACACTGTAATTATGCTTGGCTGTGGGTCCAATCGCGATGCTGGAGCGAAACACAGCCACCCGAGGTAGGGTGAGCTGAGTCATAGTGGAGCCAATGTAACACATACTTGTCCAAGCTCCTCTTGGTGTCAACTCCAGCTTTCATGTTAAGATTAAAATTTCTGTTTGTTTGGAAAAATGTGAAGGCACATGATTCCAAGTGAACAGACCAGTTGAATAGCTTAGCTCCTCCAAGTTATTGGTTAAAGCCAAAAAAATACAATGTAATGCTTTCAAACTGTCGCTGAGTTCATTGCTTTACCAAAAAATATTATAGGCAACATAAGCACATTCATAAATAGTTACATGGTTTGGCATACAAAGTCGTAAAAAAAATATAATAAAAAAAAATTATTGTTACGGCTGTGGAAATTTGCAGAACACCATAAAGGTCCTTAGTTCAGTTATATCGCTAAGGCTACGCTCGCTGCCGTGGGGACGGGACGTCGCGACTCGCCCTATCAAGGCACCACGAGGGTGCAGGTAACCTGCAACGGTCTCGTGGGGCCCTTTCGGTCACCAAACCCCACGTTATAAAGGCTCATGGGCCCAGTCTGACTCCCTTATCTGTGAGGGGGTCTTTTCTTGTTTTTCTTTTGAATGAATGTTGTGGCGCCGTGTCCCGTAAGTAAAACTGTTAAGTGTACATTGATGATAACTAATAGACGGTGGTAACTCTTGGTCCTTGCTCATGTTTTGTGCCCGTCCCGCGCATTGCTTGTTTGGTTGCATGACTGCATGCGTGTTTTTGCATACCTGCATGGCTGTATATGTGCATGTGTTATAAGTATATGTGCTTGTTTAAATGTACCCCGTTCCTCGTGTCGTTTAGTGAAAAGCGGTCGTTCGCACGCCGGGCGGGCGGTAGATTCGTAACACTGGTATATATTACCAGGCATATATATATATATATATATATATATATATATATATATATATATATATATATATATATATATATATATATATATTATCATTATATCTAAAAAAGTTGTGGACGAGTTATGACAAAACGTGGAGGAGGAGTTGGTTACATGACGATAACAAGCCGATTTGATTTTGGTTCAGGTCTTGATGCAGATCTGACTGATCAGTTGGATACAAAACATGAACTGTTCCACCTGGCAGAGGTATGCACTCTACCGAATGCCGTTCTACTTTGTTCTGATTTACCAAGCGTCGCTCTGAGTGACTTTTTATTTGTTTGCTTGTTTGTCCGTGCGATATCTCAGCCATCCTTTAAGCTGGGAAGCTGAAATTTGGGGACAAACGTGAAGACGTGCTTTGGCAGAAATGGTATTTTTAATTTTTTTTTAATTAATCATTTAATTACTTCATTATTATCGATTTATTCATTCCTTATTTATTTTCTTTTTCACCTGAGCAATATCTCAGACACCTTTTGAGCTCGGAAGCTGATATTTAGACGTGACGGTGAAGAAGCGATTTGGCTATAAAGGCTATTTTTGATTTATTGATTAATCAATGAATTGATTAATTATTCATTTTTCGATGAAGTACTTGATTAAAAAAAAAATTGCAGATTCGGATGAAACAGTTGTGGTTTTTCAATTCTATTAGCCAATTGATGAAGAAATTAATTGTTTTACAATTATTATTTATTCATTTCAATTTTGCAATTAATCAACTAATCAATCAATTATTGTACACCACTTCCTCCAAGTTCTGTCTCCATGTGCTGCATGGCGAGTAAGTATCTTTTGTACACATTCACCTGAGAAGTGCCCCACTCCCTCTCAATTCCGTCTCCATGTGCGACACGGCGGCATCGCGGGGCACCAAAGGCACCAACAGCAATGACACACCATGAAAGGATTTGTTATTTATTTATTTATTTATTTGGCATGGGGGTGGTGTACTTTGTACCTCCACTTGTTCCATGTTGTTGTTAATCTCAAAATATGATTCGATATAAAAAGCCCGTTTGATTTATGGTATTACTGTTAGACTCTGATTAAAATTATTACCATTCAAAAGTTGTAGAATATTCAGCGATCAAGATCTGCTGTACTCCACAGATGACGTCAATGACAGCATGTACTATTCTTGCTGGCTCCTTGTGAGCTGGCCGTCACTTGTTGAATAAAATGCATTTGTTTTCTCGTGTTTCAAAATCACCTCCGCAGTACTTGGAACTTCGTTTCAACAAAACAGTCCGTATTCTTGGAACAGCAACATTCATTTTTCAGATGGTGAGTGTGGCATGCCTGGTGCGCTCAGGTCTGACGAATGGAGCGTAGGAACGTGCTGTGATCACATGCCAAGTGTGCCATGACCATTAACCACAATTATACATGCACTCTCACCCTTTCCCTTAGATGTTAGCGAATCAGTTATCCCAAGAAGAGTGATGGTTTGTTTTCAAATCAGAGATCCACACACATCAATTGCCACTGATGTCAGGTCAGGTCAGGTCAGATATGGGAGCATGTGCCAGAGCAGCACGTCGCTGTGTCCACTTTCCGCCGGTACTCCAGGGGCCTCCGTCTGGCCATCCCCCAGGCAGATGCCAGGCCCATCCCCATCTCCTTGAGATGCTGATCAACCTGCTGCAACCACAAGACGTGTGGTCGGCCCATTGGCCTCCTCCACTCACGAGACTCCCTCGCTGAGAGAATCTGGTGAGCAGGATCACCGGCAGGAAAACGAGCCACAAGTCCATACAGCCGCAGCTGACGCTCACGGACTATGCAGGTTACAAATCTCATTTGAGTCTCTCTCCGCAACCGCTCGTTGGACACAAAGTCCGACCAGCAATAGCCAAGGATTCTCCGAAGAGACCTGGTACCAAAGGACTTAAGTCTCCATCTCAGATCCTTGGTCAGAGTCCAAGTCTCACATCCATAGAGCAAGACTGGAAGCACCAAGGACCTGAAGACTCGGACTTTCGTCCTCCCGCACAGGTACCGGCAGTGCCACACCCCATTATCCAGTGAATCCATGACTCCCCAGGCCCGACCCAGACGTCTATTGACCTCTAACTCACAGCCAGCAGAGACATGAATATCACTGCCAAGGTAAGTGAATCTCTCCACGACATCAACCGACTGATGTCGGTACACGTGCAATATGTTAAAAAGAGAATTGATGAGAGGTAACTAAAGTTTGTGTCCCCAAGCTCAAAAAGCATCGCACAATGATGTTCCAGATAATAAGTAGGTTACATGGACTTCAGGTATATACTTTGTTAAGCTTAGCAAATAAGTGGGTCACATGGAATACAGGTATACAATCGTACCTGGTAGTCCATGGAAACAGGTCATTATCTGTAACGTCATTGTGCGATTCTTTGTGAGCTGCGATGACACACACAGACTTTGGTTAACTATTTGGTTAACAAACATCTTTGGGAAAGGGTGAGAGTGCATGCATAATTGTGGTTAACTATCATGGTGTAATGTACAAATGATAATTACTGTGTTTACCATTTCCATTGTCTTTTAAGTTATTGTTGTTATGGACAGATGACTCATCCAGCATGGGTTTACATCATGTGTCCAGATGGTGTACATGGGTGTTGTCTTGTATGCCCCTGCACTGGTCATCAACACAGGTAAGCAGTCATATAAATTGCTTTTGAGCTAGGAAATGCCCATCTGGAATGTTTAAACAAAAGACGTCACAGGGCTTTTCTCACAATCTTCACGAATCAATATTGCTGACCAAACGGTTTTTGGGTCCAAACAGTTTGTTTACCACATGTGACAGCTGGCAATTTCTCAGTTCTTGAACAGCCGTTTTATTACATATGTATATATATATATATATATATATATATATATATATATATATATATATATATATATATATATATATACATATACAGACACACATATATGATGTTTTTCAGGGAGGGGACACCGGAGGTAATTTGGAAGAGATGGCATGTTATACGAGCATTACGATTATCCAGTTATTTTGTTTAATGACATAACAAGCTTTAAAATTGTCGACTCGAAGGGTGTTTTGCCACCATTGTGCCACCATGTCCTGTGTTTATAATGCTCATTATTATGACTTGTTAATACACTATTGCCATGATGTGTTCTTCAGGATAACAGATAGCGAGACCTATCTAATTTTTAAGTCGTCAACAACCACATGGGCTACTATAGTGCAGGCTTTGATGAGCCTCATGGTCTCCTCCTGCATTTAAGTTCCTTATAAGGGAATATGTATTGGCAGAGTGAAAGATAAATGAGTAAATAGTTTTGGTCATTATCGTATTAGTCTACCGAGTGCCGTTCTAGTATTAGTGTGGAATGATTTTTGGTTTGAACACAGTAAAACAGAGCATGATTAGAAGCAAAATGTTGAGAAAAATCGAGTTCACACCATTTATGAGTCGAACGAGCCTGCTGTTGGCTTAACGGTTAAGGTGGCTGGCTTAAGATCTTAGGGACTTGAATTTGAGTCCCTGTCATGCCTTTGAAATAGCACCAAGTGGCTTGACTCAGCCTGTCATCCTTCCGAGGTCGGTAAAATGAGTACCAGCTTATTGGTAACGGGGGTACTGCATCATCGGCACAGCTGCTCCCCCCTGAAAATGATGCAAGCAGCAGCCACATGCTGCATACAAAACAACAACAACAACACGAGTCGACCAGGAATAAGGGGTTATTTATTATTCCTCAGATGTGGTACATGGTGTTTGGAGAAAGCAAAAATAGCGAAAGAGGTTGGGGTGAAAGGGGAGAAAAGGGAGGGGTAGAACTAGATGAGTTGAGGAGAGAAAATCAAGGGAGAAATTTGGAGAAGACTAAAGAGGAATGAATTTGGGAGAGGCGGAGGGGGGAGGGAGAGTGCTGGGAGGGGGGTTGTGGAAAGAAATTCCAGAATTTTTGGCTTTGGATTGCGATGAACCATAATCAAAAACAACATGTCCAGAATACTTGAGCAGATTCCAGAAAAGCACATAAATAGCATAATGATCAAGTGGGAGAATTGCTTTGCAAACCATGTCCCCTCCCGATGTGATATTTTCTAAGTCTAAAATGAGCAAAACTGTGAAATATTGACGGAATGTCCTGAAACTCGAACTTGTTCTGTGACTTATCATAATGAAGCCATGTACCAAGTTTCAGATGGATATGTTAAAGGGTATGGGGAAAAAGTCTGAAAAACCACAGGTGGGACGGACAGATGGAGAGCAAACGCATCATCCCCTCATGTGAAACCAGTAGGGGACGCAAACAACTGGAAGCTGCATCGTTTTATTTCTTGGATGTAAATAGATTATATCAAGGAATATTGAATATTTTTCATCAAATGTATATGTTACTTAAATCTACTTCTCTGCCTCTAGGGCATTTACATTATTCATAAAGCTTAATTTTCACCACCGCATCACGAATGTATCAAAAGTTTAAATTCTGAAGTTATTGAACGTGGAAATTTGCTATTACAGTAATAATTTAAATTAATGTTGAACGAAGGAATATATCGTGTGTGAATTATTGAATGGCTCCCCCCCCCCCCCCAAACTCTTTCCCATTGCTCACCTCTATCAGTGACCGGAATCGATGTATGGCTTTCTGTGCTTGGTCTTGGCCTGGTGTGTATCGTGTACACAACGCTGGTGAGCAAGAGTCACTTTATTGTCGCATCCACACCATGTCCGAGCTGCATGTTCTGCCACATACACACCTTTTAATAATTTTTCAGATGCCAGCACCAACCAACTCCGACTGCTGCTTTTAAAAAGCTCCTAACATCAGAACAAGACCTTGTAATTACAAATCTTACCTTTTCACGCTATATTTACAAATGATCTCGACAAAAATACTGTCCACAAAAAAATAATCATCATAAAATTATAGCTGCCCATGTTTGGTCCAAGACTTTTAAAAACTCCAATGTATCAACCACATGCATAGTTTTCTGCAATTGAGTGAGACATTTGTTCTGCTGGCTGTGGCATTAATGAGGTATTGCACCTGTGCCACTGATGTAGTGTCCCCATCAATTGGGGTCGGGGGATTGGTGGCCGGGTGGGTGTGTGTTGAACGCAGGAATTTAGAACTTAACCCAGGGTACTGGCACTCATTGTCCCACTCTTTTCAAAAGATATTGCAGGATCATTGACGTCCAGAAGCACATGCAAGCAGATGGAACAATTTCCAGTCGCATGTAATTATTACCTCTGCCGCCGAAGGTGAAGGAGGTTATGTTTTCACCCCTTTCTGTCTGTCTGTCTGTCTGTCTGTCTGTCTGTCTGTTTGTCTGTTTGTCTGTTTGTGTACATGATAACTCAAAAAAGTTGTGGACAGATTCGGATGAAACTTGGTGGGCAAGTGGTTGGGTGTGTCACAAGGACGAATTGATACAATTCTAGTGAAGATCCGAATCCGGATCTGGATACGAGAATTATTTAATTTTTTTATTCTTCACCATTGAGAGATGGGGCCAAAAACTATATAGTCCTGTATAGCACGATATTTAAAAAATGTATTGGGCCTGATATGTTCTCGTGGATCAGGCAATATGTGGCAGAGGTATGCGCTCCACTGAGTGCCCTTGTTAAATTCTGTATTTACATGAGGTTCTGCCTAGTCTTGGCTCGATTCCTAAGTTGACTATAAACTGGCGATTTGGTACTTT
This sequence comes from Eptatretus burgeri, assembly GCF_056783735.1. Lineage (NCBI taxonomy): Eukaryota > Metazoa > Chordata > Myxini > Myxiniformes > Myxinidae > Eptatretus > Eptatretus burgeri. Next base: position 72,535,434 of record NC_140971.1, read on the forward strand.
GCAGGCAGCCATTGAAATGATGAGTGTGCCGTTCCTTCAATAGACATTAAGCTGGGCAACCATCGAGAACCATTAGTTACTTTGTGGGCGTTAATGACCCATTTGTGTCTTTCACAAACTTTGCGAGTTAGCACCGTCACCCTGGTTGAAATCCAAATTCCTTCCCAAACTCACAAATTGCATCAGTGACCAGTCGTTTCAGTAATGATGCAATCAGTGGGCCAAATTGGTTATTGATTCCATGTCCAACATGCTACATTTTGCTAAGGTTGACAACCTACATCATAATCGAGACACACACATTATAAACACTCCCACAGTTTCTGAAATACAAATAATTTAGAAAGACATCTTGAAAAAAATGGAGCAATTGTATTGGATTCATGTCAGGAAGTAAAAGGTGATTGCTCCAAAATGAGGCACATACATCCTTCTCAGGGTGGAATCAAGGCCGTCATATGGACCGACGTCTTCCAAACTGTCGTCATGGTGGCCGGGCAGGTGGCCGTGATTGCTGTCAGTGCAGGGCAGGAAGGAGGTATTGTGGCCGTGTGGCGCACCGCAGCAAGCAATGACAAGATTGCTGGGATTGAGTGAGTATTTTCCATCAGTCATTTTGCATCAAACTTGATGACATTCAAAATAATCAACATTGACATGATCTAAACCGATTTTCATCAAACTTGACATTGCCATAAGAGTTTGCTATTTCAACTCCCTTGAGCAAAACATTATTTTTTAGGGACAGTGCTTTGCATATCGCCAAACGACGTACTAACACCCGGATAGCTGAAAAGCGAGTAAAATGTTTCCTGAGACCGGATCTGCTCTTACCTTGTTTATTACTAAATTACGAGAGTAGATCTAGTTACATTTTGGTTGAATGCCCCTTTCTTATTTTTGAAATGGATAATCCCAACCACCCCAATCCGACATCATATATACACACATATATATATATATATATATATATATATATATATATATATATATATATATATATATATATATATATATATATATATATATATACATACATATGCCGGTGGGCAGTGATGGGTCGCCGAGCTTGGAAACTATAAGATATAGAGCAAAATGGATGTCATATAGCAGATAGGGAATCACCTTAAGATTATGCCTATCAATCTTATCCAGTTCCATCTATTGGTAACTACTCGGTATCCATTTGAATGAAAAGTACTGAAAATGCACTTTGAAATCGGAAATCCCCAAAGTTCGAGGGGGTGCTGTGGGTGAACAAAGATCTAAATCGAAAATCCGGCTCGATCGTTTGTGCACAATGTATTCCAGACGATTAGTGTGAATTTTCATGACCATCCGACCATAACCCGAGGAGGAGTAGCATTTGGCACGAAGGCACCTCCAGCTCTCGCATATTATCGATTTTTGCACTAATTGACCTTTGACCCCTGATCGAAGAGAAATCGGTCAATATGTCCTGAGGCAAAGTTGTAGTACTCATTGAGTATCATGAACCTGCAAAGTTTCATTCGTATCGATGCACTCACCTGGTCGCCAGGGGGCCTTCAATTTTCGCCAATTTTCGCGCATACCCTAATTGTAGGTGAAATGAAGACGAGAGAAGAACCTTCAGAGTTTAGGCTTTATTCCATTTGATTGGAGCCGCTTCTACGGGCACACCAGGAAATACAGACGCAGTATGGAGTACATAAGCAGTAAGGTATACACGCGCAACTAATCACCGCAAAATAAATCAGTATTATATATCAATCAGTATTCTCACCATTCAATGAGCACCAAGTGAGCCGCCGACATAAAACGACAATGCCCCTGGGACAATCCCCCCGACCGAGCCGAGCCTCAGGTTTATCTCTTCTGTGCTCGAGCCGGGCAACATGTGATCACACGTCACGACCTTCAATTCACCACATTCTCCCCATCTTTAAAATGTAACTAGAGGCCCAGCTAACGCACCTTGATTACTTCAGCACTACAGGAGTATACATTTCAAGCAACGCGAACTATCTAAACTACAGAAGCATACATGCCAAGCAGTGAGGATTATTTTGAGTTGTAGGAGCATGGTAATGAGCATCGATATATTATGTAACGAGCATATAGGAGCATGAGCATCGAGGATGCCGATAATCCCCTTTACAGATTGAGTCGGCGAGGGGGTATTATTCGTCGGCCTCTCCGGGAGTAGATGGCGGTTTCACTTGAGGGAGGCTTCCGATCCTCTTGGTGAGCCTTGACTCGTGCCGGAGATGACTCCTCGATCGCTCTCGGGTGGAACGCGGTAGCTCCGTCGTCACCCTTCTCGGGTGGAGTCCCTGGGGGGGGAACACCTGGGGAGGGGATGTCAGAGGGAGGTGTGCCAGATGGTGGTGTACCTGAGGGAGGAGTACCTGAGGGAGCCAAATGGCGAACCGACACAGTGGTCTCCCTGCCATCCGGGAGCCTGACATGAGCATACGCTGGATTAGTATCGATGAGTTCGACCTCTTCCACCATGGGTTCATACTTGCTTTGTCGTACCGGGCGTTTCATGAACACTGTTCCGGGATGGGTTAGCCAGTTTGGCACCGATTGGCTGTCAACATAACGTCGTTGGTGAGTAAACATTCGTTCGTGAGGAGTTGCATTGGTGGACGTGCAGAGCAAAGAGCGTATGGAATTCAGAGCGTCGGGAAGGGTAACCTCCCACCGCTCGGGGCCCAGTCCTCTTGATTTCAACGCCAGAGTTACGGCTTTCCAAATGACTCCGTTATACCGCTCCACCTGCCCATTACCCTGTGGGTTGTAACCCGTCGTTCGACTAGTTGCTATGCCGTGCTCTAATAGGAATTGTTTTAGCCCGGCCGACATGAAACACGGCCCTCTGTCTGAATGTATGTACGAAGGTTTCCCAAACATAGCGAAGAGGTCAGACAGACATTTCACGACAGTGCCCGAGGTCATATCCGAGCACAGAAATGCGAAAGGGAACCTTGAATACTCATCAACAACAGTGAATATGTATCTGTTGTCTGTCTCGGTCGGCAGGGGCCCTTTGAAGTCAATGTTTAGTCTCTCGAAGGGAGAAGTGGCCTTGATCAATCTGCCAGGAGCCGCACCATATAATCTGGGTTTTAGTTCAGCACAAACAGGGCATGAAGCATTCATTTGCTTAATATCTTCAATAGAATAGGGCAGGTTCTGTCTGCGCATGAAATGTGCCATTCTGGTTACCCCCGGGTGGCACAGAGACACATGGAGGTCTTGCAAAGCCCGACTGATTGTCGCCGAGCAGTAGACCCGAGAGAAGGTGTCTGCAGCAGGGTTTTCCCTCCCGGGCCGGTAGACTATGTCGTAACTATAGCAAGCTAGGTATATCCGCCATCTCATAATTTTTTTCATTCTTAATTTTCCCGTTATTTTTCCCATCAAACATGAATGCCACGGATCGTTGGTCCGTAACGAGCGTGAAGTGGTTTCCCAGTAAATAATGTCTCCATTTACGCAGCGCTTCGACGATGGCGTACGCCTCCTTCTCTATTGCCGAGTGTCTCTGCTCGCTTCCAGAGAGAGTTCTCGAGAAGAACGCGACGGGTCGCCCAGACTGATTAAGCGTAGCAGCTATCGCGTGATCTGAAGCAACTGTCTCCACCACGAAGGGCACCGAGCTATCGATCGATAATACCACGGAATTACTGATATCGTCTTTGAGGTTGTGGAAAGCTGTTACAACAGCGGCATCTGGTGGAAAGTTTTTGCAATGCACTAGGGGATGTATTTTCTCGGAGTATTGCGAAATCCATCTTGCGTAGTAAGCGAACATGCCGATCACCCGGCGCATAGTCTGCAGCTCCTGAGGTGGGGGTAGCTCACGAAGTGGGCGCAATCGTTCAGGATCAGGCTTAATCGTGCCGTCGGCTATCGTGTAGCCGAGAGGTCAATTGACCTTGCCGAGAATACGCATTTCTCGTAGTTGAGAGTCAGGTTATATTTTCTAGCAATGCTCAAGAATCTGTCCAGATTCATGTCATGTTCCCCCTGATCCCTACCGCACACTGTGACATTGTCCACGTAAACAAAGGTGTCTTTGAGGTTTTCATCTGAGATGATGTCGTCCATAACCCGTTGGAAGCAAGCTACTCCATTCGTGACACCGAATGGAATCCTCCTGAATTGGAAGAGGCGCCTACCTGCCTGGAATGCGGTGTAAGGTTTGTCTTCCTCTCGGATGGGAATTTGATGATAGGCGCTTCGCAAATCGATGGTGCTGAATATCTTGTAATTGGCCACGCGTTCGACCATCTCGTCTATGCGCGGCAGGGGGTAGGCGTCGAGTTGGGTGAAGCGATTGACCGTTTGGGAATAATCAACAACCATTCGTTTCTTATGGTTCTGGCTGCTGGTCACCAACACCTGTGCGCGCCATGGCGAATCGCTCGGTTCTATAATTCCTTCTTCCAGTAATCGCTTGGTTTCTGAAGTGATGAAATTCATGTCAGCAGTGGTATATCGCCGCGATTTGATCGCTATCGGTTTGCAGACCGGCGACAAGTTAGCGAACAGCTGGGGGGACGTTACCTCGGCGGTGGTCAAAGCATTTAAAATTAGACGAGGTTTGCTTCCTCCAAAGGGTATTTCGACGCTCGTGTGCTGCTTGAGGACATTATGACCCAGAATTACGTCTGCGCACAAATCACGAAGCACCAGTACCCTTACATCCCGATGCGTGTACCCTTTTACGTCCAATTCAACATTGCAGTACCCTCGTATGCGGGACTGTAGTGATGTGGCGGCCATGCATACCGTATTGTCTGTCGGGTGGATTTTCCATTTCCTGCCCTTCACTAGCGAGCTGTTGACGAAACTTTCAGAGCTACCGGTATCAATCAGTGCCTCAGCCTTATGCCCGTTAATTCGTACGTTGATGATAGCCTTGGATAGATTCCCCGGGGAGGCTGCAGTTAGTTTCTTTTGCGAGTAGAGAGCCACAGAAGTGGGTTTATTTCTCCTTAGAGTAGATTTACATACCCTGGCATAATGCCCTTTCTTGTCACAATTCATGCATGTGGCATCTCTGGTGGGGCATTTGTGGCGGGGGTGTCTTTTGTACCCACAAAAGAAGCATTTACCAACCGGAGCAGTTGCTGAGGAGTTTGACGTGGTCTGTGTCTCCGGCTCCTCGGGTGTCTCTCCATCCCCTATGTCTGGCTGTGTCTGTGTCAGTGGGGTTCCTTGAGTTCCCACCGTAGCAGCGTTCATTAGCAGCATCGATGTCCCAAATGACTCAGATTGCTGCTGAGCCGTATCCATCGCTCGAGCCTGATCGACTACCTTTTCAAGAGTGGGTTGCGCTTTCTCTAGTAAGCGTTGCCGTATGTGGGCTGATCTAAGTCCTTGGATAAATGCCTCCCGGGTCGCTTCATTTCGGTGTTCCTCGGCGTTTACGGCCCGGAAGCTGCAGTCTTTTCCCAGCTGTTTCAGAGCTTGCAGGAACTGATCAATTGTCTCCCCGGCTGCTTGCCTGCGTGTGTTGAGAAGATGTCATATGTACACCTCGTTCTTGCGCCTGCAGCACGTCGATCGCTGCTTCGTAGGTGTCACACTCCGAGAAGAGCCTGTATACGCCGGGCGAGACATGATTCACGAGGGCGGCCAATTTGTCAGCTCCCTCTTCGATGATGGTCAGATAGTGTGAGAAGGAACGGAACCAATGCGACCATTTCAAATGGAATAAAGCCTACACTGTGAAGGTTCTTCTCTCGTCTTCATTTCAATTTATTCCATTTGGTTTTCTCGGCTCTCTCAACCAACGATGGACAAGATCTACAAACCAGAGAGGTTCGACGCAGACCCAAACGCGACTGACTCAGAAATGGAATAAATTGAAATGAAGACGAGAGAAGAACCTTCAGAGTGTAGGCTTTATTCCATTTGATTGGAGCCGATTCTACGGGCACACCAGGAAATACAGACGCAGCATGGAGTACATAAGCAGTAAGGTATACACGCGCAACTAATCACCGCAAAATAAATCAGTATTATATATCAATCAGTATTCTCACCATTCAATGAGCACCAAGTGAGCCGCCGACATAAAACGACAATGCCCCTGGGACAATCCCCCCGACCGAGCCGAGCCTCAGGTTTATCTCTTCTGTGCTCGAGCCGGGCAACATGTGATCACACGTCACGACCTTCAATTCACCACAGTAGGGAGCTCTGCGGGTAAAGTATTCCATATATCACAAAAACCGGAATATATTTGATAGAGCATCACGTGTAGATCATTCGTGCCAAATTTCATAACCGTACATGGGATAATGGCTTTCGGAATTGATTTTGCGTGAACGGTACCAATTTTGAAGGTTTTTTTGGTTGTTGCTAGGGAACCATAGCGTCCCTAGCAACCATCACAATTTCCAAAGCACTAGGTCATAAGATGTATCTACCACCCAAGTTTGGTCAAAATCCACCCACGTTTACTACCAATTATGCTGATGACAAACGAGCAAACATCCAAACAAACATCCAAACAAACAGATAGAATTACTGACAATAAGGGTCACCTATTTCGGCAACCCAATATATACTGTGTATATATATATATATATATATATATATTTTTATGTATATATATATATATATATATATATATATAATAGAGAATATGATGTCATGAGCGTATGTATACTAGCAGAGTACCCGCCCTATGGGGGATCTTGTTCTAAGTATGTAACACGATCTTCTGACACATACCTATATTTGGGCCGTGTATAGGCAACTGACAGCACCCGGGTTACATGATAAAGCAAAAACATACCTTGTGATTGTAATTCAAAATATCTCACTGCAATGGAAAACGTGGGGATAGGAATAGTCCTGTAAATGGTTGAGACTTGTAATGCTGGTGCTACACAATGCACATTTACAAAGAGAATTTGCGATTTCCCTCCCCCCACCCCCCCCCCCCACAAGACCAACGGCAAATAAAAAAACACCACTATACATTATTTGAGGTCATGCTGATCCTATACCGCAATTCTTGATGTAATCTGCCCAGAACTGTAGGAGAAGTATTGCAACAAACAAACACACAAACACCGGTCTGTCCGTGAATACCTGAGCATTCCATTTGAGACAAAAAACCCATCAGTTCCCTTATTCGTAACAAATACAAGATCTTCCTCCGCATGTCTTCTTCTTCTTTCGGCTGCTCCCGTTAGGGGTCGCCACAGCGGATCATCCGTATGATCCGCATAGTGATTTGGCACAGGTTTTACGCCGGATGTCCTTCCTGACGCAACCCTGGTCGCCTCTTACGACACAGGGATATGGTACACCCATTCTAACCGAGGTATACACCGGGCCCAGTACACTGGTACTCACTTCGCCGACCTCTGAAGGATGACAGGCTGAGACAACCTCCTGGTGTGTATTAATTCAAGCGGCCAACGGGGCTTGAACTCAGGACCTTTTGGATCCCAAGGCCCGACCCTAACCACTACGCCAACACCAGGCTTTTTGTGTGTAAATGGTGGCGAATTTCCTCCGCATGTGTAAAGCGATAAACGGGGTTAACGGGTTCAGCAATTGGTTCACTTATGTCTGTCTGCCTGTTTGTCTACAGACGTATGTTTATAATCGAGGAACAACTTCATTTCAGTTAAATGTTATATTTTGAACATGAATCAGAACATGAATCGGAAAACAAACCTGCGGTTTAACAGTACTTTGGCTCTGAATTTGTCGATCCCGATCGTACATGCACAGAGGAGAGTGAGATTTATTTTTTTCATCTGTCTCTCTGTCTAGCAGTCAAACAAAATAGAAAATTATTCTCAACAGGAAACTTCTTGTTTTTAAAGATGTCATAAAGGACACAAGCAACATGTATGAATAATTAATGTAATGTGTTAAATAAGGTGGTGTAAAAGACGCTGTATCAACTGCAATAAGCTGCTTGGAATTTTTTTTCCACTACCTTTAAAATCTTTATATTATTTCAATTGAATTATATATTTGAACAATGTAGAACACAACTCGCCTTTTGGCACTTTTAAAAAGCTTTTGTTTAGCATTACTTCGATAAAATATTGTGGCATTTTATATCTTGACCCATCAAATAAATTTGTTGCTCACACACCCCGCCCATGTCCTTTTTTCGCCCTCAAGATTGTGCAGGGTAAGGTTTTCGATGAACTCTCAAGTAATTTAAGATGATATGAAATAATATTTTGCAAGTTTATGACACTTCATCAAAGAAATTTGCATGTGGTTTCATTGTCCTTTGTGTATTCTAACCGATTCTGGTGTGTATCCCAGCCTGAACCCTGACCCCACAGAGCGTCACACATTTTGGACGCTGTGTGTGGGGGGCACGTTTGTAATGGTGGCTCTCTTTGGGACTAACCAGGCCCAGGTGCAACGCTACCTAAGCTCACGATCGGAACGACAGGCCCGCTTGTGAGCAAACATGAGGATATGAAACTTTAAAAAGTCACGTTTTTACGATTGCTTGTCTGAACTTTTACTTTATATTTAAACCTTGAACTATCTGCCATTCGGTGAGCCTCCAACTCTGTTGCCCAAAATTCAAGACAAAATAAATTAAGCAAAATCAGATGGGAATAGGGATGAACAACAACAACAACAACAACATTTTAGGTGAAAGTTTCATGGTATGTCTACCAGACACATTAGAAGGTGATTAGACCTGGATGGACTATGCGAAATGCTTCTCGGAAAACCCTTTGGTCCTAAACTGACATGATGTTGAATACAAAGATGACGTGCATTGAATCGGATGCAGTGGAAATTTTGATTCCACATATTCCATCTATTTATAATGTACACACAGAGGGAAGGTGAGGAGGGATTGGGGAGGTCAGGCTAAGTTGAAAAGACGAGCAAGTAACTCGTCCGTAAAGATGGGTTAATTCTATCACTTTTATGATGTCTGCAGGCACATTCTTTTATGACTTGTAACACTGATTTCACCTGGTGGCACTCACTATTCGGTACACATTTACAGAAAGAGAATTTGGGCCCTTCTCCACATTGCACCCCAGGAATATTAAAAACAAAAAAGCTCCTAAAACCTCTGCAAAATCCCAGGCACTTTCAGAGTGCAAACAGCAATTTTAAAGTCATTCTGTCCAGCAGTTCAGGAGTGCATGCAAGTCAAACAAACAAATACGATCACACAAACAAACACACTTCTCAAAATATTTATAATATGATTAAAAATTTGGGATGAGATAGCATTAATTAGCATTCAGGAAGGTGGAAGGGTAGGTGGTGATGTGGCACATAAAGTTGGACAGAATGTTCACCTCAAATAAATATTTTGCCTCAAATACCCTAACAATGGGGGGGAAATTTGCAAAGGACTTTGGAATAGAACCTAAGCATCTTCATTCGGGGCTTACTAAGTAACCTAAATATTATTCTATATGCCATTTCTTGTGTAATATATTTGAATGGAATTCAATTTTTCACTGCCCTTGTACTGCTCTGACACCTCCCAACCCCCAGGGGTACCTCTGGCCGTGACTTCTCCCAGCTCCCACTTCTTATTTGTGTTGTCCCACCCTCCAAACAGTGATGACTCCATCAACATCCCTCTCAGACAACATGAACAAAATTTTAACCACTCAACCCAACTCTCTCTCTTCCTCATATGTGGCAATTTTAATTGTCTCCATGCAACTTGGCTGGATGTTATGCTTGTGAAAGTGAACATCTCTGGCTATTCTCAGAGCTGCCTCAATGCCAGCAAGTCTGATAGTTCACTCATGCAGATTGGTAGGGACTGCAAGCAGCCATCTCTCTTCAGGACTGGTCTTCCATATCTGCTGCCCTGATGTTAACTCAGCCTGGGAATTATTCTGCAGAACCCCCCCCCCCCTCTCCCCCCCTCTCTCTCTTTCTCTCTCTTTCTTTCTCTCTTTGTCTTTATCTCTCTTTCTCAATTATCCTGCCATTCTTCCCACCTGTGGTATACTGTATCCTGTGGTGAGGCAGTTTCTCTGAAACAACTTGCTTTCTCTTCCTGGAAAGCAAATCTGATCAAAGGGAATCTCATTGCATTCCAAAAAGTCTGCAACAAGTGAGCTGTTAGGAGAGCCAGAAAGCAGCATATATACAACCTCAAGATTGAACTTTCAAACTTGTTTCCCTCCTAAAAAAAACCTGCTCCATCCATTGGGACCATACTCGATGCAGTGTCGTTGCTGCCGAAGGCTATTGGGCACAATCATGGACGGGTCGCCACTCCGACACAGGATACTCGAATGGTTCAATCATCCCAGCAATCTGGTACTCATTTTGCCGACCTCGGAAGAATGACAGGTCGAATCAACCCTACCTAGTATTAATTCTATGGCAAGGCGGGATTTTAACTCAGGACCCCAGGATCCCAAGCCCGCCACCCTAACCATTAAGCCAACACCAGGCATGAGAAGGACACATGGGGGTGAACAAGCTACACACAAGCTTAATGAAACACAAAAAGAAGACGGGAAAGTGGGGATTAAACAGAAAAGGAACAAATCATCTAACAACTAACAAACGAACAGAGGTGAAGGAGAGGTGGGGGGGGGGGGAGGAGTGTTTAAGAATGGGGTCATTTGGGGTAGAAGACAGACAGGTAGAAGACTTCATGAGTATGAATATACCTGACGTCGTGGTGAACGGCTGTTTTAAAACCCTGGAGGGAAGAGTGGGACTGAACAGGCTGGGGAATTTGGTTCCACAGGCATAAAATCTGCTGGTGCTTTAAGTCTGTCCCTTCGATCTCTTCAAATGGCACCACAGCCGATTCCGCTCGTGAGAAGGCCGAATGCTTCAATTCTGTGTTTGCTTCCAAATCTTGTCCCCAACCCCTCACTCTTGGTATCTACCCTTCTCTATCATACCCAACTGCTTCTGGACTCCGTGTCTTTTGCACCTGAGAGGGTGGAGAAGGTTTTTTTCAACCCTCAACTCCAAGTCTGGAACTGGATCGGACAGCATCAGCTCAGATGTCCTAAAAACCTGCTCTGCTGCTCTTTCACATCCTCTTTCTGCTCTTTTCACATCACCCTGTCATTTTCCCTCGGTCATCTTCCATCTGCTTTAAAATCAGGCAACATCACAGCATTGCATTAAAAGGTACAAAAACGGATCCCTTTAAGTACAGAGACCTATCAGTTTATTTCCAAGCATCAGCAAAGTCATGGAATCAATTATAATTGCAGTGGATATGAAATCCTTATTTTTGTCCAACAAACTCATATCAGATCACCAATTTGGATTCAGACCAGGTCACTTTACATTGGACATGCTGCTTCGAATCACCCGGCAATGGATGTAGGCCCTCAATGTCAGACATGAGATCAGGGCCAGGGGCGGATCCAGGAACTTCAAGACGGGGAGGGGGGAGGCGTGCACCAGGACATAGTGCTGAATGGGGGTGGCGAGCGGGGTTTGGGGGTTCTTCCCCAGGAAATTTTAAGATATCGATCGTCAGAAATGGCATTTCCTGCGTTCTTCAAAGTTTTCTGCAGTTCGTTGCATTCTTCCCTGACCCAAAAGTTCAGAAGATTTGCGATGGTGATGACTAATAGGACAAAGTGGCAAACTTGGCCAGCCAATCCTTAGTTAAAAAAGGCCTGTGCACACCTATGGTGTGAAACGATGGTGTTGACCGACTGTATGCTGGGCATAGCCCAGCACCACCATGCGCCCAGGTAATGAAGCTTAGGGCAGGGGTTCTCCCCACAAAAGAGATCAGATAGGATGGCAGAATATGAATTATTTTATTACTCCTAAATGATGTTATTTTGGAAAAGATGACGTTTGTGTTTCCGAATGTAAGTGTCACATACACCATGTGGGGATATGGGTAAGTCATGGTGTATGTTCATGCGGTCCACAGATGCCATCCGACTTTGTCCCATGGAATCTCTTAGGTAGGTCTTCAGGCTCCGCAGGCAAGAAAATGAGTGTTCAGCCTCAGAGAAGCCTCTGGGGAGAGCACGTCCAATATGGAGTAGGACTTGGAGTCTCCGGCGGTATATCGATATAGTACCAGTTATATCAATATAATTTTTCATATCGATATGCCGATATTGGAATTCTGAATATACCCGTATACCAAAAAACCCCGGAATATCACCAACAAATCAAAGAAAGGTGTTTACAATCTTTAAATCCTGTCCATGATTTAAAAATCTTTAATACACTCAGTGTCTCGGCTAAACATGGTACAAGAACAGTCAAATGTATGAGGTCAAGACGTACCTGGAAGTAAGTACAGTGGGTTTTAACTTTTTTTGTATACCTTCACGAGGCTCATATGAGAGCTAACACACAACGCATAGCAAGGGGGGGGGCATGAGACAAGAGGGGTGAGAGTGGGAAGGACAAAACAGTGGGGAACAGAAACATGAGGAGATCTGCGGAAGGGAGTGGGATGGGGTGGGGTACATGGGTAAAGAAGATGGACACCACAGGGACTTTCAGGAAGGAAAGCAGGGAAATTGAAGGAGGTGGGTTTGGTGTGGATTAACGGGGGTAGAAAAGATAGTGGTGTTGGATTGGGGAAGATAAGAGATGGTGGTGAACAGCTGTTTTGAAGACCTGGAAGGAACAGTGGGATTGAAGAGTGTGGGAATTTGTTCCAAAGGTGGGTAAAAAGAGGAGTGAAAGAGTGAAGGTGAGCAGTAATTCTTGATTTTGGTCATTTTACCAGAAGGGGGTTGCTGGCTGACATCATTGTTTGCATCCTGGTTGCCTGTGTGATTAATTTAATGATTACATTGTAGTTAGTTCATTATTCAGAACTTGTGCAGTGGTGGTGTACTTACCCGTGAGCTGTCTGGTCTGGATTGATTCCCAAACCGACTATAAACTCAGATTAGTGCAGCGCAGGTCAGGTGTTCCAACACACAGTGCGCCATCCCTTCGGTGGACATTAAGCCGGGTGTCCCATCTGTTAGCATTATCTGGTGGATGTTAAATATCTCGCAGTCTTTTGCAAAGAGTAGGCAAGTTATCTCTGACACCCTGACTTGATCACAAATTCCTGTCTTATCCCACAGGGGCACTACATCAGTGGCGCAATCGTGCTCCTGAGCAATTTTTTAGCGCATGGCTATATCATAGTCCACCCAATTTTCCTTGATATTAAAGTAGAAAACCAATTTTACATTTTAATTACTTATTGCAACACTCCTTGGTTTTATAATTACAGGTGGCCTTAATCTCCTGGGGAGGGTGTCAAGCATGGCCACTGCTTTTAGAAATGATGGAATGCCTTTGTCATGGATTTTCATTCTCTCTCTCCCAAACCACCCACATGTATGACAGTGCATGCTACATGGTGCTTCCATGTCAACAGCTCATGATGGTGATTGGATGCCTGCTGGGGCTTGTCATGCATGTGCGCTACCGTGAGTGCAGCCCTTTGCGTATGCATCTCGTGTCCAGCCATGATCAGGTACATTGGATGATCGGACATTTTGCCCGCTGTCTTCACCATTGAACGTCGCTTTTAAATTAATGAAAAACATTTGGGGCCATGAGACAGGTCCTGTACTCACCTCCTGAGCTGTCTAATCTGGACTCAAATCCTGACCTAAATAAAAACTATCACCCTGGTGCATTGTAACCTGCAGACAGACCGATGCATCAATTAGTACACCACCTTCACAATACAGGATATTAAGCCGAATGTCCCTTGTGCTAGTTTTTGCTGGGGGATGTTAAATATCCCATAGTTCCTTTCGAAAAGAGTCGGGCATTGTATGTTGGTACTTTGGTCAAATTCGTGCGCTAGCCTACAGTACCCTGCGACAATAGCATTGACCTATTCAGAGTTCGTTCTCAACCATAAATGTTCACTACTTGTTCTGGGTGTCTCTACTCTGCTCCATAAGTGTTGTGATCCTAAAACAACAAGATAGTCGAATTTTGGACAATTCCCCCTTCCTTTCCCTCAATATGCAGTATTTATGTCCCTTCCTCTTCCATTACCCCCCCCCCCCCAATCTCAATTGCTTGCAAATAGGGGTTGTACTGAAAAGCCTGAGCATTTTGAAGATATATATTTATTAATTTTTTTTACTACTTTTTATGCCAAACCATGTAACTGTTTATGAATGTGCTTATGTTGCCTATCATAATTTTTGACAGAGCAATAAACTCAGCGACAGTCTTAAACCATTACATTGTGTTTTTTTGGCTTTAACCAATAACTTGGAGGAGCGAAGCTATTCAACTGGTCTGTTCACTTGGAATCATGTGCCTTCACACTTTTCCAAACAAACAGAAATTTTAATCTGAACATGAAAGCTGGAGTTGACACCAAGAGGAGCTCGGACGAGTATGTGTTACATTGGCTCTACTATGACTCAGCTCGCACTACCTCGGGTGGCTGTGTTTCGCTCCAGCATCGCGATTGGACCCACAGCCAAGCATAATTACAGTGTGGTGCAAAACACCAGCTCTATGATGATTAACTGTCCCTACCTACTCGGCCAAGCTCCTACTGGGTAATAGTTTGGGTCCTCAGAATGGATCAAGAGTTTGAATTCGTTTAAGTGGTTGTTATATGAAGTTTGGTGAGTGTGAAAATAAGGTTTTTTTTGTTGTTTTGTAGACATAGTCAAGACTCATGGAAGCGCAAGTACTACTCGCTGAACGGATCAGAACTTAACAGGACAAAAGGAAGAGCAGAAAGAGGAGGGACACTAACAATAGAGTTGATGGCCAAGATGGAGGGAGATTTGGACAACCAATACAGGTGTAGAGAGGAATGGGGAGCAGGAGATGATGTACAGGATTGACAAGTTGGAAACAGAAGGAAACTCACAGGAGGGGAAATTTGGAAGGAGGAGGGATTGAGGTTGGGTTGGGGGCTGGGGGGGGCGGGGTTGATGAGAGTCGAACAGGTCATGGTTTTGTATGGGGGATCATCTGAGATGGTGGTGAACAGCTGTCTTGAAGACCTGCAGGGATAATGAGATTGAAGAGGATGTGGAAGTTGGCTCCACAGGCAGGAAAAAAGAGAAACGAATGAGTTTTGGTGAGCAGTGATTCTCCATTTGGGTCGTTTCACCATAAGGGGGTTGATGGTGGACCGTGAGCATCCTGCAGAAACCGAGAGAGGGGTGGGGGGGGGACAAAGCACTGGAAAGGAGGTGGTACAAGATGGATATGCTAAAAAACGAGTCCTTACTTCGATATTCAGCCAAGACTGAATAAGAGGATATTGTGTTTATAGATGAAGGCTTTAGGCCAAAAGCAGTTGCGGAGTTGTGGACAGGGAATAAAACAGCTTTGTAAGCTCAGTACTTAATTCTTTCTCGAGAATTTAATACTCCCACTGGTCCTCCCACCACAAGGCATTGCTTTATCAAGGACAGGGCAAGGCACACTGCATGTGTTAAATTATTTGTGCTGACAGGTTTGCTGTCACATATAGTGTTTTTGTGGTCCCACACAAGATATGCTGAGTTTATACAATGAAATCTCAATTAGTGCCATTTACATATTTCATACCATACCCCCAAATTCTTGACATTGAAGAGGATGTGGAAGTTGGCCCCCCAATCCCCTCTCACCCACTTCCCCTTCCCATTTTCTTTACTTTCTACATCTTACACACTCTCGCCTTTACAACCTCCTTTAATTTTTAATCCAACTCTCCATGATGTTATGAATATTATGAAGGACAAGCCATTGGCAATGCTTGTCATGGTGTTCATTATTTGTTTTCCTTATGCTGCACCACAGCCGGTAGATTGAGTTTCTCTCAGCGTTGCACCACATTTACCTTGGTGTTGCTTCAATAACATTTTTACCACCTGTCTTTTTCCAACTTCATAGCATTCCACCATTTTAAACAACTTTATTTTACCAATTATCCTTTCTTTAAAGAAGCTGCGGTTGATAGGATGGCCGAGAGGTATGCATACTCACCTCTGGGTTTGAATCCAGACCCAGCTATAAATTGTCTTCCTAATATTTTATAGGCAGAGCGATTCGGAAATCTGTTTGCCGTTTATCCGATGGACTTTTAACTGGATGCCAGTCTGCTAGCATTTGTTGGTGAATGGTAAAGATCCCATGGTGTCCTTCACGAAGAGTAGACAAACTATTGCCGGCACCATGAACAAGTTACAAATCCCACACCTTGACTGACTTCTGGGAGGGCAATAGCAAACCACCCAGGATAACCCTAACCTTTGCTGCCCAGGAACCGCTTCAGCAACACTTACACTCTGCAAAGAGTATGGTACATCGCTGATAAAGAAAGGAAGTAGCCTGTCGCCATCTTAAAATTTTGTAAGCAGTGGGGTCGGGTGGGGGGAGGGGTACATAAATATTGGCATGTTATGCAGGGTTGATGGGCCTGACGACTTCCTCCTTGGTTGAATTTCCTTGTAAATCTTGTTCCTTTTTAGAATGA
This sequence comes from Eptatretus burgeri, assembly GCF_056783735.1. Lineage (NCBI taxonomy): Eukaryota > Metazoa > Chordata > Myxini > Myxiniformes > Myxinidae > Eptatretus > Eptatretus burgeri. Next base: position 72,551,866 of record NC_140971.1, read on the forward strand.
TTGAGAATCATCTCAAAATTAAATATCCAAAATGGTGGACTTTTTAACTCCTCTTCTCACATACACCCAACTTATTTCTGCTCCTTTTTATCCACATTCTTCCCATTCTTGTTTCCTAGCTTTTTTCTCCTCCCACTCGCCCAACTTATTTTTGGTAAAAACCTATTGCAGTTACAGCACTAGCTTTCCCTTTAGCCCTGCATTATAGTCAATAAAGTAGTTCCACCAAGAACATCTTCCAAATTCAGCAATTGTTGCTCTGTACCTAATGTCCTCCAGTGAAAATCTTTACTGGCAGTAAGATGCAATTGCAGTTGAAATTTCATTACAGAGAATTAAATCTCAGTTCTTCAACTCAAAACGAGGTTTCCAAACACAATTACAGAAAGATTAATGATGTCGTTGTAAATATATTAAACTTGTAGACGTCGCATGTTATGTACAAAATCTATGCGGAACCGAGCTGTTGGTTTGCAGTGCATTGTGCTCAGGAGATTAGCCTTTTGGACACCGGAAATTTATCAGAACCATAATTATAAGGTCGTCTGGGGTTACATACAGTATATACAGAGGAATTGTAAGATACGACGAAAAATGTAAGAGGATGATGTGGATGAGAAAGTAGAAGAGTAGTAGGGGAGGACCCATGACTTGGCTGATCTACCTAAGGGGTGACCTTTTTATTTGGAAAAATGTGATTTATTTTGTGTTTAAAGTTCCCAGGTGATTACTCGAGGTACTGTTCTTGGTTTAGTCAGTGGGCTGTGGGACGAACGTTTAGCTTGCATTGGCTTATTAGAAATTGGGACAGACGTGCCTGCCACGCTGATCAATGATGTCATGTGGAGTTATGATGTAAATCATAAATCGATGCTTTGTCCAAATTTATAATCAATTTTTAAATGCTTTGAGGCAGGACCTTTACTTTTGGAACAAGGGATTGAGTTATCAGAGCTATTTCTCTAAATCAAGGTTGGAGATACTTGGACATCATGTGAGTTTATAATATGATATAATGTTGTGTTAACAGCAAAATATACTGCAAGTCCAAGGTTTGGGATCAATCACAAGTTTTGGTGGAAATGCATGATGAGACTCATCAAAATGCAACACAACCCAATGGACAGGTGGTTCACCTTTGTATTGGACTCAGTGTTGCTGCTGGACCTTGTTTCTGCAGCTCGTTTTGTACTTTGTGATGGATGTGCTCCAAGACCTGCCAGGCCTCCCTGGCCTCTTTGTGGCCTGCTTGTTCAGTGGTTCCCTCAGGTATCTCTTCTACTTAGTAGATGTGCTTTCCGATTGCTGTTCTTTCATCCTGTTTCACATCATTTTGGATCTCAATTAGGCATATTGATCGTGTTTAGTAATAAATTCCAGATCAATAGGGAATTATGTCAGCTGCTGTCTGCCTGTCAGTGGGATGGGGTTATGTATGCCACAATATGAATTGATCTGCAAAATGGAAGAGAGTTCTCCAGAGTATGGTGTGTACATTAGGAACATGAATAGGTCCAAGAAACTGCCAAATTGGGCACTCCAGCCTCCACTGGGACAGGAAAGGCAAAAGGAGTTGGAATTCTTTCTATTATAAGAGGATTCCATTGATAGCAACACAATGAATCCATGAGTGGGGGAGTCAGAAAGTTAGGTCCGAAAGCAGTCTTGGAAGGCAGAACAGGACGTTAGACTGTCGAATGCCCGATATATAGCCAGGTAGACGGTCCTGATTTGTTGCTTGAGACTTTTGGCCTCCAACTTGCATTGCTGATGTAGAAGCAGCAGCACATGCAGAGTTTAGTGACTGGGATGGAATCAAAACAGTGTCAGAGATTAGGCTGTTTGAAAAGAGGAAAAGGCTTGACATCAGCAGCAATGATGGAATATATTAATTTACTTTTTATTGGAAGTAAGCTGTTAGCCGTAGTTGAAAGCTGTTAGCTGTTAGCCGTTGGCCGTAATTGAGAACATCTGTTCATGCATCCTCATTTTGAATTGAAGTGATGTTTGCAGACTTTCAGACAGAGGGAAGATAGTTTGAAGAGAATTGACAGAGGTTAAGAAAGAACAGCAGAGCAGGATCTCAGAACATGGGCAGTGATACCATTTGTGTCCATTACCGATGAAGAGTTGAGACTGTACAGGACTTTCTCTACCTTTTCAAGTGTGAAAGTCACAGAGTCAAGAAGGCATTGAATATGAAGAGGCATTGTGGGGGGAGGGGCTGGGGAAACTACATTTGGAGGCAAACATAGAGTCCAAACATTCTGCCTTATTTCGAGCAATAGAGATTTGGGTGATTCCGCTTGAGATAGGGGAGGGGATGGAGGGGGAGAATGCACTAGACACGGGCTTGGCACAGCACCACCAGGACTTGAGGAAGGTGACCATTAGGAGGGTTCACCTTGAGTTTAGTGAGATGAAGTTTTCTGTCTCATAATTCCTCATCTCTTAATACGATGACAGTTATTCTCATTATTGTTGACATTGAAAGAAAAGCTACGTTTTTCTGAGTGCATGATACTGCCAAAAAGTGAAATTGTAGTCCACTGCACAGATACAATGTACATATGTACTTCCGCTAATGGAGAAGAAAACATTTTACAGTACAGTTTTGATCAAATATAGTGTGCCCAAATATAATGCTCTTTAATCTTCAAGGTATTTGTTTACCATGAACAAACAGTATATTTTCAAAAAAACTTGAGAATTACCAGACCATTGACCTTTAATTGAATTTTCCAGGTTGTCAACCCCCTGGTGTATTAATTCAGCAACCAACGGGGGCTTGAACTCAGGACCCTAGGATCCCCAATCACTAAGCCAACACCATCATCAACAGGCTTTTGTAATATTAATACTAATAGGATACACAGGGATATGTTTCATAAGAAACTGATACTGTAATTCTTGAAAAAAAAAATATTTTTAAAAACTTTCCTTTCCATCTACAAATGGGAAAAGAAGAGGGTTTTTTTATTTTTATTTTTAAATTTTTTTCGTTTTCCTTCCAAGAGGGTTTCTTGAATCTCACTGTTATAATACTTTTGACATTAGCAGTCCGAGCACACAAGCACACTTCTTTTAACAGCACTGTCCAGAATTGGTGTTAACACGAACTTGTGAAAATGTATGTGACTTGTGAACAACACTCCTTTTGAGTGGTGGTCCATGGCAACGCTCTTTGGGCAGCATTGCTTTTTCACCTCCTCTGCTCTAACATGGTACCAGCTGTTCATATTTCAATGGCGGCCCATTGTTGGTTTGGAGGACCAGTCAATAGAAGCAAAATAAAGTCAGGTATTTTCACCTGCCTTTCATTGTCTGTTGGTTTGCAGCACCATTTCTTCAGCGTTCAACTCGCTTGCAGCTGTTACCATGGAAGATTTTATCCGTCCTTCCTGCACCCACCTCACAGAAGAGCGGGCTGCTTTCTTCTCAAAACTGCTCGGTAGGGTTTTTGTTTTTTTCTCTCCTTTTTTTTTCAAATTGCAAAAAAAAAAAAAATCCAAAAAACATTTTTTTTCCTCTCCTCTCTTTCTATTCTTTTCCTTATTTGCTATTCAACAATCACCATAGTATAAACAACCATATGTTTTACTTAATAATCCTTTATTTACTTCATTCTGTTCCATGTCATTAGCAAAGTAAAGTAGATGAAAAATATTTTTTTCCTAGCATATGCTTTCTCAACTTCGCACCAGACAAACAAGTTATTTATACTCTTAATAGTTTATTGGGGAAGGCAGGACAGCCTACATACATGTGCACTTGCCTCTGAACTGTCTAGCCTGGGTTCAAATCTCAACCCAGCTATAAAACTGTCATCCTGGAGTGGAGTTATGCAGGCAGGGTGATTCATCAATGGTGTGTGCCATCCCTCGGATGGATGTTAAACTCAGCATCCCATCTACTGGCATTCGTTAGTGGACATAAAAGATTCCACAGTGTCCTTCGTGAAGAATAGGTGAGCTATCACCCTCAATCTGGCCAAACTACAAATTCCTGATTGAACGTCAAACCAGGCCAACTGGTTTGTGAAAGACTTCAGCCAAAAACCTTCCCCATGCAAAAGCACGAGGTGGAAATAATTGTGGCTTTTAAAAGACATTATCATCATCATCATCATCATCATCATCATCATCATCATCATCATCATTATCATCATCTCTTAACAGTTAATTTATCATAACAGTGCATGCACACTTTCTGTTCATCCATTTGTTCTGCTGTAAATAAGGGTCAACGTATGTTTCAATTACACCAGTGTACTTTTTCACAAGAATGGAGTAATGATGATTATCATAATCCATGACCAGAAACTCTTTTTTTCAGAGAGTTGCTTCACATCAGTGGGGGGATTTTGTTGGTTCTGAGACTATCCCATTTCCCCCATTGACTTCAATGTTAACTCGGGGAAAAAGTATTTGACCCTGTCAATAAAAAGGAATGAATTTTTTCTCACAGATTTCCTCCAACTCCAATTTCTCCTTCTCCTCCCCCACCTCTTCCACCCATCCTGCACCAGCTTCTCCACGTTAAATAGTTTCAATTGTTTCTGGGATCAAGCTCTTCCATGAGCCTCGACTATGCATCAAAAACTTCTTGTTTTTTTTTTTACCCCTCCACCTTATTTTACCCCTCACCCAACCACCCACCCTCCACCCTCTTTATCTTACCTTATCCCAATTTGAACAGAGATTCCTCCCTTTTATATCCCAACCTATGAATAATACTCCCTTGTGCTATAAAACTTTATATTTAAAATAATGTGTTTCAGATGTCTCATCAATTAAAAAATCATTTTAAGCAAAATTACTTCTATGTAAATGACCTCAAAACTGGAAAAGTGTAGAGCCAAGCAAAAACCAAACCAAAGAATGGAGAAAATCACAACCTTGGTATTTAAATGGGAAACATAATAAATGTGGACAGTATAAAAAAAGGTATCATTGAAGGAATAACCAAGACAACCACAAATAAAGCACCCAGACTGAGAGGTTTATAAACATTTAATTGATGGCAAGAAAACAATGGAAAAATAATTTACTGCAATTTTAAAATATGTGGTTCAGTAGGAGCTCAGAGCAGAATGCTGAAGGAGGTTTATCATTTTGTCTCAACTCAACAAAGATATTTAGTCCAAGAACCAAACCCCAACATATTACTTATAAACATTCTCGATGGTGATGAAAGTTTGAAGAAAAGAAGGTGTTTGAATAAATTACAAACCAAACAAATATTTATTGGTGGCCTTTTTGAAGTCATTTTGAAACACGAACAAAATTTTATTTAAACACAAAAAACAACAAATATAAATCAGTAAGAGATTTCACCAAGATTTTATTTTAAAGACAAAAGTATCTATAAATCAGTAAGATATTTCACCAATAAAATTTTATGTTAAACACAAAAATATAAGATAAAAATAGGTCACAGAAAAATCATCTCTTGCTTATTTATAGATACTTTTTGCTTAAAATAAAATCTTCTGAGTTTTTAGAAAGAGATTTCACCAATAAAATTTTATTTTGAACCCAAAAGTATAATATATAAATCAGCAAGAGGTTTCACCAATATTTTATTTTAAAGACAAAAGTATCAATAAATCAGTAAGAGATTTCACTCAGAAAAATTTTATTTTGAACACAAAAGTGTGTGTATGTATATATATATATATATATATATATATATATATATATATATATATATATATATATATATATATATATATATCCGAGAAAATTATTTTTTTGTTTTATAAATATGGTGACTATAACTCATTGCGATATTTGCAATAAGGGCTACAAATGTTACACTAAACACTTACAATCATGCGAACACACACACAATATCTTTCAACTAATCCAACCAGTAGAGCAAGAAAAATAACTGTGATATATTATCAAAGGACTTGTTGAAATGTAGTTATAAGAGACATCTTCAATCATGCAAACACAGAAAAACTCAGAAGATACAGCCATGTTTGTTTCTAACAATACTGATGGGGCATTTAAAGATCATATAAAAATAAAAAAAATTCGTTTTAAAGAGCCAGAACCAAAGTCAGTAACTGAAGCAATTGTGAAAGTTTGTTCAGCTGTTGAAACTTTAATTAACAAGAGCCTGAGGGAATTTAATACCATAAAATTCTACATGGGAGTAAAATTATATTTGATGAAAGAAAGAAGTTAAAATAAGAATCACCTTATCTGAGAACAAACCCTGATTTCATTTCTTCATTTCAAGGTTTCCAAGATTGTAATGTTTATGATAAACTTCAGTGGTATGAAATAGATGTTGATGATAACACAGAAGGAAGTGGATTTAACATTGAGAAAATAATTTTCTTAGACATACACATCTTGAAATCATATCATCTTAAAGCTTCTTCCTACATTGATTTGCCAAGAGTAATAAAACTTTTATATAGCAGTTGTTAATGTTCAAAACAATGACATCAAATGCTTCCTCTGGGCTGTTCTAGCTCATTTACACCCCCCCCCCCCTCACAATGGAAACCAGAAGGAATATGGCATTATTTTATAATATGAAAGTACTTTAAATGTTAAAGGATTAGAATTTCCAATGAGGATTAGAAATGTTAATGGATTAGAAATTCCAAAGGATATCTCTAACTTTGAGAAAATGAACAATCTCTCTGTTAATGTGTATGGACTAACAGATATAAGCAAAGTTCAAATAACCATAAAAGTTATGAAACACACATTGACCTTCCGTACTATAGTTCGGAGGAAAATTCACATTTAGCTTACATCAAAAAATTATCAAGATTGACTAGTTCTCAAGCATACAATCAAACAATAAGACATATCCATGTAAGCAATGTCTCAACTTCTTTCACACAAAAGAAAGATAGGAACAACATTCAATATATTCAAATCAACATTCAAACCACAAATCAACTGTAATCAATGTTCCAAATGTTGGTTCAGTGGTTGATTTCAATTATCTATATATTAATACTGAAGGACCAATTTTGTGCTCCTCCGAGCGGTCGCTTCACGTTTTTCTCGGTACTGTGACCTGGACTGAAAGAAACTTCGTACCTGTAAGAGTGCATCGCACATAGTGGCAATAGTCAACCTTCAACTCTGAAGCAGAATAAACACTTTTCGTTTTACATTCGTTTACATGGCGACGTGTGACGTCACTGCTGAGAGGCGTCAGGACGTCATGACATCATCGGTCATTCGCTGACGTCATTACGTCTGTCGTCGACAGACCGTTACCGCTGAGAGGTGTAATTCCACTCCTCCAAAATAGCGTCTGCAATGTAAAACTCTCTTCTGCACATACTGACTACCTCAGAATGCGAATTTGACACAAAAAATGTGACAAGAAACATTGTATCTTCTATATATTATTACACAAGGACCAATTTTGTGCTCCTCCTAGCGGTCGCGTCAAGTTTTTCTCGGTACTGTGACCTGGACTGAAAGAAACTTCGTACCTGTAAGAGTGCATCGCATATAGTGGCAATAGTCAACTTCCAAATCTGAAGCAGAATAAACACTTTTCGTTTTACATTCGTTTACATGGCAACTAAATTCATAAACCATCGTTTCGTGATATATGCTGACTGAAAACATTCTCAAAAAGACAGACACTTCTCCAAATCCAAATGAATCCTACACCAAGCCATGTCAAAAGCATACTGCTTGTGGGTTCTGTTATTATCTCAAATCATCTGTTGGAGACCAACATAAATAAATTTGAAATGTAAAGAGGAGAAGCTATTCCTCAAGAGCTTGCAAAATGATAAGAAAACTTTTATATTCAGCAAACAGAAGTAATGCAAAAAAACTTATTTTCCAACAAAATTAACACAAGATGAGGAAGAAGAGTTTAAGAACTCCAACATTTGTTATCTTTGTCAAGATGTAATCAGGAAAAAAGCAAAAATTAGAGACCATTGTCATCTTTCTGGTAAATTTAGAGAACCTGCTCATCGAAGTTGGAATCTCAATTTTAAACTCACTGCTTTCATACCGGTCTTTCTTAACAACAATGCCAACTATGACACATTTATTCATAAGTGAGCTTTCAAAGACACCTGGGGACATATCTGTCGTTCCGACTGCAGACCAGAAGTACATCTCATTTACAAAATCGATCCCAACAACTCACAAAACTAATGTTGGATTTCTAGATCCTTGCAAATTAATGCCAAACGAGCCGAAACCCCGTCACAGACGGATTCCGTTCATTCAACCACCCTCACCAGCTCACACACACTCGAGGGACATGGACTGGACAGGGTGTGTTTGCCCCCGCCTCTTCACTCCCGCCCCCCCCCCGTCTCGATTCCCCGCCCCACTCGCCCCTGGGCCTCCGCCCCTCTGCCCACCCCCTCACACTCAACCCCGCCTAATTCACCCTAGCCCCCGCCCCATTTCCCCCCTCCCATCTCCCGCTTTCAATTTGCTTACCCCCACCCAAAAATGTACTTACCTTGCGCCTCTTCACTCCCTGCCCCAGTCTCTTCATCCCCCGCCTCCGCCTCTTCACTCCTCGCCCCCGTCTCAAGGAAAAGTGTTTATTCTGCTTCAGAGTTGAAAGTTGACTATTGCCACTATATGCGATGCACTCTTACAGGTACGAAGTTTCTTTCAGTCCAGGTCACAGTACCGAGAAAAACGTGACGCGACCGCGAGGAGGAGCACAAAATTGGTCCTTCAGTATTAATATATAGAAGATACAATGTTTCTTGTGACATTTTTTGTGTCAAATTCACATTCTGAGGTAGTCAGCATGTGCAGAAGATGGTTTTACATTGCAGACGCTATTTTCGAGGAGTGGAATTACACCTCTCAGCGATAACGGTCTGTCGACGACAGACGTAATGACGTCAGCGAATGACCGATGATGTCATGACGTCTTGACGCCTCTCAGCAGTGATGTCACACGTCGCCATGTAAACGAATGTAAAACGAAAAGTGTTTATTCTGCTTCAGATTTGGAAGTTGACTATTGCCACTATGTGCGATGCACTCTTACAGGTACGAAGTTTCTTTCAGTGCAGGTCACAGTACCGAGAAAAACGTGACTCGACCGCTAGGAGGAGCACAAAATTGGTCCTTCAGTATTAATATATGGATAATTTATCCACATTAGCATCAAGTCTTAAAGCATATCCAAATCTCCAAAATAATTTCCTAAATGAAAAGGAAACAAACCTCGTGTTATCTGAAGCAAGCACAGTTAAGCTGTTATCACGAAAGGGTGTTTACCAATATGACTATGTGGACAACTTTGGAAGATTTGAGGAAACACAACTCCCTTCAAAGGAAAGCTTCTACATTGAGCTGAATAAAACTCATATTAGTGATGAAGACCATCAACATGCACAAAATATCTGGGAAAAATGTAACATAAAAAATCTCGGTGAATATCATGACTTGCATCTTAAGGCTGATGTTTTATTAACTGATGTATTTGAAGCATTCAGAAATGTCTGTCAGAATATCAATTCATATGGATTAGACCCTGTTCATTATTACACAGCTCCTCATCTAGCTTGGAGTGCTATGCTAAAGATGACGAAACAACCTCTCAAATTAATTTCTGATGTAGATATCTTGTTGATGATGATAGAGAAAGCTAAAAGAGGAGGAATATCAAAAGTCTGTTCAAAAAGATATGCTAAAGCAAATAATAAATATCTCTCTGATTATGATGCTTCGAAAGATAGTTCTTATTTGATGTATTATGATGCTAACAATCTCTATGGATGGGCGATGTCTCAAGCTCTACCATATGGAGGCTTCAAATGGGTACAGAGGAATAATTATGAATGATTATTTTAAAACATCATTATCTCTATGGGCTTGTAGCATGGTATTGTGTACACTGTGGTCCTAAATGAGGAGAAAGCTTACAAATTGAACCCAGTTTTAATAAGATAAACAATCTAAATGTTATATAATGCCCAAGTGTCTGTGCTTTCAGAAAATGTATACTTTGCTATGGGTCCTATGGATATAGTTGCTTACAAAGCATGTTTTTTTATCCAAACACAGGCTATCAAAAATGTTAGGAAGTACTTAACAAATTGCATTTACCAAGCTGCTACAAAATTACTGGTAGCTATAAGCTTGATTTTATAACCATAGAATAAGTTTACCAAGATGGCACTATGATATAAAAATCAATACCAAAGGCCAGTTTGTGTTCAGTATGCAGAACATCAAAGGTCGTTAGGAAGTACGTAACCCTAGGATCCAAAGCCTGCCACCCTAACCATTAAGTCAACACCAGGCATTCCTGCATGCATACATACATACATATACATACATACAAACAAAGCTCTCACCTGTTATCGGCTCTAGGGAGGAAATATTGAGCCACAAGGCAAACTGAAGCCTGTTTGAATGTCTTTCTCAAGCTGAAAATACACACAAGTTGCTTTTTACGAGCAGAATTCTAACCAAAGCCATGATGAATATTAATGGAAATATTAATATTCATCATGTATTACCCCCCCTCCCCCCACCACATGATAGTTTTGAATAGTACTAATTAAATTAAATAGGTCACACCTGTCAGATGGCAGTTCTTCGAGTGGGGCCAAAACCTCGGACATGAATGGTGAAAGCAGATTGCATCCAGTTTCACCAGCGTTAAGGTCATCCAAAATGTCCTCAAATAAATAGATCAACTCACTTCGAGTTTCACGAAGAACATCATTTTCATTCATGCATTCTAAAAGGGCTTGCTGTGAAAAGGATATACATTACTTAATCTTCATACAACAGAGTTGTTTGTATAGTTTTATATTAAAAATATATGAAACTTTACCTTGACATGGTTGATCTCTGAATCCACTTGCTCCAGTTCGAAATATACATCAGCATAGAACATATCATGTTTTGATTCAAAGCCATCATCGTCCCATGATAGCGAGTCATTCATCGTAAAGTTTGAGATTTCAAACATGCTGTGATTAAAAAGGAAAATAATTAATATCTGAAATAATTAATTAAGGTACTACATAGCTTTGAGTATAACCAAGAAATTACGCATAAAATACTGATATACAATGCGATCACTTGTCTGTTGGCATTTCTTCAAAAATCACCATCACAGCAGATACGGGGAATTTTGTGGAACCCTCCTCCCCCACAGTTTATATAGAATTGAGAGTAAGGAGGGGCAAGTATCTTTCCAGAAGAATGTTGAACAACGTGGTGCTGGTACTTTTCCACCTTCCATGTGCTGTAGGTGGGAGGGAAGGCCGAGTACCTCTTCCAGGTTTACACACACGTTTTCCAACTAAAATGCGAAAAAACCCAGAATCTCTCAAAAATATCATCATATTGAAGCTCGGATGATAACTATAAACACTAAGTGGGTAAACCAGCTCAGTTGTGATCTGAGAAAAACAGAACCACCCACTGCCTAATTCAGTGTCAGCTGCTACACCACAATCCACAGCATCACTCGGCTGATGTGGTTTTAGAAGTCTTTTATTATTTTATTTTTTGTTGTTGTGTGTGGCAGGATTGTCAACTCTACAAGTAAGTGCCAAGGATTGTGCTTCAGGAGTTGTTTTTTTTCACAAAGGACATCAACTGCAAAGAAGGAGGGAGGGTAAACAGGTTTTTGCTTTGCTGTATACTCTTCCAGAGTTTATCTATAGGTAGGGATATAAAGGGAATGAATCTCTGTTCAAATATATAGGTAAGAGAAAAGGGTGCAGGGTGGGTGGTCAGGGTTCAGGGGTGAGGGGGGGGTAAAATAAAGTGTAGGGGGGAGTAAAAAACAAGTTTTTGATACCTAGTCAAGGCTCATGGAAGAACTTGTTAATGTGGAGAAGCTGGTGCAGGATGAGTGGAAGAGGTGGGGGAGGAGAAGGAGAAATTGGTGCTGGAGGAGATGTTTGTGTGAAAAACTTCACTCCTTTTTATTGACAGGGTCAAATAGTTTTAACCTGAGTTAACATTAAAGTCAACCGGGGAAATGGGATCTTCCTGGAACCAGCAAAATTTCTCTACTCACATCACTCTATCGGAGGGTGTTATAATATTGGTGAGGGCAGAAATTTGGAATTTGAGACATACCAGCACGCAATGGCCGATTCTTTTTGAACTGCACTGTGGGATATTTAACCTCCACCAGCAAATGCTTGGTCTTCTTATTTTGTATGAAGCACATGGCTGTAGGTAGTATCATTTGCTGGTAGTATCTGTAGGTAGTATCTGTGCAGCTATGCTACTGATGCAGTACCACCTGTAGTTTAGAGCAGGAATTTGTAATTTGTTCAGGGTGCAGATGATAGCTCACCTCCTCTTCATAAAGGACACTATGGGATCTTTAGCATCCACCAAATAATGCTGGCAGATGTCCTTCCGAAGAACGGCACACAAATTAATGAATCACCGAGACTGCGAAACTCCAGGGTGATGGTTTATAGCTGGGTTGTGGTTTAAACCCAGGATTCAAACCCAGGCTAGACAGCTCAGAGGGAGGTGTGCAGCAAATGCTCGTGGAACCGGACACCTGGCTTAAATTCCTTTGGATGGATGGTGCATTTTTTGAAGCATCATTTTATAGTCTGGGTTGGGAATCGAACCATACGAGACAGATCAAAGGTCAGAACACTACTTCTGCACTCTCCTCTCACCCCACCATGTATGTATATTAGAACAAATAACTATTTGCATTATTATTCCAATAAATTATTTCCTTTGCAAATATTTTTGCCAAGCTATTCATACATACGATGTTTGGATTGATATTAGGGTTATATGTTGTACAGACATGCAAAGACTGATAATGTATGAGAGGAATGGACAGTTTTTAAGGCATTTCTGCTCGCAGGAGACCTAATTGCGAGAATCATTGTCTTAAGTTTCCTCTCTTTGCTTGATTATTATTCCAGCACTCGGCTACGGTCTTCTCTGCCTCGGCTTAGCATATCTGGCATCCCAAATGGGCTCTATCATGGAGGTAAGACCTGTGTAACACCGCTTATGCAGATGCAAAGGTAGTTTGTCTTTTATCGTGTTGCTTTCTGTCTCTTCTTCATCACTCACTCCATATATTCCTTATCGTTTTCAGGCTGCACTCAGCATATTTGGCATTGTCGGTGGCCCACTTCTGGGTCTCTTCTGCCTGGGAATGTTCTTTCCCTGTGCCACACCACAGGTAAAATATAGATTTCATCCATCATGTAATTGAAGCAAACAGTCACAACTGGTTTGCAGATTTTTTTAGAGAGAGTCTAAAACCTATACTAGCTCCATATAGGAGTGTAAACATATCCATCCATTGGGACCATACTCTGTGCAGACCATCAGTGCTGCCAAAGCAGTCTCCTGGGCTATTGGGCCCAATCCTGGATAGATCACCACTCCAACACAGGGTACTCAAATGGCTCAATCATCCCAGCAAGCTGGTACTCATTTTGCCAACCTCAGAAAGATGACAGGCTGAGTCAACCCCACCTGGTATTAATTCAACAGCCGAGCAGGATTTGAATTCAGGACCCTAGGATCCCAAGCCCACCACCCTAACCATTAAGCCAACACCAGGCATAGTGTAAACCTATCCTGTACGTGTATTTTACTAGCTGCTTACCAACCCTACCAGTGCGTATGGAATGTGGATTTAAATTGGAATTCATGTTATGTACAACTCTGCTGAAATCAAAGATTGCATCCCATGCAGGTGATAATTTTAACAAACTAAGTTCAACTGCATACTTAAAATACATACAGTGCTCACATTCTACTTCTTAATAACAGATATACTCATGTTCTACTCCTTACTTAATAGACATACTTGTGTCTTGTTGAGGAGATTGCGGAGCTTGGACTGCGCATGTGTGTTTGCTAGAAATATGCTCCTTCCCCACAACCCCTTGTTGAGGAGAAGTGTGGAGCTCTTTGTGTTCTCATGCTGAGGAAAGGGGCAGAGCTTGCATCAAGCAAGCAAACTCGTGTGTACCCATATCCCTCACCAACCAGAGTGGTTCGATTCCTGAAAAACTACATGATTGGTAAATCCATGGTTGGTAATACTAAACGCCTAAGGAAAGAGGGGTTTAGGTTCCGTGGCTGCAGTCATACTGGGCGCGGCAAACTACATATCCTATAACTTCAATAAACATGAGAAATATGTGTAACTAGTAGTAATGCCCGGCGTTGCTCGGGTTAGCAATAAAGCCCGGTGTTGCCTGGGCTTTCTTGCAAATTTCCTGAATAGCTGTTAGCGGTTAGCGGTTAGGGTTAGCGGTTAGGGTTAGGGTTAGCTGTTAGGGTTAGGGTTAGCTGTTAGGGTGAAGGTTAGGGTTAGTGTTAGGTTAGCTAACCCTAACCCTAACACTAACCCAAACCCTAACCCTAACCCTAACAGCTTGGCGTAGCGGAGGTAAACAGCGCCCGGGGCAAAGTAGAAATTTGCGTCCCCCGTAGGCCTTAAACTTGAGTGGATTTGAATGGAAAATCCTATCAGGGATATCGATTTATCGATTTTTTTCGAATATCGGAAGTGTTATGGAAAAAATTTATAGCCAATGACCTAAGTTGGACCAAAAGCCATAATCGTACCGAATTTGAATGTAATCCGTTGGAGTTTGTGAAAATGCATCAAAACGAATTTTGATGGGCCTCTTAAGGAAGACAATAATATCATTAGTATATGTGCCAAATCTTGTTTCATTTCATGCAGTCACAAAAATCTGATGGTGGAACAAAGAAAGGGGCGTGCCGAAATATTAATATAGATATACATACCTTCCATGAACAAAAATGCTCGAAATTACCTTTAATATTGACAGTGAAGTCCAGATAATGATGACTATGACTATGACTATGATGGTGACGGTGATGTTAGGTGGTGGTTAAAGGAATGAGGGGCTGTCCACCTCCTCTGGCACAGGCTCAGGATCCTTAAGGAAAAACCCTGATAATAAGGTTGGAGAACTAGCAACTGAGATGGGACAAAAGATGGTGATGTTGGTGGATGGTGGAGGCATGTGTAGAAGCAGTAGAGGTGGTGGGTGCTGTCTGGAGCAATGGTGTTTAGGGTGGTGGTGGATTTTTTAAAATATAACAACTAAGGATTGAAGACTCCTTCATTTTCTTTTGGAGATCTTTCTGTACATCTTTGTACATCATCATGCGGTCCTCCAGCCCTCGCTTTAACTTCATACTTCGCTCCATGAACAGATTCATCTCAACCACCATGTCCAAGACATTCTTGGCTGCTTGCGTGATGTTACGAAGGGTGGCAAGAGTGAGCTTCGGATGTATTGTCACTTCCTCTCCCTCATTGTTTTTGTCATCACTGGACAACTTTATGAGCTCATATAGGTTCTCCTCAGTTAACTCCTTGGCATGAGACTGTAGAAGCTCCTCCACCTGACTGGCTTGAAAGTCCTCAAAGTCTTTACCTCCCACATCGACACCGTATTAGGATCAACACAAGACAGAATGAGGCAGGCAAGCGGAGGTCACCACACTTGATGTTCCACAAGTGGTGGGCATTTGAACATGGTGGTGGGAGATTTGAAATAGCAGATGGATAAAAATGTTATACAGAATATTAAGAGTGGACACTCAAAACTGCAGGCGGAAAAGGAATGTAAGTAAATAAATAAGTATATATATATATACATATATATAATTGACCCCTCCCATGCTCCTCGAGCCAAAGTGGCTGCATAAAACAACCCAAGAAGACTTACGCAAGGTAAGGGCTAAACGCTGTTTCAAGCCCTTCCCAGAGTTCCTCAAACAACTATAAAGATGTTCACACATAGTATACACACGGCAATCCCAATGCTATACACTCCCCTCAGCTACCAGACTGGGTTCATCGCTTATTGGCGAATCATCAGCGATAGTGTAGACAGCTAAGCTCAACACTTACCTTGCATAAGTCTCCTTGGGTTGCTTTCTGCAGCTACTTCGGCAAGAAGAGCATGGGAGGAGTAAATTTATTTATAATCCAAGCCACTTGGTATACAACACTGCATCTCCAGCGGTAAACTTCAGTATGTTTTTTTTCTTCAACCGTTAAAGTCTCTATTTTGTTTCATTTCAAAAATATATATATATATATATATATATATATATATATATATATATATATATATATATATATATATATATATATATATGAGTACTTGACTATGATAGAACACAAATCGCCTTTGTGCCACTTTCAAAACCCTTCCGTTTAGCAGTTCTTGGATGTGTTAAATGAGGTGGTGTCAAAGACGTTGCATCAATGGCGGTAAACTTCCATAGTTTTTTGTTATATTTCAATTAAATTCAATACATAAATGATTAAATCATTTTTTTATTTCAATTTAATTATATACCTGAACTCTGTGCAGGGTAAGGTGTTCTATGAACTCTCCAGTCTTGTTGTTTAAAAGCACCCACTCCCAAGTGAAGGTGATTGATTGATTTTTGGGTCTAATACAGTTGTCTATAGCCTTTTCATACACACACTGTTTTATGTCTCTCACTAACATAACAGTAATGATAGAAGAAAAAAAATCTGCATATCGTTACTTTTTCACAAGGTTATTCGCTTTTGCTCTGTATATTGCTTTACCTTTTCCTTTACTGATGTGCTGCACAGGGGGCCATTGTTGGACTATTTGTAGGTCTTGCCATGGCATTTTGGCTTGGCATTGGACGACTCTTGATCATGCCGGTCCGTACTCCGGCCTCTGCTCTGGTGTCACTTCCAAAAGCCTGCCAAGATGCCTCGTCCACCCCCATAGCCGGGCCTTTGCTCACATCTCCCTCATTGCTGTTCTCTTCGAATCTGGCTGAGCACTTCATTGCACCTGATGTTGTCTTCTCGACGACAGCATCCATTGAGCATCGAAGCACCAACATGCTGGCCACTGAACATGCAGGGTAAGTTGTACATTAATTGACTTTCAAGTTTTGTGGCAATGTACAATGTAATTCTGTCTTCCTTGGCTTATTTCATTATCTTTTACTCCTTCACCTATACTGCAGGTATAGGTGGTGGACAAAAAAATGGAAACACCTGGGTAAATGAGTGACACCAATTGCAACAGCTTATGTACAGGTGTGGCCCATCTGTTAATTAAGCAACTAACCTCCCAGTATGTTTGAGTCATGTATAAAAATGCTGAACAGGCCTGTTGCCTATAATTATTGCAAGAATGGCTGCAAAAGAGGAACTCCCAATGTCCCCATCCACAGGACACGTGTGGTCGCCTAATTGTTTGACAATTATGACACAGATGGTATCAATATGTCATGGCCTTCTCAGTCACCAGATCGGAACCCAATCGAGAATTTATGGGATATTCTGGCATTATGCCAGAGACAGCGTTTTCCACCTCCATCAAACAGGTGCCACATCATCCCTCCTGCAGAATTCCAGACGTTGATGGACTCTATGCCACAGCGCATACAGGCCGTACTGGCTGTACGTGGTAGCAGAACACCCGATTAAGTGACTTTACATTGATATTTTCATTTTTATTTGTCCACTACCTGCATTCTTCCAACAGTTAAAACAATTATCATAATCTTCTCCTTTTTATTGTGTACAGTGTTGAGGCTCATGGAGGATCTAGATTGACTATACTGAAGTGTAATTTCTTTTTTATTACACTGTAGTTGTATTGGACTCTTGATGCATTAATTGATGCTCCTTTTTGTTATGGTCTTTTTAAAGGACATTTAATTGAGTTTCAGAAAACATTAATTAGTCTTTATTCTTAATACTCCAAAAGTTATCCTTGAACGAAATTATAACTTTTTGAGTCATTGTCAAGGTTTTTGTAATAAGCAGTTGCATTTATGCCTGAAATGCAGAAGAAGTGGGCCATAAGCAGGCTCAACAGTTCAAAAATTATTACTTATACAAAAATTGTCGGATATGTGAACCCCTTCCAATTCTTTCCCCAATATCCTCCCCCCCCCTCCATTCCTCTTCACCTCTTCTCCCTTTGCTACCTTCTTTACCCATCATTCTTCCCATGCTCTCCTCCCATTCATCTTATCCTTTCTACTCCTCTTCCTTTTGTAGTTTCTCTTTGTTGATTTGGCCATCCTCCCCATGCGTAAGTAATAAATAATCGGTTCCTAATTTATTTTATTAAATCAGTAGATGTGCCAAATGATCTCTTAAGTGTGTCATTTCACTCTTCTGTTATAATATTTTTTTGTCTCTGCATTTTTAATTTTTTTCTTTGTATTTATTTTGAGAAGCGCGTGTATTTGCAGGAAAATTGGTCTGGAATGGTTTTACTCGCTGTCCTACATGTGGTACGCAGCACATGGTGCAGCAACCGTGGTGCTCGTGGGGTTGTTCGTAAGTTTCATCATGGGTGAGCAGAAAGGGATTTTGTTGAATATTGTTCATCAAGGCCTTTTGATCATAGTGATTGTATAATGTGCATTTTGTGGGTATGTGCAGGACACATGAGGACCATTGGCTAAAGGCTGCAGTTCGAAGATTTTGGATTTTAAGTTTCTAGGACCTCAGCTGATGTCACGAGAATTACCATCTAGCGATCGGATTGTTGATCAAAACTAGGCTAGCTCACTCATGACTTTCAGAGTGGGAGGTACAGGTCAGCCTCATATATAACATTGCTCCGATTAACACTTTTGCTTTAACGCCCTTAATCAAGTGGGGAACAAAGATTCATGATGTCGCATTGTTCCGCCTGTAAGTCGTGACGTTGCGATATCTGATTTTGCGTCGTGTGCCAAGCAAATTATTTTGAGTCACGGTGTTAACGGTTTCACTCCGCAGCTTCACTCCGTTAGTTTCGCTTTGTGGCATGTCTTCCTCCCGCAAGTCTCGCTGGTGGCTGATGCCATACTGTTACGAAACCCTTTATCAGCAGAAGAAAAGAAAGTCACTCCTACAGTCCTGTTACATGCCAATCTAACCGAGGTGAAACACACGGACCATACTGCACTGAACACAGTCTAGCTATGGATCCCTCCCCCCTTCCATGTAACTATATATATATATATATATATATATTCCAAGTCAAACATAAAAAGAATTCTAATAAGGACAAGTCAGGGGCACGAGGTGGCCAAGGAAGTGGTCCACATCTACTGATCCACTTCCCTGGGAAAACATCCAAAAACTCACACACCACAAGTAAAGTGGCAAGAAGCACTGTCTTGCTGGAAGAAAGTGCTGTCAAAGATTCAATCAACATAGTTCAATTATTAACAAATTCTGTAAAATAGCCAGATAGCATTCACCGTTCACTGTTGCTCCTTCAAAAAAGAAAGGAACAGGAATGTGTAACTTTCTGAAAGCGCATCAGAGATTTACTATTGCGGAGTCTCTTTCAAGTTGCCAAATTTCCATCAGTTTCTCTGTCCACCAAATGCTACAGTTGTAACAGTTGACTTTGCCAGAAATGTGGAATGCTGCCTCATCAGACAATGTCACCTCATCAAGAAAGGCAGGGGGATTGAGCACTTTTGATTTGAAGAGTTTACAGAAATCTCACCTTGAATTATGGTCTTCTTCGTGTTAAATTAGAACGACCTGAATCTTGTAAGCATTTTCATGCAATACGGCGATGAAAATTTTGTGCACTGTTGTATGTGGTATGTTCAATTTGAGTGACGCACGTCACAAGGATTTACATGGACTTCATTCGTGGACAGCTGCTACAGCTTCCTCACTGATTCGTTGCCTTCCAGATCGTGGTTTGTTATTCACTGAACCCGTTTCTTTAAACGTCTTCATACAATTGGTAATTTAATTCCTTCCTAAGTGGTGCATCGTTCTTGTAATGAGTGGTGAATGGTCTTCTCATTGCTGTTACGGACTTCAGTTCAGCTAGCCATAGCACACAGTTTACCTTTTCTTCGAAAGTCACCATCTACTATCAGTTATGGCTTTGAAAAAGTAAACATAGTTGAAGCATAGAAAACTGAACTGTATTGAGTAAACATGTTATGAATTATGCTTTCATATGCCACTTACAGTTTGTTTGTAGCATGTTTCCTTCAAAAGTTATAAAAGTTCGAAGTTGTACAAGGAGTGTGTGTGTGTGTGTGTGTGTGTGTGTGTGTGTGTGTGTGTGTGTGTGTGTGTGTGTGTGTGTGTGTGTATGTGTGTGTGTGTGCGTGTGTGTGTGTGTATTCCTGCATGGAGCTCATGTATTAAAAAAAAAAAAAAATCATTCAGACCCAGGCTTTCAAAATAACAAAAATAATTATTTGAAACAGTTGCAGACTTTCATGGTGAGGAATGTATTGTTAACACATATAAAAGCTGTAATATTTCTTTCACAAAGTGGATGGAACAGCAGCGTGTTGCCCTGGCAAGCACAAATAATATGTGTGTGTCCCTGGCAAGCTGGGAGCTTTGCTTTCAATTTACTTGGTGACAGTATTTGTTCTTGGCATTTTTGCACTGCAGGAGGCCCTTCTGGGGCTGCAGTCATGACCGTATTGTCATGGTGTTCGTCCAGGTTGGAGAACTTCATTAATCGTCTTCATATAACACTGGATCACTGAAGATAATGGTGATGCCTCATGGTTGTGATTTGCAGGGTGGAATACACTACCGGTCTGAAGTTTTAGAACACCCCCATTTTTCCACTTTTTACTGAAATTTAAGCAGTTCAAGTCCAGTGAATAACCTGAAATGGTACAAGATTAAGTGGTAAACTGCCAGGGGTTTAAAAAAAGTTTAGGTTACCAAAAACTGAAAAATAATGTAAATTTCAGAGTTGATAAAAAGGCCCTTTTCAGGGAACATGTAATGGGTTAGCAACTGCAGCTGTTCTGCAGCAATGGAAGTAAATTAAGCCTTAAAAGTTGATGCAAACAATTCCTGCAGGTGTCCCAACTTTTGTTGATTAGTTGCAAACCCTCTGTCTGTATAAAAGCAGTGTTGGAACAGACTGTGTTGCTACACCCTCTGAAGCATTATTTGGACAATATTGCACTGCAGGAAGTAGTATATTGCTATCATAATGGTGACCAAAAGACAATTAACAAAGGAAGACAGACAGACCATTATAACCCTTCAAAGTGCAGGTCTTTCCTTTCGAGAAATTGCAAAGTAAGCCAAGGTGTCAGTGAGTACAGTTTCCTACACCATCAAAAGGCACTTGGAAACTGGAGGAAACTCTGACAGGAAGAGGTCTGGCCAACCCAAGGCCACAACACAATCAGAAGACAAGTTTCTGAGAGTCAACAGCTTGCGTGATAGGCGGCTCACAGGACAGCAGCTTCAAGCACAGCTTAACACTGGTCAAAGTAAGGAAGTCTCAGTTTCAACTGTGAAGAGAAGACTTCGAGCTGCAGGTTTGACAGGTCGGGTGGCAGTAAGAAAGCCATTGCTAAGATGGCAAAATAAGAAAAAGAGGCTTGCCTGGGCCATGAAGCACCGCCAGTGGACTACCGAAAACTGGAAGAAGGTCTTATGGACCGATGAATCAAAATTTGAAATCTTTGGTTCATCACGCAGAGATTTTGTACGCCGTCGAGTAGGCGAAAGGGTGGTTCCTCAGTGTGTGACACCAACTGCTAAACATGGAGGAGGAAGCGTGATGATCTGTGGCTCTTTTGCTGGATCCAGAGTCGGCGACTTGCACAGAGTGACTGGCACTCTGAACCAAAAGGGCTACCACAGTATTTTGTAACGCCATGCAACATCCTCTGGTCGACGCCGAGTTGGTCAGGGGTTCATCCTACAGCAAGATTACGACCCAAAACATACCTCCAGGCTATGTCAGACCTACCTTAGAAGAAAAGAACGAGACGGTAGACTTCAAATCATGGAATGGCCAGCACAGTCTCCAGACTTAAACCCCATCGAGCTGGTTTGGGATGAACTGGACAGAAGGGTGAAAGCAAAGCAACCAACAAGTGCAACACATTTGTGGGAACTTCTGCAACAATGTTGGGAAAAGCTTTGTGAACAATATTTGATTTCCATTGTAGAAAGAACGCCATGAGTATGTTCGGCTGTTATATCTGCAAAAGGTGGCTACTTTGATGAGTCAAAAATTAGATTAAATTTAATTCAACAAAACGATGCCATTATTTCTTTTTTATCTGCAATTGTTTATTTGTTCTGTGCTTTAATTTCAGAGTACATTGAAACATTGAACTGCTTAAATTTCAGTAAAAACCTAAAAAATGGGGGTGTTCTAAAACTATTGACCGGTAGTGCAGGTCAATGTGTCCATGTGGCAGATGGCACTTGTTGATTCCAGATCGTGCAGCAATAGCTGAAATGGAACTCAATTTGGTGGCCTCATTAATCACAGGAGTGTACAATTACCCCCCCCCCCCCACACACACACACACGTATATACAGTACGTATGTGTGTATGTATATGTGTTTATACACACATACCTATTCACACTGATGAGCCAAAACATTATGACCACTGACAGGTGAAGTGAATAACATTGATTATGTTGTTACAATGGCACCTGTCAAGGGGCGGGATATATTAAGCAGCAAGTGAACAGTCAGTTCTTGAAGTTGATGTGTTGGATCCAGAAGAAATGGGCAGGAGTAAAGACCTGAGCAACTTTGACAAGGGCCAAATTGTTATGGCCAGATGACTAGGTCAGAGCATCTCTGAAACGGCGAGGCTTGTGGGGTGTTACCTGTCAGCAGTGGTGAGTACCTACCGACAATGGTCCGAGGAGGGACAAACTGGTGACAGGATGTTGAGTGCCCAAGGCTCATCGATGCGTGAGGGCAACGAAGGCTATCCCATATGGTCCGAACTGACAGAAGGCCTACTATGGCACGTCACAGAAAATTTTAATGGTGGTCATGGGAGGAATGTGTCACAATCCACAGTGCATCGCACCCTGCTGCATGTGGGGCTGCAGAGCCACAGACCGGTCAGAGTGCCCATGATGACCCCTGTCCACTGTCGAAAGCACCTACAATGGACACGTGAGCGTCGGAACTGGACCTTGGAGCAGTGGAAGAAGGTTGCCTGGTCACATGGATGGCTGTGAACATGTGCGCTGTTTACCTGGGGAAGGGATAGCACCAGGATGCACTGTGGGAAGACGACAAGCCGGTGGAGGGGGTGTGATGCTCTGGGCAATGTTCTGCTTGGAAACCCTGGGTCTGGCCATTCATGTGGACATCAATTTGACACGTGTCACCTACCTAAACATCGTTGCAGACCAGGTACACCCTTCATGGCAATGATATTCCCTGATGGTAGTGGCCTCTTTCAGCAGGATAATGCACCCTGCCACATTGGTTTGAGGAACATAATATATCCAGGATATATATATATATATATATATATATATATATATATATATATATATATATATATATATATATATATATATATATATATATATATATATATAATTTTTTTTTCACACTGATGAGCCAAAACATTATGACCACTGACAGGTGAATGAATAACATTGTTGATGTTGTTCGGGAATGGTTTGAGGAACATGATGAAGCATTCACGGTGTTGCCCTGGCCTCCAAATTCTCCAGATCTCAATCTGATTGAGCATCTGTGGGATGTGCTGGACCGACAAGTACAATCCACGGTGGCTCCACCTTGCAACTTACAGGACTTGAATGATCTGCTGCTGATGTTTTGGTGCCAGATACCACAGGACACCTTCAGGGGTCTTGTGGAGCCCATGCCTCGGTGAGTCGGCGCTGTTTTGGCGGCACATGGAGGACCAACAGCAGATTAGGCAGGTGGTCATAATGTTTTGGCTCATTAGTGTATATAATATATAATTTGAAGTTTTTGTTTGTTTGTCTGCACGCGCTAATCTCCTGTACGGTGAAAGATGGGAATAAACCTCTGAAACAAACAAGCTCAAATGAGCTAAGATCCTCGTCCTCTTAATAATGACGTCATAAAAACGAATATGACGTCATTGTGATGTATCAGGTTTGCGATAAATTATCTGTGCTAATGCCCGGCTTGATTCCCGCAAACAAAATTCAAACAGCTTGCCTAGTTTCAGAGATAATGGAATGGGCGATTTCCATTAGCGGCGATATTATGACGGCAACTTTTTTTCTTGGAAGAATTTCCAAAATCAGAGATGGTTACTGACTGCGCGTGGGCTTTCTGCATATACATGGGAAGTTTCATGAAGATCCGATGAAAACTCTGGGTTGTGAAACAAAAAATGTCAAAAAATAGGAAATTCGTCATAAAAATTGATTTGATGTCATAGTGATGTATCATATGTGCGGTAATTCATCTCTGCAACTGCCCTGTTCGATTCCCGCAAACAGAATTCAAAAAAACTTGCCTGGTTTCGGAGATAATTTTTTGGCGATTTCCATTAGCGGAGATATTTTGACGTCATAACTTTTTTTCTAGGAGGAATTTTCAAAATCTGAGATGGTTACTGTCTGCGCAGGGTATTTTTACATATATGTGCCAAGTTTCAGGAAGTTTCGATGAAAACTGTAGGCTATGAAACAAAAAAGTCCACAAGAAGAAGATGAAGAACAACAACGTGAGTAAGACTTAGAGATCCTCCACGAGGATCTAAAAAATGTCAGGACGGCCCCCAAGAAGATTATAGGATAGATGGCGAGGCACCTCGGCCGGGTGGGGGGTGTTTCCCCTTGAGTCGGAGAAGGGATTTGGAAGTCCGGTTCCGGGTTTGGAGCGACGAGCGGTCTCCTTCCGGGCTCCCTGCTGACGTTCTCAAAG
Source organism: Eptatretus burgeri (assembly GCF_056783735.1). Lineage (NCBI taxonomy): Eukaryota > Metazoa > Chordata > Myxini > Myxiniformes > Myxinidae > Eptatretus > Eptatretus burgeri. The sequence continues at coordinate 72,576,562 of NC_140971.1, forward strand.
TTAAGTTTCCGGTCGTTATTTGTCCCGTTTTAACTGTTTAATTTTCTCACCTTCATGTTACTGTGTGTTCCTAGTTCAGTTTTGTTTCAAAAATCGTGCTATTTTGTGAGTATTTTTGTCGACGTTCTTACCTGGTGTTTGAGGCCTAGGCCTTGGCCTTGGCTTGAGGCCTACCGGTTCCACTCGGTGTTTGATCGTTTTTTTTTTTGTTTTGTTTTCTCCCCATTACCTTCAATTTCTATCCTCCCCATTACCTTCAATTTTCATCCTCCCCACTTTCCAAACATCCCCCATTCTCCCAACTAATCTCTTTCTTATCTCAAAAAAAAAAAAATTAAAAAAAATATTTTAAAAATACCCAAAAACAACAACAACACGCTCACCTTCTCCCGATTCTGCTTCTTCTTCTTGCTCTTAACTTCCTCCTCGTCTTCTTCCTCGATTTTTTTTTTTTACACTTCCATGACCTAATCTGTTGAACTCTCTCAAACATTAATATTAACAACAAAAACCATCTTATAATGCTTCATCTTCCTCTCTCACACATGTGGTACTCTTTACTGTTTCACAATGCACTACTCTTCTGCTATTTTAACAGACTGCTGTCATTTCGACCTCTCCTTCATTCCTTGCCTAAAAAATCCAACTATTACAGCGCTTCTTCTCTCCATTCTCTGAATTCGCCTTCATTGCATCCATCAAGAATTGTGTTAAATCGCATCTCTGACCTAAAACTTTTAAAAACCACAGTTTGCCATGGATGTTTGCTTTCCATCAACCATTCTTTTTTTCCAACTTCAGTGCCAACTGACCCCCCTCACCCCTTACTCTTACTCTCAAAGCAACCATCCCACTCTTCTCCCTCCAAGCCTCCCTCTCACCTCTCTCAAAAATTCCCCCCTCAACTTTCTCCCACCTTTCATCCCCCTCACTCATCCTTCTCAAAGTTGCCCCCCCTCTCATCCACCAAGCTGCCTCCCTCCACTGCCCTCTCACCTCCATCTCTTCGCTCCACCTCCTCAAATCCTCAACTGCCTTCTTCCTTGTCTCTTGTCCCCCCCCTCTCCCCCAGCACCACAGAGCCTTTCCTCCTCCTCATTCGGCCCCCTCTCCTCGCTATTCTGCAATACCCCACACTTTTCAACAATCCTCCTGACCTCACCCCCTCGTCCCTTGTCTTATCCTCCCCCTCCCCCTTCACCTCCTGCACCCAAAGCCTCCTCCCCTACCTCTTCATTAAAAGTGTGGACCTCAAATATCCGGGGCCTTCGCTCAAACCTTTCAGATCTTACCATACAGGTTGCCACTGACAAACCAGACATTATCTGCCGAACAGAAACTTTCCTCTCCCAAGACGTGTCTGACTCCCAAGTATCTCTCCCCGGTTACTCCCTCTTACGGTATGACAGACCTGAGCCTCGTCCTGGTGGAGGTGTTGCTCTCTTCATCAAAGACTCTATTCCTCACTCTCCATGCACTGCTCTCACTCCCCCACACCCCCAGGAATACCTCTGGCTTCGGCTTCCCCTCCACTCCCACCTCATGTTTATATGTGTACTGTACCGTCCACCGAAAAGTGATGACTCCATTTACACCTCACTATCCGAAAACATGGACCATCTTCTATCTTCTCATCCAAACTCTCTCTTCCTCTTATGTGGTGACTTAAATTGTCATCACACCAGTTGGCTAGGTGTGAGTACCTCTCTCACCTGCCATGGCACCTCAGCAAAAGCTTTCTGTGACTCATTAGGACTGACTCAATCGGTCAACTTCCTGACCCGGATCTCAACCAATGGTACTCCATCTCTTCTGGATCTGATTTTGACCAATTTCCCTGACAATATCTGCTGCTCTTCCTTTGCTCCAATTGGTTCTTCTGACCACGTCCTTGTCAAAGTGGACATCTCTCTGGCTGTCATCAGAGAACCACCTCACCGCCGTCGAGTCTGGCATTTCACTCAAGCCGACGGGCAGGGTCTCCGAGCAGCCATCAAACTTACAGACTGGTCTCCTATCACTACTTTCTCAAACATCAACTCATCCTGGGAATTCTTTCAAAGAAACTTGCTCTCCCTCATGCACAGATTTATCCTCTCTCGTGTTCAGTTGTCCTACCCTTCCTCCTGCTCTTGGTTTACTGAAGCTTGTGGTGAGGCAGTTGTCCTGAAACAACTTGCCTTTTCCTCATGGAAAGCAAACCCAACTGAGGGCAATCTCAGTTCCTTCCACAAAGCTTGGAACAAGTGTGTATCTACCCTCAGGAGAGCCAGAAAACAACATCTTTCTCATCTCAAGTCTGAACTCTCAAACCTCTCTCCCTCCTCAAAATCCTGGTGGCATTTAATTAAATCTGTTTCTGGTGTATGTTCCCCCTCCATCCCCTCCCTCACCTCAAATGGCCGCACTGCTGATACCACACGTGATAAAGCTGAATGTCTAAACTCGGTGTTTGCAGCTAAATCTTGTGTCCTAAACCCATCACTTTCTCTACCCACTTTACCCAGTCGCACCCAACTGTCCCTGGACTCTGTATCCTTTTCTCCTGACAAGGTGGAGAGCTTGCTTTCAAACCTCGAGTCAGATTCTGCAACCGGTCCAGACGGCATCAGCCCACGTGTGCTCAAAGCCTGCTCTGCTGCTCTTGCTCACCCTCTCTCTGTTCTATTCACCCTCTCATTTGCCCAAGGTCATCTGCCATCTGCTTGGAAATTTGCTTACATCACTGCCCTGCATAAAAAAGGTGCAAAAACAGATCCCTGTAACTACAGACCAATCAGCCTTCTCCCAATCATCAGCAAGGTTATGGAAGTCATCATAGCTTCAGACATGAAATCATTCCTCTTCTCCAATGGCTTGATTTCTAATCATCAATTTGGTTTCAGACCAGGTCACTCTACCCTGGATATGCTGCTTCTGCTCTCCCATCAATGGATGGAGGTCCTCAATGCCAGACAGCAAATCCGAGCCGTATCCCTGGACATATCACGTGCTTTTGACACGGTCTGGCACCCTGCACTACTCACCAAACTCCCTTCCGATGGTATTGAAGGGCATCTCCACTCATGGCTCGCAGACTTCCTCTCCTGTCGCAGTCAACGTGTGGCCCTAAATGGAGTTCTTTCATCCCCTCTTCCTGTGCAGGCTGGAGTTCCTCAAGGTAGCGTTCTGGGCCCTGTTCTTTTTCTGGTTTTCATCAATGATCTCTCCGACTCTCTGGAAAATCCTCTATTTCTCTTTGCCGACGACTCCACCCTCTGCCGTACCATCTGTCATCCCTCAGACCGGCAAGCAGCAGCTTCTTCGCTCACTGCAGATCTGGCTAAAATCATAAACTGATCCAACACGTGGAACATGTCTTTCAATCCAGACAAATCTCACACTCTCACTATGTCTCTTCGAAAGGACGTTTAGAACCCCCCCCCCATCCACTTTCTCACCAATCCTCGAGAAGAAGTCTTTTCATTCAAGCTTCTGGGTCTCACTATCTGCCATGACCTTTCCTGGGAAAGTCACATTTCCAACCTCACCTCAAAAGCCAGTCGCCGACTGGGAATCCTCCGTCGTGGAAAGTCCTTCCTCGGCCCTCTTGAGCTCCTGACCACTTACAAAGCTTTTGTCCATAGCCTGATGGAGTACTGCTCTCCCCTCTGGGCTGGTGCTCCTGCCTCCCACCTTTCTCTGCTTCACGCTGTCGAAACCAGGGCATTTAAGATCATCGGCATCTCCCGCAATGAAGCTGAGTCTTTGGGCCTCTCACTCAATCACCGCAGGTTGGTCGGTGGTCTTTCTGTCTTCTACCGACTCCTCTCCAGCCTTGCCCCCCCTGCTCTCTCTGCGATTTGTCCCAACCACATTTCCACAGGGCGCTCAAGGTCCGCCAACAACCCCCTTCTGGTAAAACTACCAAAATCACGAATCACTGCTCATCTTCACTCTTTCATTCCTCTTTTTTGCCGCCTTTGGAATAAACTTCCTCACTCTATTCTTTCCCATTCTTCCCTCCAGGCTTTCAAAACAGCTGTTCACCACCACCTCTTATCTTCCCCCATCCAAATCCTCGATCTTTTCTACCCCCGATAATCCACCCAAGCCCACTTCCTTCAATTCCCCTGCTTTCCTTCCTGAAAGTCCCTGTAATGTCCATCTTCTCTTCGCCATGTTCCCCGTCCCATCCCCATCCCTCTCCCTTCAACAGTTCACCTAATGTATCTGTTCCCCACTGTCTTGTCCCTTCCACTCCCACCCCTCTTGTCTCATGCCCCCTTGTTGTGAGTTGTGCGTTAGCTCTCATACGAGCCTTGACAAGGTATACAAAAAAAAGTCCCTTTATAGAGAGAGTGGCGATATAGAGGGTCCGGAAAAATCCAGTCACGTGATTGCGTGGAGCCATTTTGAGTCCATCGCGGACAGGATCGGACGCATATCGGTCAGCGTTTTAACGTTCCCGCTGTACGCAGTGTTCTCATTCGTGTTTTACATCGATTTTATGACAAAATGACACGTTGTTGCGCCTTTGGGTGTACAAATAGAATGGAGAAGGGATTCAAGATGTATAGATTTCCATCAGATGCTAAAAGACGGAAAATCTGGGAGAACAGAGTCAGTCATGTTGGATGGAAAGCAGCTTCTTCGTCAGTTCTCTGCCAGGTCAGTGTGATGGTGGTCATGGTCCCATATGCGTAGATATGTGTGCTGCGAGTGAGACTGGCCTTTGCTTTGGCTTTCCAGGCTTGTTATCCATTGCTCGTGGATTAATTAGCACTTGAAGGGGAAGGCATCTTTATTTAAAATTAAGTTTGAGTTAGAGTCTTCGAGCTAGATCAATTAATATAGGGTCTAGATCATGTCTCCAAAGTCAGACTCAGACTCAAAGTCAAACTAAAGTCAAAACAAAGACGAATGAATGGAGAACGGATCCGGGCTAACTCGGCCCACGGGCTAACACGGCCCACTCTTCAAAGGCAGGGTTAAGGTCAAAACCAACCCTAATTCTGACCCTAACTCTAACCCTAAACCCGACCCTAACCCTAAATCTAACCCTAACCCTAGCTTTTAAGAGTAGGTTATACCAAACATTTAAAATCTATTGGTGTGGGTGTAGACTGCCAGATCTCAGGATACTAAACAGGTCGACACCCCATCGAAGCATAGAAGGGAGCCCATGTAACTTCTGAGTGTAGAATGGTCAGGACAGAGGGGGTGGGGGAGGGGCATGCATTGAATGTATGTATTTGTCTCTGTTGATTTGAATGTGTGAGGACATTAACTTGTGTTTGTGTGTGTGACTTTCAATTTATAATTTGTATGTGTGTGCATTAGTATATGCGTGTATGTGTGTGTGTGTGATTGTAAATATGTAATTTGTATATGAGAGAGAGAGAGAGAAAGAGAAAGAGAAAGAGAAAGAGAAAGAGAAAGAGAAAGAGAAAGAGAAAGAGAAAGAGAAACAGAAAGAGAAAGAGAAAGAGAAAGAGAAAGAGAAAGAGGCTGGGTGGGGTGGGCTAATCTATTTTTGGTGGGATTAATATATGATCAGCAACATGCAGCAAAGTTTAGATTAATAATTCAAATATGACAATTTAACAAACACAAATATATACCCACACACGATAAGCAAGGTCAAACAACTGCAGAAATACAAAGATAACTCTTAACATTGTATTGTACATTGTACATGTATAAGCAGGGAGGTGAGAGTTCGAGTCTCGCTCTCACCTCCCTGAAATAAAAATGAGGCTGAAATAAGCATCACATGGACTTGTCGAGTTCATTCCTTCTTTGTCATGGTTCTAAATGTCTGTGACTGTTAAATCACAACCAGCTCTGTGAATTTCTTCTTTATCATCTGGCTCTTAGTTGTCAGAAATCTTCTATTTTGTCATCTTCACATAATTTGTTCATCATCAACATGGAAAAGACCATTCCCATCTCTCATACATAGAGAACATAATGGAATACACGGTTCAATGCACTCGCGCCATACAGCGGCTCCGCACGCGCACCACACTGAATTGACTCAAAATGGCGTCAAATCGTTAGTTGTCGCTACTCTCTTTACAGAGGGACTCTAGTTTCCCCCTCACCAACCCCCTTAGACTATGACTGCTGTGGCCCAATAGGGAACTGATACTGGGCTTGCATCAGACCTATGTGCAGAAGATTAAATTCATTCAAAAAAAACCATGCAATGCCGGGTGCATTCACCTCGTGTAGATATATATATATATATATATATATATATATATATATATATATATATATATATATATATATATATATATATACATATATATATATATATATATATATATATATATATATATATATATATATATATATTTGACAACTCCCACACTCTTCGAGCCGAAGAAGCTGCAGGCATGAAGCAACCCATGAAGGCCTACACAAGGTAAGTGCTTTGCTATTTTGAACCCTTCCCAGAGTTCCTCCACAACTATAGAGACGTTCACATATAGTACACACATGAGAATCCCAATGCTACACACCCCCTCAACTACCGGACTGGTTTCATCACTTACTGTCAAATCATCAGCGATAGCGCAGACAGCAGTGCATACTAATGAGGCTCCTAATCATGTACCACATACAAACATCAAAAGCAGTCACAATATAAATATAGAAAAAGCAGTCCCTTCCAGTTCTGGATTTGAAGGCATGGCTGGTTCTCTCATGGGTCTCTGCTGACTTTCTCAAAGTTAAGTTTCCGGTAGTTATTTGTCACGTTTTAACTGTTTATTTTCTCACGTACATATTTACTGTGCGTTCCTAGTTCGGTTTAGTTTCAAAAAATCGTGCTATTTTGTGAGTTTCCGTCGACCTTGTCTTATCGGGCTCCTTGAGGCCTACTCGGACTTCCCGTCTCGGTGTACAATCGTTTATTTCTATTCTCTTCCTATCGCCATCAATTCCTATATTCCCCACTTTTCCCAATGCCTGCCACCTATCCCTCCAACAACACACTCTGTTTCTTGTCTTAAATTTTAAAAATAACAAAAAAACTACAACAACCCTTTCTTTCTCCAGACGCACGAGTACCGATCTTCTTCTTCTTCTTCTTCTTCTTCTTCCTCTTCCTCTTCCTCTTCCTCTTCCTCCTCCTCCTCCTGCCGGCACACCATCTTTCTTCTATTTGAGCTCACCCACTCTCACTATTACCTTCACAATTTCTTCCGACAACCTTCCATTCTCCGATCTTATCTCATCTTCAAAAATCCATCAACAAAAAACTCCTTGTATCCTTCCTAACTATACACCTGTAACCATGTGTGTCTCTACCCACTTCCTATTACTTTTCAATGATCCATCAGCTTCACTCTGCATTTACCATTCCAAATTCACCATACATCTCCACGATTTTACTTCAACCTTTCCTTTTTCCGAATCTTGCACAATCCTTATTAAAAATAATAATAATAAATAAATTCACTTTACCAATACACCTCCCATAACCACGTGGTTCTCCCGTAACCACATGATCTGTTTCCACCCTCTGCGTTTACCAATTCAAATTCACCATTCACCTCACGATCTTTTCTTCAAATTTTCCTTCACCTAATCTTATGCAATCTCCTTCAAAAATAATAATAATAAGAATAATAATGATCTCTTATCATACTTCATCTTCCTCCTTCACACGTGTGGTTCTCATTACTCCATCATAATTCACTACTCTTTTTTTCTATTTCAACAGACTGCACTCAATTCGACCTTTCATTCATACCTTGCCTAAAAAATCCAACTGTTACGGCATTTCTTCTCTCCATTCTCCATTCGCCTTTATTGCATCAATCAAGGAGGAGGAGGATATTGGGACCATACTCTGTGCAGAGCATTGGTGCTCCTTAAGCAGTCTCCTTGGCTATTGGGCACAATCCTGGAAGGGTCACCACTCTGACACAGGATACCAGCATGCTGGCACTCATTTTGCTGACCTCGGAAGGATGATAGGTCAAGTTAATCCCACCTGGTATTAATTCAACAGCTGAGCGGGATTTGAACTCAGGATCCTTGGATCCAAAGCCTGCCACCCAAACCATTAAGCCAACACCAGGCATGCGTCCATCAAGAAATGTCCTTAATTGCATTTCTGAACGAAAACATTTCTTTTAAAACCAAGTTTGCTGTGCACGTTCACTTTCCTTCAATCATCATTTTTTTTTCAACTTCAGTGCCAATACACCCCTCTCACCCACCCGCTCAAAACAACCATCACACTCTTTCCCCTCCAAGCTTCCCTCTCACGTTTCTCAAAAACTCCACCTCACCTTTCTCCCTCAACTCTCCCCACTCACCCTTCTCCCACGATTCTCCACCCTCATTCACCATTCTCAAAGTTGCCCCCCCCTTCTCATCCACAAAGCTACCTCCCTCCCCTGCCCTCTCTCCTCCATCTCATCACTCCACCTCAACAAATCCTCAACTGCCTTCTGTCCACTCTCTTATTACTCCCCACTGTACCTCAACCCAGCACCACAGAGCCTTCTTTCCTCCTCATCCGGCCCCCTCCCCTAGCTCTTCTGCAATCCCCCACACTCTTTCAACAACTCTCCTTCCCTCCCACCCCTCCTCCCTTTTCCTACCCTCCCTCTCCCCTCTCCTGCACCCAAAGCTTCAACCATTCCCTCTTCCTTAACAGTGTGGACAACAAATATCCAGGGCCTTCGCTCAAACCTGACATCTTTCTAGACAGGTTGCTACTGAGAAAGCAGACATAATCTGCCGAACAGAAACTTTACTCCCTCAAGACGTCTCTGACTCCCAAGTATCTCTCACTGGTTACTCCCTCCTCCGGTATGACAGACCTGAGCCTCGTCCTTGTGGAGGAGTTGCCCTCTTCATCAAAGACTCTATACCTCACTCTCCATGCACTGCCCTCACTTCCCCACACCCCCAGGAATACTTCTGGCTACAGCTTCCCCTCCACTTCCACCTCATGTTTATATGTGTGCTGTAACATCTACCAAACAGTGATGACTCCATATACACCTCACTATCCAAAAACATGGACCAACTTCTATCCTCTCATCCGAACTCCCACTTCCTCATATTTGGTGATTTCAATTGTCATCATGCCAGTTGGCTCGGTCTGGCTACCTCTCTGCCAAGGCACTTCAGCAAAAGACTTATGCGACTCATTGGCACTGACTCAATCAGTCAACTTCCCAAACTGGATCTCAATCAACTGTACTCCATCTCTTCTGGATCTGATTTTGACAAATGTCCCTGACAATAACTGTTGTTCTTCCACCGCTCGAATCGGTTCTTCTAACCACATGCTTGTCAAAGTAAACATCTCTCTGGCTGTTATTAGAGAACCACCTCAGCACCGTCGAGTCTGGCATTTCACTCAGACCGACTGGCAGGGTCTCCAAGCAGCCGCCATCAAACTTCTAGACTGGTCTCCCAACGCTACTTTCTCCAACATCAACTCATCCAGGGAATTTTTTCAAAGAAACTTGCTCTCCCTCATGCACAGATTTATACCCTCTCGTCTTCAGTTGTCCTTCCCTTCCTCCCGCCCTTGGTTCACTGAAGCTTGTGGCAAAGCAGTATTTATACTATTTCTACAAAGCAGTATTTTTGTAACTCCCTATATACATATATATATATATATATATATATATATATATATATATATATATATATATATATATATATATATATATATATATATATATATATATATATATATATATATATATAGTAACACGACGGCCTTCCAGCTCATTGCCTGGGGAGTATCCACTTTGCTTGGACCATGGCCGGTGAGCCAGAAATGAGCGCACACACACACACACACACACACACACACACACACACACACACACACGTATTTAGGTGTGTGCGTATGCATGCATTTCTGGCTCACTGGCCATGGTCCAAGCAAATCGGATTCTCCCCAGGCAATGAGCTGGAAGGCCATTGTGTGTGTGTGTGTGTGTGTGTGTGTGTGTGTGTGTGTGTGTGTGTGTGTGTGTGTGTGTGTGTGTGTGTGTGTGTGTGTGTGTGTGTGTGTGTGTGTGTGTGTGTGTGTGTGTGTAAGCAATCCAGCTCAGTTACAGTCTTTGAAAAGCTCAGACATGCCCACTGGTATAAAGTAGTTAAATTTCTAATAACTACATCAGTCAGCCGACGTGTCTTTGGAAGCCTTTTTCTGACAGCGTCAGCCAACACCCCCCCCCCCCCTCCCCAGAAAGGAATCCACTGACGAATGCATTTCTGGCTCACTGGACAACGTCCAAGCAAAGTGGATTCTCCCCAGGCAATGAGCTAGAAGGCCGTCCTGTAAGGGGATATCTTCATGAGTGTGCCAGCCACAATTTATAGATCGTATTAACTGGTCATGGGTCCCTGTATCTGTGACAGTTACCTCCTGTTGATGAGGACTCTTGCAGCAAGTGACGTTGTACACAGTTCATGGACACCAATCCAGCTGAAAGGCAATAGCTATTCTATATATTAAGCAACAACTGTGTATGTACACAAAAGTTATGCTACAGAGGTACAGATAAATAGTTCGATGTTAATTCAGAACGGTTACAGACCACCATCATAACAATTTCTAATATATTTTTATTTGCCAGATAGCCAGCAAGGAGTGCTATTATACAGTCTCAAAGTCTGTCTCTTTCATCACTCTCTTTCTCTTTCTCTCTCTCTCTCTCTCTCACTCGTTTTGAACATGACACAATATGTTTAAAAAGAGAAGGTATATGCTCCGTATAATTTTATATTTCCTCTTTTGGATGGATTGTGCATCAACCTCTATCATTTTGACCCTCCCTTTCTGTAAGAACTTTCATCCATCTTATTAGTTAATTTCCCCCTTGAAAGCTGTCATAAGTAAATTCACTTATTATTTGATGACATCTGCACTTACCCTCTTATTCATACATTTCCTGAGAAGAGCTGATCAAATCACTGCAGCTATTGTTTTAAAAAAACATGTCATTACTATAATGTAATGGTCACCCAGAACTTTCGATTCGATTTCCAGACGGGCAGATGGTCTTTCGTATAACCCTTCATAACTCATGTAAATATAAGCTCCTTCATGAGTCTTATTATCTGAATCAATAACAACGTTTTCAAGTTAGTTTTTTTTCGACAATGCAACACTTCAGCAACAGAAAAAAACATTTAATCACTCTGTATGCCAAAAACAAATGTGTTTAAGAGTATTTTTTTAACACACCTTTACTGATTATAATATTAGATGTTTACTGACCCAACAACAGTGTTTCAAACATTGAAGAAAACAGGTGACTGCTTTATCCCAGGTGTGTTTTTATTTTTATTCTTCATTCATACTCTTTTCTCATTGGCTTACACTTGTTAACAAAACAACGTGTCTGTAGAAAGTGGTTACATGAACTGCTTTTCAGACTCTTACTCTGATGAAGTTAATTCCTTCAATGTCAACTTCTTGCTTGCCAGGGTGGCTATCATACCTCGATCAACGTCCCATCAATTTCATCCATTGTTTTTCAGACTTGGATTGTTTTTCTTACACGTACAAAAACATTATACTTTAAATAATGATGGAAATGAAAAATTGGAAATTGATCAGGTATAGTATTCAAAATACTCAGTTTTAAATTATTTTTGTTGTTGTTTCTTCAGTTGTGCTTTAACTCCACTTGTATATGTCAACATTTTCATTGACCAACGACAGATGTGAGAGAGCCAATTAATGGATTGTGTGGTTGTGGATACGACAAATAATTTTTGTTTTTTGTACATGTTGGCTTATAGACCAATAGGATATATGCTTTGTAATTATAAATATATTTAGAGCAGCACTTGCAATAATGGCTATGCATCATGAATTGGGCCCTGAATGTGGCACAATAAAGTCTTCATTGCAGGACGAGGCAAAGGAGAAGACGTGAATCCTCACACAATGTACCCTCTGTGTGACATCCTCTGCTGCTGCTTACCACGACGGTTCCGACGAGCATTGCATTGTGGGGTACCTTATGAACAGGTGAACTCAATTTGGTGGTTGGGTTTTGGAAGGTCTTTCATGCCCAAAGTTGGTGTTAATACACTCTTTTTATTTATTTATTTACCTTGGAGTAACATTATTCAGTCTTGCTCTCTCAACTAAGTTTAAGTAATGTACTTTACTCCATGCATCTTTGCAGAAAATTAACGATAAAGGTATGAAAGCAGGTGACTCTCTCTCCAATCAATACAGACCTTTTGTATCAAGCAAATCATGCTCTAACCTAAAGGGATGGAAATATAAGACGCTCGATTTGTGTTCCGGATATCATTTGAATGTGGATCTTATTGTGAATGAAATGGTTGTTTGTCCATCATTACTGTGACTCAATGGAATCTCCAAGCAGAGCTAAATATACAGTAAAGAAGCATAAGCAAATGTATGTGGGTTTTCATTGCTGCAAAGCCACGTGATACAGTATTCAGTGAAACTGAGTAAATGGAATGTGCTTCAATAGATCGTATGTTATCGTTACAACTGCAGAAAGAAGAGAACAAACATAATTCAACATAAAACCGGTTCTATTTCAACTGGAGGCAATCACATTCTCTGCAATTATGTACATACAACCCTATTTTATTTATTTATTTATTTAAATTGGTAAATGACACATGCACACTGCTTCTGGAACGTCTGCCATGTTACGGTAATTGCAACTGCATCATGAAGGATGTTGGCTTTAAATGGGGGCATTTGAGTTCAGTGGTGTATTCAAGGAGTCACTCACTGCACAGTAGGTGGTCCTGTGCCTTCAAAGTTATCCAAGGGGTATGAACCATCCAACTCAGATTATGGGTTCAGCCATTACAGTTGGTAAACTGCAGTGCTCCTTCAAATGAATTCTGTGAGCACCAGCAGTAGTAGAGCCAGTTATCCAATTCCCCATGAAGGTCGTTTTAAGATTAGCCATCAGTTGGCGTTGTGCATTCCCTGAACGGGCTGTGAGTGATGCCATACCATGCCCAAGAGCAAAAATGTGCTTTCAAATTCTCATCAGAGCCCTCACTCTTGCCTTGTTTAAAATGTTATGTTAATTACCCATTTTCTGCAAAACATATAAACTTTTCAACATATATATATATATATATATATATATATATATATATATATATATAATATATATATATAATATGAATGCAGTGCCTGGAGAAAATCTACACCCCCTTTCAAAATTTTCACCTTTTGTTACCTTACAGCCTGGAATTGCATTGCATTAAATCAGACTTTTTTCCACCTTTATATACACATCATAACCTACAACTTCCAAGTGAAAAACAAATTCTACAAATTTCAGAAAATTAATTTAAAATGCAAAAGTAGAATATCTTGATTGGATAAGTGTCCACTCCACCTTATAAATGCAATTGCAAATTAACTCAAGTGTAACCAATCGCCTTCAAAATCACACACCAAGTTAATTGGCCTCCACCTGTGTTAAATTGTATTGATTCTGATTATTTCAGAATAAATGATTGGTTTTTTTGTGTTTTTGAAATACAATGGCAAGACTCGTATAAGAGCTTACAGAACGTATAACAAAGGGAGCAGGAGACAAGATGGACAGGAGAGGGAAGCACAAAACAGTGGGGAATAAACACATGGGATCTGTGGAAGGGAGACGGTTGGAGCAGGGTACACGGGGTTAACAGGATGGACTCTACAGGGACTTTCAGGAAGGAAAACAGGGAATATGAAAATGGGTTTGGGCTGGATCAACAGGGGTAGAAAAGATTATGGTTTTGGATGGGGAAGATAAGAGATGCTGGTGAACAACTACTTTCAAGATCTGGAGGGAAGAGTGAGATTGAAGAGTGTGTGGGAGTTTGTTCCAAAGGTGGGGGAAAAAAGAGGAATGAAACAATGAAGGTGAGCAGCGATTCCTGATTTTGGTCATTTAACCAGAAGGGGGTTGCTGGCGAATGTTGAGCGCCCTGCGGAAATATGGCTGGGACAGATAGCAGACAGAGCGCGGGTACGAGGCCGGAGAGTCGACAGTAGAAGACAGAAAGTCCACTGACCTGCCTGCGGTGATGAGAGGGAGAGACCCAAAGACTCAGCCTCATCTTAGGAGATACCAATGATCTTACATGCCTTGGTTTCCACAGCATGAAGCCACGAAAGGTGAGAGGCAGAAGCACCAGCCATGAGGGGAGAGCATTTCGCCATCAGGCTGCAGATGAAAGATTTGTATGTGGTCAGGAGCTCAGGTGTGCCAAGGAAGGACTTTGCACGACGTAGGATGCCCAATCGGTGACTGGCTTTGGAGGCCAGCTTGGAGATGTGGGTTTCCCAGGAAAAATCATGGCAGATGGTGAGGCCCATATGTTTGAATGGAATGACTTCTTCAAGAGGGTTGTTGAGAAAGTAGATGGGAAGTGTGGGGGGGGGGGGGAAGTGGAATCCAGACGGTTCTTTCGGAGACATAGTGAGAGTGTGAGATTTGTCAGGGTTTAACGACATTTTCCACATGTTGTATCAGCCTGTGATTTTATCCAGATCTGCAGAGAGTGAAGAGTCTGCTGCTTGCCAATCTGAGGGATGACAGATGGTACGGCAGAGGGTGGAGTCATCAGCAAAGAGATAAAGAGGATTTTCCACAGAGTTGTAGAGATCATTGTTGAAAAAGAGAAAAAGCACTGGGCCTGGAACACTACCTTGAGGAACTCCAGCATGGATAGGAAGAGGGGATGAGAGAATTCCATTAAGGGCCACATGTTGACTGTGACAAGAGAGGAAGTCTGCAAGCCAAGAGTGGAGATTGCTTTGGATACCATAGGAAGAGAGTTTGATGAGCAGGCCGGGGTGCTAGACTGTATCGAAGGCAAGCAATATGTCAAGGTAGATGGCTCTGGCCTCATGTCTGGCATTGAGGACCTCTATCCATTGTTGGGAAAGAAGGATCAGCAAGTTCTGGGTAGAGTGACCTGGTCTGAGTCCAAATTGTTGATCAGAAATCAGGTCATTGGAGAAGAGGAAGGAATTAATGTTGGAAGTGATGATGGATTCCATAACCTTGCTGATGATTGGGAGAAGGCTGATTGGTCTGTTGTTGCAATGATCTGTCTTTGCACCTTTTTTATGCAGAGATTTCCACTTGTTATGCAAATTAACTGTTCCTGTAGGTTTCCTCTGCTAGTTAGTGCATTTTCAGCAAAGACTCAACCATGAGAACCAAGGAGCTTTACAAAGACCTCTGGGATGAAGTTGTGGTAAGGTACAGATCAGGGGAGGGTATAAAAATATTTCAAAGGCCGTGAATAGCCCTTGGAGCACAGTCAAGGCAATCATTAAGAAGTGGAAGGCGTATGATACCACCAAGACCCTGCCTAGATCAGGCCGTCCCTCCAAACTGGATGCGCAAGCAAGGAGGAGACTGATCAGAGAGGCCATCAAGAGGCCAAGGGCAACTTTGAAAGAGCTACAGGCCTTTATGGTAAAGACTTGTCACTGTGTGCATGTGACAATAATATCCCAAACACTCCACAATTCTGGCCGGTACGGTAGGGTGGCAAGAAAGAAGCAATTACTCAAAAAAGCTGACTTTGAGATCCATTTGAGGAATGCAAAAAAAACCACTCTGGAGATTCTGAAGCCATGTGGCAAAACGTTTTGTGGCTTGAAGAACCCAAGATGGAACTATTTGGCCGAAATGTAAAACGTTACGTTTGGCACAAACCCAACACAGCACATCACCCAAAGAACATCATCCCTACTGTGAAGCATGGTGGTGGCAGTACCATGTTATGGGGATGATGCTCATCAGCAGGGACTGGGACACTTGTCAGGATAGAAATGAAAATGGATGGAGCAAAATACAGAAAAATCCGAGAGGAAAACCTGCTGCCCTCTGCAAGAAAGCTGAAATTGGGATGGAAGTTCACCTTTCAGCATGGCAATGACCTGAAGCACACAGCCAAAGTGACACTGGAGTTGCAAAGGAACAAACAAATACCGGTACATGCAAAGTATACCACACCCATGCCAAATAAATTTTAAAAAACAATTATCCAGCACGTGACATCGCCCGGATGCCTTCGGCACCCAGCGATGCCGCCTTGCAGCACGTGGAGTCAGAATTGGGAGGGAGCGGCATACAATAGTTGAATGATTGATTAATTGCATAATTAAAATAAATAAATAATAATTGTATAATAATTAATTTCTTTATCAATTGGCTGATAGAATGAATACCTAAACTATCTCTTACATCAGAATCTGTAACTTTTTGAAAATCTAATAATTATTAATCGAAAAATTTAATAATCATTTGATTAATCAGTATATCAACAATAAGCTTTATAACCAAATCACTTGTCCACTGTCGTGTCAAAATATTAGCTTCCGAGCTCAAAATGTGCCTGAGATATTGCCAGGATGAGAAGTAATCAATCGATATAATAATAATTATGCAATGAATTAATAACTTCATGAATCAAAAAAAAAAATCGCCAAACCACATCTTCACTTTTGTCCCCAAATTTCAGCTTCCCAGGTAAAAGGATGGCTGAGATATCACTCAGAAAGGGAGAAAGAAAATAATCAATGAATCTATTAATCAATAAATCAAAAATACTTTTTTCACCAAAGCACATCACTTTCTCCCCAAATTTCAGCTTCCTCGATCAAAGGATGGCTGAGATATTGCCCAGACAAACAAACAAACAAAAAACCAATGTCACCTGCAGGGTGACCCATATCTTGCCAAAAGGTGACCACGTGTGACTTCTTTAAGGTCACACTGAGGTGAACAGAGCTGCTATCCACCAGGAGCGACTCCTTGAGGAATATCTGTCTACGAGAGATTCCGATGAGAATCGTTCTGCAGAGTAACCATGAAAAATATGCTTTTGCCTCATAACGTCACCAAATGACGTCATAATGTCTCAAGCTTGACATATCTAGAAAGCACTCATCGAGGTGTTCAATTTGAGGTACTACACGATATGGTTCCTAAAACTTGAAAATTTGACCTTGGGGTCAAATATGTTTGAGCTCAGGTGCTAAGCATGAAGGTCAAGGCAAATCGCCACCAAAAATTAATCAGCTGAGCGCCAGACCATGAACTATATTCCCATGAAGTTTGAAGACGATCCAATCAAAATTACTCAAAAAATAAGGGTTTCGTCGACTCCCCTGATTTGCGCCAAAGTGACCTTGACCTTTGACCTTGACCTTCAAATTTTTGTGCACTGAAAGGGACCTCTATAGGCCTCTGATATGCGAAGTCACAAAAATTTCCAATGATAACTGTGCTCTGCAGAATTTTTTATACGTGATTACAGACAAACAAACAAACAAAAAAAAACCAGGAGCGACTCCTTGAGGAATATCTGCCTTCGATAGATTCCGATGAGAATCTTTCTACAGAGTAACCATGAAAAATATGCGTTTGCCTCATAACGTCACCAAATGACGTCATAATGTCTCAAGCTTGACACATCGAGAAAGCACTCATCGAGGTGTTCAATTTGAGGTACAACACGATATGGTTCCTAAAACTTGAAAATTTGACCTTGGGGTCAAATATGTTTGACCTCAGGTGCTAACCATGAAAGTCAAGGCCAATCGCCACCAAAAATTAATCAGCTGAGCGCCAGACCATGAAATATATTCCCATGAAGTTTGAAGATGATCCGATCAAAATTACTCAAAAAATAAGGGATTCGTCGACTCCCCTGATTTGCGCCAAAGTGACCTTGACCTTTGACTTTGACCTGCAAAATTTGTGCACTGAAAGGGACCTCTATAGGCCTCTGATATAGGAAGTTACAAAAATTTCCGATGATAACTGTGCTCTGCAGGATTTTTTATACGTGATTACAGACAAACAAACAAACCAGGAGCGACTCCTTGAGGAATATCTGCCTACGAGAGATTCCGATGAGAATCGTTCTACAGAGTAACCATGAAAAATATGCTTTTGCCTCATAACATCACCAAATGACGTCATAATGTCTCAAGCTTGACATATCTCGAAAGCACTCATCGAGCTGTTCAATTTGAGGTACTACACCATATGGTTCCTAAAACTTAAAAATTTGACCTTGGGGTCAAATATGTTTGACCTCAGGTGCTAACCATGAAGGTCAAGGTCAATCGCCACCAAAAATTAATCAGCTGAGCACCAGACCATGAACTATATTCCCATGAAGTTTGAAGACGATCCAATCAAAATTACTGAAAAAATAAGGGTTTCGTCGACTCCCCTGATTTGCGCCAAAGTGACCTTGACCTTTGACCTTGACCTTCAAAATTTTATGCGCTAAAAGGGACCTCCTATAGGCCTATGATATGCGAAGTAACAAAAATTTACAATGATAACTGTGCTCTGCAGAGTGATTTATACGTGATTACAGACCCGAAAACAAAAAAAAAAATAAAAAAAAAACCATATGAAGGTCAAGGCCAATCGCCACCAAAAATTAATCAGCTGAGCGCCAGACCATGAACTATATTCCCATGAAGTTTGAAGACGATCCGATCAAAATTACTCAAAAAATAAGGGTTTCGTCGACTCCCCTGATTTGCGCCAAAGTGACCTTGACCTTTGACCTTGACCTTCAAAATTTTGTGCACTGAAAGGGACCTCTATAGGCCTCTGATATGCGAAGTTACAAAAATTTCCGATGATAACTGTGCTCTGCAGAATTTTTTATACGTGATTACAGACAAACAAACAAACAAAAAAAAAAATACAAGCTGACTAACATATCTTGCAAAACTTCGTTTTGGCAAGATAACAAACAAGAAAATATACAAACGGAATGAAAACTGAGTACTCCCTTCGGCTCCTGGCGATGGCGTCATGCATTGTCTGGATATGGAATTGGGAAAGAGCGGTGAAGAAAAGATGAATGTCCTTGAGTGGCACAGAGCCCCAACCTAAATCCAAATATGAAGCATGTATATGTCGCATGAGCCCAACCTAAATCCAAATATGTAGCATGAGCCCCAACCTAAATCAAAATATGTAGTGAAAATATGTAGCATGACTTAAAGATTGCTGTCCATCAATGCTCCCCATGCAACTTGACTACGCCTGAATAGTTTAATATATATATATATATATATATATATATATATATATATATATATATATATATATATATATATATATATATATATATGACGAAAACTCTCATTTTCAATGCATGTATGTATGTTCCCAAAATACAGCCAAAACAGTAAAAGGATAGCACAAAAATTTTAGGGCCACCTTACTCACCATTCTCCTGCATTCTCCTGTGCAGTATCAAGTTTCGTTCAAATCGGGCAACGAAAAAATGATTAAAAAATCAATTCTCGATTTAGTTAAGTACTCTTCAGGAGAATTTGATCAATGCAAACAACCTCAGTGGTATAGTTTGCTGGAGCTATCTTCTTTTTTTCTTGAAATGATTTATTCATAAATCTCATACATTTAGTATAGACAAAGAACGGGTTATTTTTAAGCAGAAAATAAACATCGCCATTTTGATCGAATACTTCCATGTTCGTGAATAAATAAAATTGTGTTCAGAAGGTGATGCACAATAATTTCTTCGACTTTCTTTTCTCCGTTCTTTTTTTCACATTGACGCACAATATCAAGTTTCGTTTAAATCGGGCAACAAAAAAAATTATTAAAAAATCAAATCCCGATTCAGTCTAGTACTCTTCGGGAGAATTTGATAAATGCAAACAACCTCAATGGGATAGTTCGCAGGGGCTATCTTATTTGTTTTCATCAACCGCTGTCACAGCAGGAACCCAACAGGTTCAGGGGTCGTCTGGTATACATATATACATACATACGTATATATATATATATATATATATATATATATATATATATATATATATATATATATTATATATGTATATATGTATATATGTATATATGTATATATGTATATATGTATATATTTATATATGTATATATGTACCGGGCAAAGTGGCATGCGCCTGTAATCCGGCTACTCGGAGGCTTGGTTGCAGGATTGCTTGAGGACGGGAATTCTGCGCTGGGCCGCGCTATGAGAGGGTGTAGGGCAGCCCAGAATCATGGCGAAACACAATCCTTATTCCTGTGTCATAAGAGGCGACCAGGGTTGTGTCAGGAAGGGCATCCAGCGTAAAACCTGTGCCAAATCAGGATGCGGATCATAACGGATGATCCGCTGTGGCGACCCCTAACTGGAGCAGCCGAAAGACGAACATATATCTTTATTTATGTATACATCTCCATATATATACATATCTATATATACACACATATATATATATATATATATATATATATATATATATATATATATATATATATATACATATACATATACATATACAGCTCTGGAAAAAAATAACAGACCACTCCCAAAAAAATTAAATCAGCATCTCGACATGTATGGCAGCCATTCCATCCAGTGTCTGTTGAATTCCAACACAGGCACACCTCATTCTACTTTGTGAGGTACTGATTAGGTGATCACCTGAATAGAATCTTATTCAACAAGGAAAAGCATAAAAACCACTGCTGTGGTTGTTGTTGTTGAGTGACATTCGAATGAGTTGGTGGTCATCCCGGTCAGTGGAAAGTCGTTTTCGCCCTCTGTCAGTCTGTAGCTTTGTTGTCCCCAATGTCTGCTACTTGACCTTGTTCTTATGAACTGCCGTCTTTGAAATTTTAAGGATGAAGCAACGTGACGCTCACTGTATCCCTCTGACAGTAAAGCCAGAATTGAACCCTTCTTTTCCTCGCTCAAAACTTTTCTTTTCAACTCTTTTGGCATGGCCAATAGTTACTTTTTTGATTCCAATTACTTTTGAGGTACTTTTCGCACTGTTTTTTTTGCCATCCAGCTGGTCCTATTGCAAGAGGATATTGATGACCACAGCAGTGGTTTTTATACTTTTCCTTGTTAAATAAGATTCGGTTCAGGTGATCACCTAATCAGTACCTCACTAAGTAGAATGAGGTGTGCCTGTGTTGGAATTCAACAGATACTGGAATAGAATGGCTGCCATACATGTAGAGATGCTGATTTAATTTTTTTTTGGAGTGGTCTCTTATTTTTTTCCAGAGATGTATATATATATATATATATATATATATATATATATATATATATATATATATATATATATATATATATATATATATATATATATATATATATGTTGAACCACGGAATATCGTGGTTCAAGCCTGGTCAAACCTTTATTGTGACTTTTATGGGACCCACGCCGTGGCTTAATGGTTAGCGCGTCTGAGTACCCATCCTCATTCTATGTACCCACAGCAAACCTTTTTCCTTCCCGAAGCATATCTAGCACCTTCGCCTTCTCCTGGAGCGTCAGGACCTTCCTCTGGCGCTTCGGTTCCTTGCCAGAAGCCTTAGAAGGTGCAGGCGGTTTGGGCGGCATCTTAGGGCTTAGAGAAAAAATGTAGAAAATATTCGAAGTTCACAAGCGAAACTTTGTCTCATGCGTTGTGTGATTGGTCAAGCGCCACGCGTTATAATTTATATATTATATATTATTACCGCGATATACCGGGGGAATCCGCTGAAAAAATTAGTTCAGTTCCAAGGGAAAACCCGTGATGAACCGGGCGTGCGATTGGTGAACCGCGATATACATACATATATATATATATATATATATATATATATATATATATATATATATATATATATGTATATATGTATATATATACATACATATATATATATATATATATATATATACATATATATATATATATACATATATATATATATATATATATATATATATATATATATACATACATATATATATATATATATGTATGTATATATATATATATATACATACATATATATATATATATATACATACATATATATATATATATATATATATATATACATATATATATATATGTATGTATATCGCGGTTCACCAATCGCACGCCCGGTTCATCACGGGTTTTCCCTTGGAACTGAACTAATTTTTTCTGCGGATTTTTCTGCGGATATACATATATATATATATATATATATATATATATATATATATATATATATATATATATATATATATATATATATACATATATATATATATATATATATATATATATGTATATATATATATATATGAAGACCACAAGGTGAAAACCAGAGATGTCACTTTTTATAAATTTCAGGGTTATTGCACCTGCCAATAGTTGGCAACATAAGGTTTCCTCTCGCAATATTACTTTAACAAATAACCAGGGGTGTCACATAATTTATATGGTATAAAGTTTCGCCGTGCAATGAAAAAACAAGTGTTGTCAAAGCTGAACAAGTAGAAACCCAGAGTTGTCAGTACTTTACTCCTGGTTATCTCCCTTTCATTCATGTTAACTGTTCCACCATAATATTCAGAGTTGAGAAACTAAAAAAGGAAAGGTTGTAAAACTTTCACAGCATAAACTCTGAGCACTACAATGGCCTATTTGGTTATATCATGGGCTCCGTAGTTGGTGCATATCGTGGTTCAACCCTGGTCAAACCTTTATTGTGACTTTTATGGGACCCACGCCGTGGCTTAATGGTTAGCGTGTCTGAGTACCCATCCTCATTCGATGTACCCACCGCCCAATCAACCTGCTTAGGTATATGAGGGAGTCACATGAGGTGACTTCGGCTATCGCGGGGGTGGTTTATCCTTGGTTTCCTCCCGGTTTTCCATCATATTAAGTAGTACGGAGTAAGAAATGGAGAATCCGTCGTCATATAAGCGAAATACCCTTGAGTATGGCGTTGAACACCAATCAAACAAAAAAACAATGACCGTTTAATGTTGAAAAAAATAATCTGTGATCACCAAAGTCATGTAATGTATGCTAATAACCAACAAGCATGAATTTGCTGCACATCCTGGGTTAAAATTGCATGGCAATTATTAAACAAGGGAATAACCAGTGATGTCAGTTTGCAACATTGATTCGTTCTTTGCTCTTAAATTAAATTACACAGAAGCTTGGCAAATGCTACATGCTTAATTTGATCGGCCAATGATCACTCTTCCTTTTACTGGAAAAGAAATCTATGACAGTTATTAAACAGTCCACCAAAGTCTTGAAACTTTGTTTTTCAGTTTCTTCAAAATTGACTTATCCTGACATCTCTGGTTTTGCCCTTGTGGTCTTTATATATATATATATATATACATATATATATATATATATATATATATATATATATATATTGTTGCGAATTCGCGCCCGCCGGCATGCGAGCGGCCACGTAACTCGAATCGCGGCACGTCGCCCACTGGACGGACAATTCTGTCGTGACCCTCTCGGACTAACGCCGGGAACTAGTCACGGGTGGGCCTTTCGGCCTCACCACGATCGTGCCAATCGGCCCCCCGCGTGGGATACGGTTGTTTGCCAAATTCGACCTACCTAAGTACCCACACGGAGGGTAGACCGGGCGATCGCACCTTGCCGCAGGTCGACTCCGGACACGGGCCACTTAAGCGACCCGTTCCGTACTATCGGGATAACCGAGCGGTGTTATCGTCGACCTTGACGGTTCCGATTAATTATCGGGCATATTAAGCCCACTACCAACCCTTTACGTGAAGCAAGATGGAGATTAAATTAAAGAAAAGACGAAGCGAAACGGGAAAACAGTTCAACATAAGGCACATTTATTCCGCGGCACACGGAAAGCACGCATATACAATTACAACAATTATGCACCAAAAGCAGATGTTACAAAAGAAACACAACAATGCAGATCTACTACCGACTACGCGAGCACACGGCAACACTTACACAGTTTTACTTTACAGACGGCGCCGACAACACATTTACTCAAAAGCAAAAGAAAAGGGCCACCCTCAAAGACAAGGGGGCAGACGGGGCCTGTGGGCCGCGAGACCGGGTGGATCCTACCCATGTCTTGTGATGAGCCGCAAATGTGGTGGCGGTGCCCCGACTCCGTGCTCCTTCGCGGGTTTCGTTGGCACTGCTTGGAGTGGGGTGGGAACGGAGCCCCCTTTTCACACTATCTCAGCGCGGGGGGGGGGGGAAGGGGGGGAATTGTTGATGCTCTGGGGAAAGAGGATAGCTGGCTTGCTTGGGTCCCGTGACGAGCGACTCCACTACGACCTCGTCGCCGACCGCCGTCTTCCTTGCCTCGGACCCGAGGTATCCGGTCCCTCCGCAATTCTCCTCAGCCGACTGCAGCAAATCACCTCGACTGCGCTCCAGGCTCTAGGCTTCGTCTCTCTGCAGCTCCCCGACTTGACTGCCTCGACCTTCCTGACTCCAACTCACTGCCTCCAACCTTCTCTCCAACTAAAAAAAACTCTCAACTCTTCTCCAACTCGCCTTGACCGAAAAACTCCTCCAAAACTCTTCCTCGAACTCTTCCGACCCAAACTCCCTGAATTCACCCCGCGCTCGGCGCTTTATAGTAGTGTAGGAGATCCCATATGCAAATTTCTGGATCAGAACGAGCTCGGGGGTGGAGCCATGCTCGCCCATTGGACGGAGAAAAAGGGGCGTGAATCTCCCCTGATCCTCGAATTTGCATATATCGATTCTCCTCCTGACGCGTCTGGAGGTGGGGCCAAACCGCCCCGTGCTTGCTGATTGGACGGATCAGAAGTGGGCGTGTATCATTCCTGATCCGACTTCTCCTCGGGAAGGCTGCTATTTGCACCCACGGCCTGGCGCGCGTCCCGCACGAGGCCAGGACAGCCTGATGCTCAGTGCCCACAAGCGGTGCGGGAATGGCCGCAGAAGGAGAGGCGAAGGTGGTGGAGGGTTTAAAGTGGTGGTCCATGGCCATGGCGACGTTTGGAATGGAGGTGATGCGATGTTTGCGGGAGCGAGTTGTGAAGGTAAAGGTCGTGGCTGTTGGCGTTGTTGTTGTGAAGCGGCGTTGCGGTCGGTGGTTGTTGTGTGATGGCGGTTGAGACATGGTTGGTTCAAAATAAAGATAGAACAGAAAAACGGCTATCTTAAAGGGTCGCAGCCCGAATGAATCACATTTATTCCCTCTAAGCAACGGGTTTGGGGCTAACTACACATGTACTTACAGAGATATCTCACCTACGGGACCTGAATGGTGGTTTGCGAATTTCCTCAACTGCAACAATATATATATATATATATATATATATATATATATATATATGTATATATATATATTGTATATTGTTATATATATATATATATATATATATATATATATATATATATATATATAACAATATATATATATATATATATATATATATATATATATATATATATATATTGTATATATATATTGAAAATATATATGTATATTGTTGCGGTTCTTGCAACCGCAGCATACTACTTACTGATAGGTGTCCCAAGACAGTTATGCCAGTAATATACGTGCAGATAGTCCCCTTCCTTTTGTTTGGTGGGAAAACAAGGGAGTGCGTTGCGATGCTCTAATAGTTAGGGTTATTAAATCATTTTCCCCTTTTATTTTCTTCCCACTCTTTTTCTTTTCCTTTCTGAGGTAAATCTGCCTACTTGCCCCTCGTCTCATCTCGTCTGCCATGACCGTGCATCAACGTCTACCCGAAACCAGACATGTGCGGCGAGTCACGTACGCTTTGGCAGCAAAGTGGGTGGGCTGCACTAATGTCTACCATGAGCATGCACCAATGTCTACCAGAATCGTGCATCAATGTCTACCCGAAACCAGACATGTGCGGTGAGTTACGTACGCTTTGGCAGCAAGGTGGGCGGACTGCACCAGCGTCTGCCCAAAACCCGGCCCAAGCTGGCGGACCACGTGAGAGGTCGGAGCCAGTCGGAGCACCCGACTCGGGGTATGACGTTGGATTCGGAATGGCCCATCCCCCGAGCCTCGGGCTCTATGAAGGACGGAGAAATCCTCCGTGTTGAGAATTGGGTGGTATGTGTTCGGTGTGGGTGTTTTCACGCGGAGTGTTCCTGTTCTTGACTCCGCCCACGTCTCGCCTCGACGGCCCGCCTCCTGTTCCTCTTCTCTGCCCACGTCTCGCCTCAACGTACCGCCTCCTGCCTGGTCCCACCTACTGATTCAACCTCACCCTCTGGACTCCGCCCTTCTCCACTCAAACTTCTCCTTTGGAACACGATTTCCACACGTGCGGCTTGGACCAGAGACAACACGACTATTGTTGGGTACCGCACCATGGAGCACTGCCTTCCCTGAAACGCCCAGGTACTGAGAGCATAACTTCAACTCTCCTCCCTCCCTGGCTGCAAAAGTCCCTTCTCATTTGGGTTTCTTTTTCTGTGTGTGTCTGAGTGTGCTGGCACCTGTCTGTTAAGTAAGCCTGTAGAAGAACATTATTGTTGTAACTGTTATTAATCTCGCGTCAAGTCTGCACTGTGTCTGCTTTCGTAAGTTGCTTGTATTATTGTCGCACCACACCTCTCTCCTCTTTCCCTGCGTTACATACCCAATAAATCTTTGTCGAGCCACATACTTCTCCTCGCTTTCTTGTTAATAAATAATCATAATTAGGAATGTTCCCAACTCGCCTTTATCTTTTCTCTCATTGGTCCAGCTTGGTTCGAATCTAAGTTTAGCCTGGTCTTTACCCCTAACGATCCACTCCTTCTAGCCGTACGTCCTTGGCAGTGTCGCTCGGCTGCATCCGATCCGGAGAGGTGTTTCGATCCGGTTCGGACAAGGCGTACCGAGGGCGTGGTTCCCTGGTAATCAAACCACGTGGTTAATTAGGAAACCCGATTCCAGAGACGGGAGGACCCTAGGTCACGCGGTTGAGTTATTGGTGTCCACGGTCAGTTAAGCGACCCGCCGCGTCACGGAATTATCCATGAGTGACGGCCTACAATTCCAGGGAGTATCGTGGGAATCGACGGAGCTTCCCCCACCTAGTGGTCTTCTCACCCGACCCCCCCCTGCCCACAACAATATATATGTATATGTGTATATATATATGTATTTATATGTATATGTATATATATATATATATATATATATATATATATCTATATATATATATATATATATATATATATATATATATATATATATATATATATATATGTACAGTAATCCCCCGCTAAATCGCGGTTCACCTATCATGCCCCCAGTTCATTGCGGCTTTTCCCTTGGAACCTAACTAATTATTTTTTCTGCGGATGCCCCCGGTATATCGCGGTAATAATATATAAAATATAAATTATAACGCGTGGCGCTCGCCCAGTCACACAACGCACGAGACAAAGTTTCGCTTGTGAACTTCGAATATTTTCTACGTTTTTTCTCCAAGCCCTAAGATGCCGCCCAAACGCCCTGCACCTTCTCAGGCTTCTGGCAAGGAACTGAAGCGCCAGAGGAAGGTCTTGACGCTCCAGGAGAAGGTTAAGGTGCTCGATATGCTTCGGGAAGGATAAAGGTTTGTCGCGGTTGGACGAGCAATGTCAAACCGACCAGATCACACGAGTCGATCTCCGGCACCTCGAACCCGATCACTGCCAAGGCGACTAGACCAGACAAGTCGATCTACGGCACCTCGAAACCGATCACGACCAAACCGACCAGACTAGACGAGTCGATTTTTTTTTGGGGAGGCATCCATTCATCGCGGATTTTCACTTCTCGCGGGGGGGGAGGGGGGGTTTGGAACGTAAACCCCGCGATAAACGGGGGATGACTGTTTTTGTGTATATATATATATATATATATATATATATATATATATATATATATATATATATATATATATATATATTATCTAACCCTTTTCAGGGAACAAGTAATGGGTTAGAAACTGCAGCAGTTCTGCAGCAATGGAAGTAAATTAAGCTTTGAAAGTTGATGCAAACAACTTCTACAGGTGTCCCAACTATTGTTGATAAGTTACAAACCCTCTGTCTCTGTCTGTGTAAAAGCAGTGTTGGAACAGACTGTGTTGCTGCACGCTCTGAAGCATTATTTCGACAATATTGCAATGCAGGAAGTAGTATATTGCTTTCATAATGGCGAGAAAAAGACAATTCTCAAAGGAAGACAGCAGACCATTTTAACCCTTAAAAGTGGTGGTCTTTCCTTTGGAGAAATTGCAAAGGAAGCCAAGGTGTCAGTGAGTACCGTTTCCTACACCATCAAAAGGCACTTGGAAACTGGAGGAAACTCTGACAGGAAGAGGTCTGGCAGACCCAAAGCCACAACACAATCAGAAGACAAGTTTCTGAGAGTCAACATCTTGCGTGATAGGCGGTTCACAGGACGGCAGCTTCAAGCACAGCTTAACACTGGTGGAAGTAAGGAAGTCTCAGTTTCAACTGTTAAGAGAAGACTTCGAGCTGCAGGTTTGACAGGTCGAGTGGCAGTAAGAAAGCCATTGCTAAGATGGCAAAATTAGAAAAAGAGGCTTGTCTGGGCCATGAAGCACCGCCAGTGGACTACTGAAAACTGGAAGAAGGTCTTGTGGACCGATGAATCAAAATTTGAAATCTTCGGTTCATCACGCAGCGTTTTTGTGCACCATCGAGTCTGCGAAAGGATGGTTCCTCAGTGTGTGACACCAACTGTCAAACATGGAGCAGGAAGCGTGGTGATCTGGGGCTCTTTTTCTGCATCCAGAGTTGGCGACTTGCACAGAGTGACCGTGAACCAAAAGGGCGAAGACAGCATTTTGCAGCGCCATGCAATACCCTCTGGTCTATGCCGAGTTGGTCAGGGGTTCATCCTACAGCAAGACAATGACCCAAAACATATCTCCAGGCGATATCAGAACTACCTAAGAAGAAAATAACAAGACAGTAGGCTTCAAATCATGGAATGTCCAGCACAGTCTCCAGACTTAAACCCCATCGAGCTGGTTTGGGATGAACTGCACAGAAGGGTGAAAGCAAAGCAACCAACAAGTGCAACACATTTGTGGGAACTTCTGCAACAGTGTTGGGAAGAACTTTCCGAACAATATTGTATTTCCATTGTTGAAGCAATGCCACGAGTATGTTCGGCTGCTCTATCTGCAAAATGTGGTTACTTTGAGGAGTCAAAAATTTAGATTCAATTTTGTTCAACAAAACGATTCCATGATTTTTTTTTTCATCTGCAATTGTTTATTTGTTCGATGCTTTAATTTCATAGAACATTGAAACATTAAACTGCATAAATTTCAATATAACTGGAAAAATGGGGGTGTTCTAAATCTTTTGTCCGGTAGTACAGGTCAATGTGTCCATGTGGCAGATGGCAGCTCTTGGTGATGGGGCACAGACCACTCGCTCAGGATGACGGAGCAGGGACCACTCGCTCAGGGTGCCGGAGCATGGACCACTCGCTCAGGGTGCCGGAGCACGGACCACTCGCTCAGGGTGCCGGAGCATGGACCACTCGCTCAGGGTGACAGAGCACGGACCACTCGCTCAGGGTGACGGAGCACGGACCACTCGCTCAGGGTGACGGAGCACGGACCACTCGCTCAGGGTGACGGAGCACGGACCACTCGCTCAGGGTGACGGAGCACGGACCACTCGCTCAGGGTGACGGAGCACGGACCACTCGCTCAGGGTGACGGAGCACGGACCACTCGCTCTTGGTGACGGAGCATGGACCACTCGCTCTGGGTGATGGAGTATGGACTACTGGCTCTGGGTGACGGAGCATGGACCACTCGCTCTGGGTGACTGAGCACGGAGCACGGCCCACTCGATCTGGGTTACAGAGCACGGATCACGGACCACTCTCTCTGGGTGACGGAGCATGGGCCATTCGCTCTGGGTGACGGAGCACAGCCCACGCGCTCTGGGTGACGGAGCATGGACCACTCGCTCTGGGTGATGGAGCACAGAGCACAGACCACTCGCTCTGGGTGACGGAGCAACGAGCACGGACCACTCGATTTGCATGACTGAGCATGGAGCACGGACCACTCGCTCTGGGTGACAGACCACAGAGCATGGACCACTCACTCTGGGGGATGGAGCATGGACCACTCGGTCTGGGTGACGGAGCATGGACCACACGCTCTGGGTGATGGAGCATGGACCACTCACTCTGGGTGACGGAGCATGGACCACTCACTCTGGGTGACTGAGCACGGAGCACGGCCCACTCGATCTGGGTTACGGATCACAGAACACTCTCTCTGTGTGATGGAGCATAGGCCACTCGCTCTGGGTGAGGGAGCACAGCCCACTCGCTCTGGGTGACAGAGCACGGAGCACGGACCACTCACTCTGGGTGACGGAGCACTGACCACTCGCTCTGGGTGATGGACCAGGGAGCACGGACCACTCGCTCTGGGTGACGGAGCAACAAGCACGGACCACTCTATCTGGGTGACTGATCATGGAGCATGGATCACTCGCTCTGGGTGACAGACCACAGAGCACGGACCACTCGCTCTGCGTGATGGACCACAGAGCACGGACCACTCGCTCTGGGTGACGGAGCACGGAACACTCGCTCAGTGTGATGGAGCATGGACCACTCAGTCTGGGTGACTGAGCACGGACCACTCGCTCTGGGTGACGGAGCACGGACCACTTGCTCTGGGTGCCGGAGCATGGACCACTCGCTCTGGGTGATGGAGCATTGAGCACGGCCCACTCGCTCTGGGTTACGGAGCATGGACCACTCACTCTGGGTGACTGAGCATGCAGCACGGCCCACTCGATCTGGGTTACGGATCACGGAACACTCTCTGTGTGACGGAGCATGGGCCACTCGCTCTGGGTGACGGAGCATGGCCCACTCGCTCTGGGTGACAGAGCACGGAGCATGGACCACTCGCTCTGGGTGACAGAGCACGGAGCATGGACCACTCGCTCTGGGTGACAGAGCACGGAGCACGGACCACTCACTCTGGGTGACGGAGCACTGATCACTCATTCTGGGTGATGGAGCAGTGAGCACGGACCACTCGCTCTGGGTGACGGAGCAACGAGCATGGACCACTTGATCTGGGTGACTGAGCATGGAGCATGGACCACTCGCTCTAGGTGACAGACCACAGAGCATGGACCACTTGCTCTGGGTGACGGAGCACGGACCACTCGCTCTGGGTGACGGAGCAACGAGCACGGACCACTTGATCTGGGTGACTGAGCATGGAGCATGGACCACTCGCTCTAGGTGACAGACCACAGAGCATGGACCACTTGCTCTGGGTGACGGAGCATGGACCACTCGCTCTGGGTGACGGAGCAGGACCACTCGCTCTGGGTGACGGAGCAGGACCACTCGCTCAGTGTGATGGAGCACGGACCACTCGCTCAGGGTGACGGAGCACGGACCACTCACTCTGGGTGTTGGAGCACAGACAATTCGCTCATGGTGACTGAGCACGGACCACTCACTCTGGGTGATGGAGCACAGACAATTCGCTCATGGTGACTGAGCACGGACCACTCGCTCTGGGTGACAGCACGGAGCACGGAGCACTCGATCTGGGTGATGGAGCACGGAGCATGGACCACTCGCTCTGGATTATGGAGCAGGGACCACTCGCTCTGGGTGCCACAGCATGGACAACTCGCTCTGGGTGACAGAACACGGAGCACGGACCACTATCTCTGGGTGACGTAGCACGGACCACGATATCTGTTTGACGGAGCACGGACCACTCGCTCTGGGTGATGGAGCACGGAGCATGGCCCGCTCGCTCTGGGTGACTGAGCACGGACCACTCACTCTGGGTCACGGAGCATGGACCACTCATTCCAGGTGACAGAGCACGGACCAGTCGCTCCAGTTGAGGGAGCACTGACCACTCACTCTGGGTGATGGAGCATGGACCACTCGCTCTGGGTGACAGAGCAACGAGCAAGGACCACTCGCTCTTGGTGACAGAGCATGGAGCACGAACCACACGCTCCGGGTGACGGAGCACTGACCACTCGCTCCAGGTGACGGAGCACTGACCACTCGCTCTGGGTGATGGAGCATGGTACACTCGCTCTGGGTGACGGAGCAACGAGCATGGACCACTCGCTCTGGGTGACGGAGCACAGACCACTCGCTCAGGGTGATGGAGCACAGACCATGCGCTCAGGGTTACGGAGTACGGACCACTCGCTCAGAGTGATGGAGCTGGGACCACTCACTGAATGTGATGGAGCACAGAGCACTTGCTCAGGGTGTGGGAACATGGAGCACTCGCTCAGGGTTATGGAGCATGGAGCAGTCGCTCTGGGTGAAGGAGCACGGAGCAGTCGCTTTGGGTGATGGAGCACAGACCAGTCGCTCTGGGTGAAGGAGCATGGAGCATGGAGCATGGACCACTGGCTCTGGGTGACAGAGCACATATCACTCGCTCTGATTGACGGGCCATGGAGCATGGACCACTCGCTCTGGGTGATGGAGCATGGACCACTCACTCTGGGTGACGGAGCATGGACCACTCGCTCTGGGTGACTGAGCACGGAGCACGGCACACTCGATCTGGGTTACGGATCACGGAACACTCTCTCTGTGTGATGGAGGAAAGGCCACTCGCTCTGGGTGACGGAGCATGGACCACTCGCTCTGGGTGACTGAGCACGGAGCACGGCCCACTCGATCTGGGTTACGGAGCACGGATCACGGACCACTCGCTCTGGGTGACGGAGCACAGCCCACTCGCTCTGGGTGACGGAGCATGGACCACTCGCTCTGGGTGATGGAGCACAGAGCACAGACCACTCGCTCTGGGTGACGGAGCAACGAGCACGGACCACTCGATCTGCATGACTGAGCATGGAGCAGGAACCACTCGCTCTGGGTGACAGACCACAGAGCAAGGACCACTCACTCTGGGAGATGGAGCATGGACCGCTCGGTCTGGGTGACGGAGCATGGACCACTCACTCTGGGTGATGGAGCATGGACCACTCACTCTGGGTGACGGAGCATGGACCACTCGCTCTGGGTGACTGAGCACGGAGCACGGCCCACTCGATCTGGGTTACGGATCATGGAACACTCTCTCTGTGTGATGGAGGATAGGCCACTCGCTCTGGGTGAGGGAGCACAGCCCACTCGCTCTGGGTGACAGAGCACGGAGCACGGACCACTCACTCTGGGTGACGGAGCACTGACCACTCGCTCTGGGTGATGGACCAAGGAGCACGGACCACTCGCTCTGGGTGACGGAGCAACGAGC
Organism: Eptatretus burgeri; assembly: GCF_056783735.1. NCBI lineage: Eukaryota > Metazoa > Chordata > Myxini > Myxiniformes > Myxinidae > Eptatretus > Eptatretus burgeri. The sequence continues at coordinate 72,609,713 of NC_140971.1, forward strand.
ACGGACCACTCTATCTGGGTGACTGATCATGGAGCATGGATCACTCGCTCTGGGTGACAGACCACAGAGCACGGACCACTCGCTCTGGGTGATGGACGACAGAGCACGGATCACTCGCTCTGGGTGATGGAGCATGGACCACTCGCTCTGGGTGACTGAGCGTGCAGCACGGCCCACTCGATCTGGGTTACGGATCACGGAACACTCTCTGTGTGACGGAGCATGGGCCACTCGCTCTGGGTGATGGAGCATGGCCCACTCGCTCTGGGTGACAGAGCACGGAGCACGGACCACTCACTCTGGGTGATGGAGCACTGATCACTCGTTCTGGGTGATGGAGCAGTGAGCATGGACCACTCGCTCTGGGTGACGGAGCAACGAGCATGGCCCACTTGATCTGGGTGACTGAGCATGGAGCACGGACCACTTGCTCTGGGTGACGGAGCACGGACCACTCGCTCTGGGTGACGGAGCAGGACCACTCGCTCAGGGTGACGGAGCACGGAACACTCGCTCAGGGTTATGGAGCACGGACCACTCGCTCAGGGTGACGGAGCACGGACCACTCACTCTGGGTGATGGAGCACAGACAATTCGCTCATGGTGACTGAGCACGGACCACTCGCTCTGGGTGACAGCACGGAGCATGGAGCACTCGATCTGGGTGATGGAGCACGGAGCATGGACCACTCCCTCTGGATTATGGAGCAGGGACCACTCGCTCTGGGTGCCAGAGCATGGACAACTCGCTCTGGGTGACAGAACACGGAGCACGGACTACTATCTCTGGGTGACGTAGCACGGACCACTATATCTGTGTGACGGAGCACGGACCACTCGCTCTGGGTGATGGAGAACGGAGCATGGCCCGCTCGCTCTGGGTGACTGAGCACGGACCACTCACTCTGGGTCACGGAGCATGGACCACTCATTCCAGGTGACAGAGCACGGACCACTCGCTCTGGGTGACGGAGCACAGACCAGTCGCTCTGGTTGAGGGAGCACTGACCACTCACTCTGGGTGATGGAGCATGGACCACTCGCTCTGGGTGACAGAGCAACAAGCAAGGACCACTCGCTCTCGGTGACAGAGCATGGAGCACGAACCACACGCTCCGGGTGACGGAGCACTGACCACTCGCTCCAGGTGACGGAGCACTGACCACTCGCTCTGGGTGATGGAGCATGGTACACTCGCTCTGGGTGATGGAGCAACGAGCATGGACCACTCGCTCTGGGTGACGGAGCATGGAGCACAGATCACTTGCTCTGGGTGATGGAGCATGGACCACTCGCTCTGGGTGACGGAGTACAGACCACTCGCTCAGGGTGATGGAGCACGGACCATGCGCTCAGGGTTACGGAGCACGGACCACTCGCTCAGAGTGATGGAGCTGGGACCACTCACTCCGGGTGATGGAACACGGACCACTCCGTCCAGGTGACGGAGCAGGGACCACACTCTCAATGTGATGGAGCACAGAGCACTTGCTCAGGGTGTGGGAACATGGAGCACTCGCTCAGGGTTATGGAGCATGGAGCAGTCGCTCTGGGTGAAGGAGCACGGAGCAGTCGCTTTGGGTGATGGAGCACAGACCAGTCGCTCTGGGTGAAGGAGCATGGAGCATGGAGCATGGACCACTGGCTCTGGGTGACGGAGCACATACCACTCGCTCTGATTGACGGGCCATGGAGCATGGACCACTCGCTCTGGGTGATGGAGCATGGACCACTCACTCTGGGTGACGGAGCATGGACCACTCGCTCTGGGTGACTGAGCACGGAGCACGGCCCACTTGATCTGGGTTACGGATCACGGAACACTCTCTCTGTGTGATGGAGCATAGGCCACTCGCTCTGGGTGAGGGAGCACAGCCCACTCGCTCTGGCTGACAGAGCAAGGAGCACGGACCACTCACTCTGGGTGATGGACCAGGGAGCACGGACCACTCGCTCTGGGTGACGGAGCAACGAGCACGGACCACTCTATCTGGGTGACTGATCATGGAGCATGGATCACTCGCTCTGGTTGACAGACGACAGAGCACGGACCACTCGCTCTGGGTGATGGACCACAGAGCACGGACCACTCGCTCTGGGTGACGGAGCACGGACCACTCGCTCTGGGTGACGGAGCATGGAGCACTCACTCAGGGTGACAGAGCACGGAGCACTCGCTCTGGGTGACGGAGCACGAAGGACTCCCTCTGGGTGACGGGGCACTTGCTCTGGGTGACGGAGCACGGAGCACTCGCTCTGGGTGACGGAGCACGGAGCACTCACTCTGGGTGACGGAGCACGGAGCACTCGCTGTGGGTGACGGAGCACGGAGCACTCGCTCAGGGTGACGGAGCACGGAGCACTCGCTCTGGGTGACGGAGCACTCGCTCTGGGTGACGGAGCACGGAGCACTCGCTCTGGGTGACGGAGCACGGAGCACTCGCTCTGGGTGATGGAGCACTCGCTCTGGGTGATGGAGCACGGAGCACTCGCTCTGGGTGACGGAGCACGGAGCACTCGCTCTGGGTGACTGAGCACGGACCACTCGCTCTGGGTGACTCAGCACGGACCACTCGCTCTGCGTGACGGAGCACGGACCACTCGCTCTGGGTGACGGAGCACGGAGCACTCTCTCTGGGTGACGGAGCAAGAACAACTCACTCAGGGTGACGGAGCACGGACCACTCGCTGTGGGTGACGGAGCACGGACCACTCACTCTGGGTGACAGAACACTGACCACTCGCTCTGGGTGACGGAGCACTCGCTCTGGGTGACGGAGCACGGAGCACTCGCTCTGGGTGACGGAGCACGGAGCACTCGCTCTGGGTGATGGAGCACGGAGCACTCGCTCTGGGTGATGGAGCACGGAGCACTCGCTCTGGGTGACGGAGCACGGAGCACTCGCTCTGGGTGACTGAGCACGGACCACTCGCTCTGTGTGACGGAGCAGGAGGCACGGACCACTCGCTCTGGGTGATGGAACACGGAGCAAGGACCACTCACTCCTGGTCAGGAGCACTGACCACTCGCTCTGGGTGACGGAGCACGGACTACTCGCTCTGGGTGACGGAGCAGGAAGCACGGACCACTCACTCTGGGTGACGGAGGAGGAAGCACAGACCACTCGCTCTGAGTGACGGAGCATGGAGCACAGACCACTCGCTCTGGGTGATGGAGAACGGAACACGGACCACTCGCTCTGGGTGACGGAGAACGGAGCACGGACCACTCGCTCTGGGTGATGGAGCAGGAAGCACGGACCACTCGCTCTGGGTGACGGAGCAGGAAGCACGGACCACTCGCTCTGGGTGACGGAGCAGGAAGCACGGACCACTCACTCCTGGTCAGGAGCACTGACCACTCACTCTGGGTGATGGAGCATGGACCACTCGCTCTGGGTGACAGAGCAACAAGCAAGGACCACTCGCTCTCGGTGACAGAGCATGGAGCACGAACCACACGCTCCGGGTGACGGAGCACTGACCACTCGCTCCAGGTGACGGAGCACTGACCACTCGCTCTGGGTGATGGAGCATGGTACACTCGCTCTGGGTGATGGAGCAACGAGCATGGACCACTCGCTCTGGGTGACGGAGCATGGAGCACAGATCACTTGCTCTGGGTGATGGAGCATGGACCACTCGCTCTGGGTGACAGAGTACAGACCACTCGCTCAGGGTGATGGAGCACGGACCATGCGCTCAGGGTTACGGAGCACGGACCACTCGCTCAGAGTGATGGAGCTGGGACCACTCACTCCGGGTGATGGAACACGGACCACTCCGTCCAGGTGACGGAGCAGGGACCACACTCTCAATGTGATGGAGCACAGAGCACTTGCTCAGGGTGTGGGAACATGGAGCACTCGCTCAGGGTTATGGAGCATGGAGCAGTCGCTCTGGGTGAAGGAGCACGGAGCAGTCGCTTTGGGTGATGGAGCACAGACCAGTCGCTCTGGGTGAAGGAGCATGGAGCATGGAGCATGGACCACTGGCTCTGGGTGACGGAGCACATACCACTCGCTCTGATTGACGGGCCATGGAGCATGGACCACTCGCTCTGGGTGATGGAGCATGGACCACTCACTCTGGGTGACGGAGCATGGACCACTCGCTCTGGGTGACTGAGCACGGAGCACAGCCCACTTGATCTGGGTTACGGATCACGGAACACTCTCTCTGTGTGATGGAGCATAGGCCACTCGCTCTGGGTGAGGGAGCACAGCCCACTCGCTCTGGCTGACAGAGCAAGGAGCACGGACCACTCACTCTGAGTGCCGGAGCACTGACCACTCGCTCTGGGTGATGGACCAGGGAGCACGGACCACTCGCTCTGGGTGACGGAGCAACGAGCACGGACCACTCTATCTGGGTGACTGATCATGGAGCATGGATCACTCGCTCTGGTTGACAGACGACAGAGCACGGACCACTCGCTCTGGGTGATGGACCACAGAGCACGGACCACTCGCTCTGGGTGACGGAGCACGGACCACTCCCTCCGGGTGACGGAGCATGGAGCACTCACTCAGGGTGACAGAGCACGGAGCACTCGCTCTGGGTGACGGAGCACGAAGGACTCCCACTGGGTGACGGGGCACTTGCTCTGGGTGACGGAGCACGGAGCACTCGCTCTGGGTGACGGAGCACGGAGCACTCACTCTGGGTGACGGAGCACGGAGCACTCGCTGTGGGTGACGGAGCACGGAGCACTCGCTCAGGGTGACGGAGCACGGAGCACTCGCTCTGGGTGACGGAGCACTCGCTCTGGGTGACGGAGCACGGAGCACTCGCTCTGGGTGACGGAGCACGGAGCACTCGCTCTGGGTGATGGAGCACGGAGCACTCGCTCTGGGTGACGGAGCACGGAGCACTCGCTCTGGGTGACTGAGCACGGACCACTCGCTCTGGGTGACTCAGCACGGACCACTCGCTCTGCGTGACGGAGCACGGACCACTCGCTCTGGGTGACGGAGCACGGAGCACTCTCTCTGGGTGACGGAGCAAGAACAACTCACTCAGGGTGACGGAGCACGGACCACTCTCTCTGGGTGACGGAGCACGGACCACTCACTCTGGGTGACAGAACACTGACCACTCGCTCTGGGTCATGGAGCACGGAGCAAGGACCACTCACTCCTGGTCAGGAGCACTGACCACTCGCTCTGGGTGACTGAGCATGAACCACTCGCTCTGGGTGACGGAGAACAGAGCACGGACCACTCGCTCTGTGTGACGGAGCAGGAGGCACGGACCACTCGCTCTGGGTGATGGAACACGGAGCAAGGACCACTCACTCCTGGTCAGGAGCACTGACCACTCGCTCTGGGTGACGGAGCACGGACCACTCACTCTGGGTGACGGAGCAGGAAGCACGGACCACTCACTCTGGGTGACGGAGGAGGAAGCACAGACCACTCGCTCTGAGTGACGGAGCATGGAGCACAGACCACTCGCTCTGGGTGATGGAGAACGGAACACGGACCACTCGCTCTGGGTGACGGAGAACGGAGCACGGACCACTCGCTCTGGGTGATGGAGCAGGAAGCACGGACCACTCGCTCTGGGTGACGGAGCAGGAAGCACGGACCACTCGCTCTGGGTGACGGAGCAGGAAGCACGGACCACTCACTCCTGGTCAGGAGCACTGACCACTCGCTCTGGGTGATGGAACACGGAGCATGGGCCAAACGCTCCGGGTGATGGAGCACGGACGACTCGCTCAGGGTGACGGAGCATGGACCACTCACTCAGGGTGATGGAGCATGGCCCACTCACTCAGGGTTACGGAGCAAGGACCACTCGCTCAGGTTTACGGAGCATGGACCACTCGCTCAGGGTGATGGAGCATGGACCACTCACTCAGGGTGACGGAGCATGGACCACCCGCTTATGGTGATGGAGCACGGACCACTCGCTCAGGGTGCACGGAGCGCAGACCACATGCTCAGGGTGCAAAGAGCACGGACCACTCGCTCCGGGTGACAGAGCTTGGACCACTCGCTCTGGGTGACGGAGATTGAGCACGGACCACTCGCTCTGGGTGACACAGCACGGACCACTCGCTCTGGGTGACGGAGCAGGACCACTCGCTCTGGGTGACGGAACACGGAGCACGTACGACTCGCTCTGGGTGATGGAGAATGGAGCACGGACCACTCGCTCTGGATTATGGAGCACGGACCACTCGCTCAGGGCTACAGAGTATAGACTACTCGCTCAGGGTGATGGAGCATGGACCACTCGCTCAGGGTGACGGAGCATGGATCACTCACCTTCGGGTGACGGAGCACGGACCACTCGCTCTGGGTGATGGAGCACAGACAAATCGCTCATGGTGACTGAGCATGGAGCACTCGATCTGGGTGACGGAGCACGGAGCATGGACCACTCGCTCTGGTGTACGAAGCGGGGACCACTCGCTCTGGGTGACAGAGCACGGACAACTCGCTCTGGGTGACAGAGCATGGAGCACGAACCACTTACTCTGGGTGATGGAGCACGGACGACGATCTCTGGGTGACATCGCACGGACCACTATATCTGAGTGACGGAACACAGACCACTCGCTCAGGGTGACGGAGCACGGAACACTCGCTCAGTGTGATGGAGCATGGACCACTCACTCAGGGTTATGGAACACTGACCACTCGCTCAGGGCTACAGAGCATAGAGCACTCGCTCAGGGTGACGGAGCACGGACCACTCGCTCAGGGTGATGGAACATGGCCCACTCACTCAGGGTGATGGAGCATGGGCCACTCGCTCAGCGTTATGGAGCATGGACCACTGACTCAGTGTTACGGAGCACGGACCACTCGCTCAGGTTGACGGAGCATGGACCACTCGCTCAGGTTGACGGAGCATGGACCACTCGCTCAGGGTGATGGAGCATGGACCACTCGCTCAGGGTGATGGAGCATGGACCACTTGCTCAGCGTGACGGAGCATGGACCACCCGCTTATGGTGATGGAGCACGGACCACTCGCTCAGGGTACACGGAGCACAGACCACTCGCTCAGGGTGCACGGAGGATGGACCACTCGCTCCAGGTGACTGAGCTTGGACCACTCGCTCCGGGCGACGGAGCACGGACCACTCACTCCGAGTGACGGAGATTGAGCACGGACCACTCGCTCTGGGTGACGGAACACGGAGCACGGACCACTCGCTCAGGGTGACGGAACATGGAGCACGGACCACTTGCTCTGTGTGACGGAGCAGAAAGCACGGACCACTCGCTCTGGGTGATGGAGCAGGAAGCACGGACCACTCGCTCTGAGTGACGGAGCATGGAGCACAGACCACTCACTCTGGGTGATGGAGAATGGAGCACGGACCACTCGCTCTGGGTGACGGAGAACGGAGCACGGACGACTCGCTCTGGGTTATGGAGCACGGACCACTCGCTCAGGGCTACAGTGTATAGACTACTCGCTCTGGGTGACGGAGCAGGAAGCACAGACCACTCGCTGTGGGTGACGGAGCAGGAAGCATGGACCACTCGCTCTGGGTGAGGGAGCACGAACCACTCGCTCTGGGTAAAGGAGAACGGATCATGGACCACTCGCTCTGGGTGATTGAGCACGGAGCACGGACCACTCGCTCTGGTGACGGAGCACGGACCACTCATTCTGGGTCACGGAGCACAGAGCATGGACCACTCGCTCCGGGTGATGGAGCACGGACCACTCGCTCTGGGTGACGGAGCACAGACCACTCGCTCTGGGTGATGGAGCACGGACCACTCACTCTGGGTGACGGATCAAGGACCACTCACTCTGGGTGACGGAACATGGAGCACGTACGACTCGCTCTGGGTGATGGAGAATGGAGCACGGGACACTCGCTCTGGGTTATGGAGCACGGACCACTCGCTCAGGGCTACAGAGTATAGACTACTCGCTCAGGGTGATGGAGCATGGACCACTCGCTCAGGGTGACGGAGCATGGACCACTCACCTTCGGGTGACGGAGCACGGACCACTCGCTCTGGGTGATGGAGCACAGACAAATCGCTCATGGTGACTGAGCATGGAGCACTCGATCTGGGTGACGGAGCACGGAGCATGGACCACTCGCTCTGGTGTACGAAGCGGGGACCACTCGCTCTGGGTGACAGAGCACGGACAACTCGCTCTGGGTGACAGAGCATGTAGCACGAACCACTTACTCTGGGTGACGGAGCACGGACCACGATCTCTGGGTGACATCGCATGGACCACTATATCTGAGTGACGGAACACAGACCACTCGCTCAGGGTGACGGAGCACGGAACACTCGCTGAGTGTGATGGAGCATGGACCACTCACTCAGGGTTATGGAGCACTGACCACTCGCTCAGGGCTACAGAGCATAGAGCACTCGCTCAGGGTGACGGAGCATGGACCACTCGCTCAGGGTGATGGAACATGGCCCACTCACTCAGGGTGATGGAGCACGGGCCACTCGCTCAGCGTTATGGAGCACGGACCACTGACTCAGTGTTACGGAGCACGGACCACTCGCTCAGGTTGACGGAGCATGGACCACTCGCTCAGCTTGATGGAGCATGGACCACTCGCTCAGGGTGATGGAGCATGGACCACTCGCTCAGGGTGATAGAGCATGGACCACTCGCTCAGCGTGACGGAGCATGGACCACCCACTTATGGTGATGGAGCACGGACCACTCGCTCAGGGTGCACGGAGCACAGACCACTCGCTCAGGGTGCACGGAGATTGAGCACGGACCACTCGCTCTGGGTGACGGAACACGGAGCACGGACCACTCGCTCTGGGTGATGGAACACGGAGCACGGACCACTTGCTCTGTGTGACGGAGCGGAAAGCATGGACCACTCGCTCTGGGTGACGGAGCAGGAAGCACGGACCACTCGCTCTGAGTGACGGAGCATGGAGCACAGACCACTCACTCTGGGTGATGGAGAATGGAGCACGGACCACTCGCTCTGGGTGACGGAGAACGGAGCACGGACCTCTCGCTCTGGGTGACGGAGCAGGAAGCACGGACCACTCGCTCTGGGTGAGGGAGCACGAACCACTCGCTCTGGGTAAAGGAGAACGGATCATGGACCACTCGCTCTGGGTGATTGAGCACGGAGCACGGACCACTCGCTCTGGTGACGGAGCACGGACCACTCACTCTGGGTCATGGAGCACAGAGCACAGACCACTCGCTCCGGGTGATGGAGCACGGACTACTCGCTCTGGGTGACGGATCAAGGACCACTCACTCTGGGTGACGGAACACGGAGCACGTACGACTCGCTCTGGGTGATGGAGAATGGAGCACGGACCACTCGCTCAGTGTTACGAAGCACGGACCACTCGCTCAGGTTGACGGAGCATGGACCACTCGCTCAGGTTGACGGAGCATGGACCACTCGCTCAGGGTGATGGAGCATGGACCACTCGCTCAGGGTGATGGAGCATGGACCACTCGCTCAGCGTGACGGAGCATGGACCACCCACTTATGGTGATGGAGCATGGACCACTCGCTCAGGGTGCACGGAGCACAGACCACTCGCTTAGGGTGCACGGAGATTGAGCACGGACCACTCGCTCTGGGTGACGGAACATGGAGCACGGACCACTCGCTCTGGGTGACGGAACACGGAGCACGGACCACTTGCTCTGTGTGACGGAGCAGAAAGCACGGACCACTCGCTCTGGGTGACGGAGCAGGAAGCACAGACCACTCACTCTGGGTGATGGAGAATGGAGCACGGACCACTCGCTCTGGGTGACGGAGAACGGAGCATGGACCTCTCGCTCTGGGTGACGGAGCAGGAAGCACGGACCACTCACTGTGGGTGACGGAGCAGGAAGCACGGACCATTCGCTCTGGGTGAGGGAGCATGAACCACTCGCTCTGGGTAAAGGAGAACGGATCATCGACCACTCGCTCTGGGTGATTGAGCACGGAGCACGGACCACTCGCTCTGGTGACGGAGCACGGACCACTCACTCTGGGTCACGGAGCACAGAGCACGGACCACTCACTCTGGGTCACGGAGCACAGAGCACGGACCACTCGCTCCGGGTGATGGAGCACGGACCACTCGCTCTGGGTGACGGAGCACAGACCACTCGCTCTGGGTGATGGAGCACGGACCACTCGCTCTGGGTGACGGATCAAGGACCACTCACTCTGGGTGACGGATCAAGGACCACTCACTCTGGGTGACGGATCAAGGACCACTAACTCTGGGTGACGGAGCTCGGACCACTCACTTAGGGTGACAGAGCACAGACCACTTGTTCAGAATGATGTGGCGTGGTTCTGCTTTCGACTCTCGGGCACTCGGCAAGTGGCTAAAGCACTCAAGCAAGCACTTCAATGAAAATAGTTTTTAATGAACGGCTGTCCAGGCTATGGCTGCATACCATTTACGATCCCCTTCACTTTAAAACCGGTCTTCACCACACACGCAGCAGTTAATGAAATAAAATGAATTAGTTCAAAAAATGACTATCCACAAAAGACTTCATGCTTAATGTAGAACAACTCTGGAGACATCGCAAAGTTCAACCACCCATGAAATAAACATTGCAGGTAATCCGCCATGTCGCCTGCTCATCTGTGCACTCGTCACGTGTTACATCATTCATGATCCTTGCAAACGTTTTCACTTCTCTGTTTTTTTAAGACCTTTTTTCAAAAGATTTGTTTTTATTCACTGCAGGGCTCTTCGCGAAACCTGAGAAAATATCGACACAGATCTGGCAGACCTTATTGATAAGCAGTCCCTCTGGTGGTCGTATGGCAGCTTAGCCGCCGGGGTAGCTCTCATTTCTTGAAGCGCGACTGTGTCGCTGATTGATTGCCCCTCTACCAGTACACACACTGGAACTGGTACTCATTTCACTGACCTCGGAAGGATGACAGGCTGAGTCAACCCTCTGGTATATTAATTCAGTGGCCGACGGGGCTTGAACTCAGGACACTAGGATTCCAAGCCGCCACTCTAACCACTGAGCCAACACCAGGCGAGCAGTCCCTTTGGGAGACAAGGTGCGAGGTCTTGCAATGAATGCATTAAATCATATAGCTCAATGAAGCTGGTTAATTTTTGCCACGTTCCTAAATTTTTTTGTTCACTCAATATAATTCTCCAAACAGTAAAAAACGATAAGTTTAATGCTTTGAAAATTTCACATTTTCTTGTGTACATATGGAGGAGGAAGGAACATAGCCTTGCTTGTTGAAGGTAAATAGGTTTATTTACTTAGTGATAAGACTCGTTATTTTTTAAAAGTATCAAATTTCACTCCAGATTTCGACATTTATTTAGCCCGGATGATATCTGATCCTCAAAACCAAAATAATATTTCGATGATAGACTTTAATTAGTATGTGAGAGTATATCGTGGAAAATCTTATCATATAATGCATGCTCCTAATTTGCTCCAAGCTCCTAATTTGAAAACTATAGTACTTACAAAAGTGATGTATGCAGCGATTCCGAGCTATGATGAACAGGCATTCAATAATATGAGTGAGGAAAGTGAAAAAAAAACCTTATCATCAAGAAATCATTGTGGCCTGTTCCAAGTCAAGGCCTGGTTGAGCAGGCTAAAAAAACATGGTGGCTTCAGACCCCAGCGAAGTTTCATTGGATACGCCTTTCGACCTCAGAGAGTGGGGTGACCAAGGATGCGCCTGATAAAGGGTATAATTAAATATAGAGCCCTTAATTATCTTCAAAAGGGGTGTTTTAATTAACCCAGACACGCAATTTTCACTCTTGTACTTCCTTGGAGTTTTCTTAGTATGCATGAAAAGTTTCAGGCTGCTCGGTTTCATGTTTGTGGAGTTATAGAGGAGACGTGTGTGTGTGTGTGTGTGTGTGTGTGTGTGTGTGTGTGTGTGTGTGTGTGTGTGTGTGTGTGTGTGTGTGTGGGTGTGTGTGTGTGTGTGTGTGTGTGTGTGTGTGTGTGTGTGTGTGTGTGTGTGTGTGTGTGTATACATGTATATATGTATATACATTCAGGGTGTCCCAAAAGTCACCTCGGGATTTAGAAATTAAATAACATTTCCATTTTTTTCATAATTTATGATTATTTTAAAACCAAAAGAAAATTTACAAAATGGAGATCAATTTGCTTTATTTATGAAAAATGATGCAGCTTAGATGTCCTCCATTTTTGGCTTCGCGGAGACTGGCTCTTTCGACAGCATTTTCCATAACAGTGGACAATAACTGGCTGCAGCCTTAGAATTTCTGCACAGATGTTGTCCTTGAGCTGCTGAATTGTATGGGGCTTATTGATGTATACACGCTCCTTTAGATAACCCCAAATAAAATAATCAGGAGGCGTCAAATCAGGAGAACGTGATGGCCAAGAAATTTCTGAATTTCCTGAAATTATTCGGTGTCCAAAAATTTGCTTTTGAAGCTCCACCGTGGCTCGTTCCGTGTGGGCAGTGGCTCCATCTTGTTGACACCACATCTCAGGTTTATCCCTCACTTCAGGACGCACAAAATTCTCGAGCATGGCTTGATACCGCTCACTAGTGACCGTCGTTGCACTGCCATCCTCATTTACAAAAAAATAAGGGCCGATAATCCTTTCTGACGTTACACCACACCAGACAGTGCATTTGAGAGGGTGCAACTCACGTTAATGAATAGCCATAGGATTCTCTCATCGCCAGAACCTACAGTTCTGCTTATTCACAAAACCGTTCAAATGTAAATGAGTTTCATCGCTCATAATCAGTTTATGAACAAATTCGTTTTCTTCATTGACCAACCTCTGAATTTGGACTGAGTAATTTTCACGTCGTCGATGATCAGTCGGTTTCAACTTTTGCTCCAGTTGCACTTTGTATCGGTACAGGTGCAAATCGTTTCTTAGTATGCGATACAGTAGGGTTGGGTAAATATGATTGAAATTTTATGCATAGCATTTTGTATGGCCGTTTTCCATGCTGAATCCGAATCCGGTCGAATTTTTGTTTTTACCTCCGATGATCTTTGACCCCTGGAACCTTAATTTGTTCAAAATGGTGGCCAAAAATTGACCTTTTTCATGTTTTCCTTCTCTAATGTGACTAATAAGGCTTGTAATATATCATTCAATATGTTTTTCAGGTCAAGGAATACGCTAACCACATTTTCAAAATTATTGGATGTTGCATAGGACCGAAATCAAGTAATTTAGGAAAAAGGAAGACTTGAAGAAAAATAAAAATACTACTATTGAAAACTATACAAACTTGCAAAAAGCACAAAGGACCTTTGACCCCAGACAGTCTATATTTACTGAGTACACTATCGGAGAAAGAACTAGCGGAAGTGACATATTTACGCCTAACTGTAGCCCCAGACATACGCCAACAAAGACGTGTGAAAGATGGAGCAGGGAAATTCCGCTCAAAAATTCAGTTTAACCGAGCTATACAACTTTATAAAGAATGCTATCAAACCCGATGAATCCGTGCAGGATAACATTGATGAACTTTTGTTGGCGGCACTGGTGTGATCTCATTCTTATGTTGATCTGAGAATGACAAAAACAGTTCAATCCCAGCAAAATATTGTGCGGTTTTCAAAAATTGTGTTTTAAGAATCATCAAATCATTGCATAAGTGTCGTTTTTGTATTTCCTGATCGGAAAAACCTATAAATTGATATATTACAAGCCTTATTTTCTCTCAGTTGGTCAGAAATTCATAAAAATATCATTTTTTTGTCACCATTTTGAATAAATTCAAGTTCCGGGGGTCAAAATTCATCGGAGGTAAAAAAAAATTCCAACGTTTTCAGATTCAGCATCGAAAATGGCCATAGAAAATGCTATGCGAAGACACTTAACCAAAAAAAACTTCACTATTTACCCAACCCTAGATTCAGTGACATCCGAGACATCCCCAAACTGGTCAGAACGTCTGCGGATCGATGTTCCTGGTTCTTCTTGAACACTGTCCAGTACACGTTCACAATTAATCTGCGAACTGACGGAACGTGGTATTCAAGATTGTGGCAAGTCACTTACTGACCCATATTGCTGAAAACGTTAAATCAACCGACGAATCATGAAATCTGAATGTGGTTTTCTGGCACTGAAGTGTCGGCAGTATGCTCTTTGGGTGAGAATAATTCATCGATTAAATTTAAAATAAAATTCCACGATTTTTGGTTCTTTGTTCAGTTGTGAATTTTTCCATGGGTAATTTCCAAATTTTTTTTTTTTTTTTTTTTTTGTATACCTTGGTCGAGGCTCGTATGAGAGCTAACACACAACTCACAGCAAGGAGGCATGAGACAAGAGGGGCGGGAGTGGAAGGGACAAAACATTGGGGAACAGACACAGGTGAACTGTGGAAGGGAGAGGGATGGGGATGGGACGGGGAACATGGCGAGGAGAAGATGGACATTACAGGGACTTTCAGGAAGGAAAGCAGGAGAATTGAAGGAAGTGGGCTTGGGTGGATTATCGGGGGTAGAAAAGATCGAGGATTTGGATGGGGGAAGATAAGAGGTGGTGGTGAACAGCTGTTTTGAAAGCCTGGAGGGAAGAATGGGAAAGAATAGAGTGAGGAAGTTTATTCCAAAGGCGGGAAAAAGAGGAATGAAAGAGTGAAGATGAGCAGTGATTCGTGATTTTGGTAGTTTTACCAGAAGGGGGTTGTTGGCGGACCTTGAGCGCCCTGTGGAAATGTGGTTGGGACAAATCGCAGAGAGAGCAGGGGGGCAAGGCTGGAGAGGAGTCGGTAGAAGACAGAAAGACCACCGACCAACCTGCGGTGATTGAGTGAGAGGCCCAAAGACTCAGCTTCATTGCGGGAGATGCCAATGATCTTAAAAGCCCTGGTTTCGACAGCGTGAAGTCGAGAAAGGTGGGAGGCAGGAGCACCAGCCCAGAGGGGAGAGCAGTACTCCATCAGGCTACGGACAAAAGCTTTGTAAGTAGTCAGGAGCTCAAGAGGGCCGAGGAAGGACTTTGCACGACGGAGGATTCCCAGTCGGCGACTGGCTTTTGAGGCAAGGTTGGAAATGTGACTTTCCCAGGAAAGGTCATGGCAGATAGTGAGACCCAGAAGCTTGAAAGAAAAGACTTCTTCCAGAGGATTGTTGAGAAAGTGGATGGGGGGTTTTGTAAACGGTCCTTTCGAAGAGACATAGTGAGAGTGTGAGATTTGTGTGGATTGAAAGACATGTTCCACGTGTTGGACCAGTTTGTGATTTTATCCAGATCTGCAGTGAGCGAAGAAGCTGCTGCTTGCCGGTCTGAGGGATGACAGATGGTACGGCAGAGGGTGGAGTCATCGGCAAAGAGAAATAGAGGATTTTCCAGAGAGTCCGAGAGATCATTGATGAAAACCAGAAAAAGAACAGGGCCCAGAACGCTACCTTGAGGAACTCCAGCCTGCACAGGAAGAGGGGATGAAAGAACTCCATTTAGGGCCACACGTTGACTGCGACAGGAGAGGAAGTCTGCGAGCCATGAGTGGAGATGGCCTTGAATACCATGGGAAGAGAGTTTGGTGAGTAGGGCAGGGTGCCAGACTGTGTCAAAAGCACGTGATATGTCCAGGGATACGGCTCGGATTTCCTGTCTGGCATTGAGGACCTCCATCCATTGATGGGAGAGCAGTAGCAGCATATCCAGGGTAGAGTGACCTGGTCTGAAACCAAATTGATGATTGGAAATCAAGCCATTGGAGAAGAGGAAGGATTTCATGTCTGAAGCGATGATGGATTCCATAACCTTGCTGATGATTGGGAGAAGGCTGATTGGTCTGTAGTTACAGGGATCTGTTTTTGCACCTTTTTATGCAGGGCAGTGATGTTAGCAGATTTCCAAGCAGATGGCAGATGACCTTGGGAAAATGAGAGGGTGAATAGAACAGAGAGAGGGTGAGCAAGAGCAGAAGAGCAGGCTTTGAGGACACGTGGGCTGATGCCGTCTGGACCGGTTGCAGAATCTGACTCGAGGTTTGAAAGCAAGCTCTCCACCTTGTCAGGAGAAAAGGATACAGAGTCCAGGGACAGTTGGGTGCGACTGGGTAAAGTGGGTAGAGATAGTGATGGGTTTGGGACACAAGATTTAGCTGCAAACACCGAGTTTAGACATTCTGCTTTATCACGTGTGGAATCAGCAGTGCGGCCATTTGAGGTAAGGGAGGGGATGGAGGGGGAACATACACCAGAAACAGATTTGATTAAACGCCACCAGGATTTTGAGGAGGGAGAGAGGTTTGAGAGTTCAGACTTGAGATGAGAAAGATGTTGTTTTCTGGCTCTCCTGAGGGTAGATACACACTTGTTCCGAGCTTTGTGGAAAGAACTGAGATTGCCCTCAGTTGGGTTTGCTTTCCATGAGGCAAAGGCAAGTTGTTTCAGGACAACTGCCTCGCCACAAGCTTCAGTAAACCAAGGGCGGGAGGAAGGGTAAGACAACTGAACACGAGAGGGGATAAATCTGTGCATGAAATGTTAATCTAAATCTGTGCAATGTTAATCTAAATTCTGAAAAGAAAAGAAAAACAAATTATTAAAAAGCATCAATGTTATTTAATTTCCAAATCCCTAGGTGACTTTTTGGACACCCTGTATATATACATACATATATATATATATATATATATATATATATATATATATGTATGTATATATGACAGAGATGGCTGTCTGTTCGTGGTTGATGCTGGTTGGCAATTTGAGGTTACGTGCAAAGTAGCTCTTGGTAGGATTAATTAATGTATCGCATCGGCTTATTAAAAGCTGATATTCGAAATCTAATTCCAAGTTTGATGATCGAAACTCTTGTCCTGAATAATTACTTCGAAATCTAGAGTTGAATCGGAAAAAAATTATATGTATGTCCGCATACTACGTCGTTGTCGTCTTCTTTCACTGGGAACATATTTTGCTCCCAAAAAACGACTGCCCCCCTGACCTGTACCATCACTCGATTCTCTGCCATGGGAATGGTAATCATTGATTTACTTGGTTAAAAAAATAATAAACGTTGCCATGGTTATGTACATTTGTTAGAAGAGCGTGAAGAAACTATTAGCGATGGAAACTTTTAAAAATTATTTTCACAACTTTTCCGTCTTTTTCCTCCTCAACCCTCTCTCAATCTCATCAATCTCATTTTCTCAATCTTTCATCTTCTTCCTCCTCAATCCTCTTTCGATATAATATCATTTCACCACTCGTTCAATCTCATTCCATCACTCCTTCTTCCTCCTACTTTCGATCTCATCAATCCTGTTTCGATTATAAGCCTTTCAATATCATGAGCAGGTCCAAAACAAGCCTTGAAAGTCATTAGGAAGGGTGTTGGAAGTGATGAAATTTGAAATGCCCATTCACATTTCCCATCACTGATGGGGGATGGGGGTAGGAGGTGGGTGGAGGGAGAGGAAGTTATGAGGTGGGAGTCTGGAGGGAAGGGAATGAGGTGTGAGTCTGGAGGAATGGGAGTGGATGGGAAGATGTAGGGGGAGGGTGGGATGAGGGAGGGGAAGGAATGGGAGGAGGGTGGGGAAGGGGTGCGGTGGGAGTCCAGAGGGAGGGGAGGTGGTGAGGTGGGAGCCCAGAGATAGGGGCATTGGTGGGAGGAAGGAGGGGAAGGGGTGGGAGGAGGGACCTGGTATTGCCCAGCAACACCAGGTAGCTTTGCTCGTAATGATATATTAGGGTTGGGGCTGTAGATATGCAGTGACACGGTGCCAGGCATGAGGTGCTTCTGTTGCGGTCAGCACACTATCATGAGGCAAGGCTATGGATAAACATCTTTTAAATGAGGAAATGCCTGCTATAAAATGCAACCACAAAACCCAAATGCTGCCACCACTTTAACGGGTAATAATATATGACGAATTGACCATTGATGATGTGTTGGTTTATGCAAAGAAGCAGTTTCTAAAAGTACCCCTCATGCAATGTGAAGTTGAATGCTCTACAAGCCTTGACAAAAAGGCCTTGCCTTTTAAAAGCTTGATACTTTTTGGTCTTGCTGATGATCCCTTAAGGCAGAAACGTGTGTCCAAGACTGAACCTTGAAAATACTAGCTTGAAATCCTATCCCTGGACCCTAGATGTTTTGATTTTTGAGAGATCTCACTATAATTGACCAATAATATTAACAGGCCTTTGATCATATGATCTGCTATCTTAAGGACAGTTTTATGGAGAAGATGTTTCATTTGATATGATCCTCCAAGAAAATGTAACTGATGAAGCTCAAAGTTCTTGCTGGTGGAAAGAACAGTACCCTCCATTTTCTGACATTGTTTTGTCCTCCCTCTGTGGGTCGCTGCAGGATGGGCCACCAGAAGTGGAATTGGAACCACCGTGCAGCTACAGACCCATACACATTATGTCAGGAAATGAAGATGGCACACTTGCGAATGTACATATACCGGATATTATAACAGAATCAGAAGAGCTGGAGACCCCATTATAATTGTGCATATTGTTATGCAAATTAATTTCATTACTTTCTTTTTCAGGATTTGTTGCTTTTTAATGATGTGTGCTTTTATTTAATTAGTCGGTGTAAGAATTAATTGTGATTGGTTTTTGGAATATTGTTTGTAGTAAATTGTAAGAGCATTGCTGAGGTTCAATAAGGGAAACCATAAGACATGGAAATCAACTGTACAGGCCTCAATTCTACAGAAAATGCTTGGTGAAATGCTTGACAAGGAGGCCATCCCCATCCAAAGGACTTTTGTGGGCATGCCGAGTCCATAATTTACAGATAACGGCATATCTAATGGTCAGGTGGACTCTGCTGATATGTTCAAGGGAGTATATTTACAAAAGGGGCTCACCCAAGTTCATTGGGTTTAAAAAGGGGATTGAGGAGGTATCGAGTGAGAAGAACAATGCTTATGACTGGCAGGTCCTCGCTGCTCACCTGAAAAGGGTCAAAGAGTAGGTTTTAGCCAGAGATTCATGGAAATGCATTGACTGATGTGCTGGAGCTGGTGGGCATGCCCTGGGAGCTTTGGAACAGATCTCTGAGGGAGTGGGTCCTAGTTTAGGGCCAGATCAGTGAGAACGGTACTCCTGGGCTTTGACATACGAGGTGTGTTCAAAAAGTATCCGACCTTTGTTCATAAAAAATACTCTTATGCAGATACAATAAACTTACACTAATGTCCTTCAAAGTAGTCCCCTTGGGCTGCCACACACTTCTCTCAACGGTTCTGCCACTGTCGGAAGCAGCGCTGGAACGCTTCTTTTGGGATGGCGCGCAGCTGGTCCGTTGCATTCTGCATGATGTCTTCTCTGGACTGAAATCTGGTCCCTTTCAGGGGCATTTTCAGCTTGGGGAAAAGCCAGAAGTCACACGGAGCCATGTCAGGAGAGTAGGGAGCCTGACGAAGCACAGGTGTGTTGTGTTTGGCCAGGAAACTCTGTATCAAATGTGAAGAATGGGCGGGTGCGTTATCGTGATGGGGCTGCCAATTGACCGCTGCCCACGGGTCTGGCCGTTTGCATCGCACAGCATCACAAAGGCAACGCAGTACCTCTTGGTAGTACTCTTTGGTGATGGTTGTGCCGTGTGGTGCGTACTCATGATGAACCACGCCACTGGAGTCAAAGAAGATGGTCAGCATGACTTTAGCATTGCTGCGGACCTTCCTTGCTTTTTTGTGGCCTCAGGGATGTTGGATGCTTCCATTGTGATGATTGGAACTTGGTTTCTGGGTCGTACCCATAAATCCAGGTCTCATCGACAGTGATCACTGTGTTGAAGTTGGGATCGCTGTTCACAGTCTCCAGTATGTCCTGTGCGATCTCCAAACGGAGTTGCTTCTGCTCGATCGTTAGCAGCTTTGGCACGAACTTCGTTGAGATTCTCCTTAAGCCCAAATCCTCAGTCACAATGGAATGAACGGATCCAATGCTGACGCCCGCCTCGTCTGCAAGTTCTCTGATCGTGATTCGACGATCCTGCATCAGCAGGGTCCTCACTTGGTCAATGACAATCTCATTTCGGGATGTTGAGGGCCTACCAGAACGTGCTTCACTTTCCACTGATGTGCGACCATCTTTGAAGCGGTTGTACCACTCTTTTATCTGTGTGGTTGGTACCCATTGCTTCGTTCCCGAAGGCCTGTTGAATCCTG
>NC_140971.1:72634819-72639819 GCF_056783735.1 Eptatretus burgeri
ACTGAACTCTGCAAAAAGAAAGCAGTTAACAGGGAGCCAGGCTGCTCGCATGCAGTCTCTGGCTCAAAACAATGCAGGTGACAGGGAACGTGGCCGGCTGCTCACACGCAGTCCAAGGCCTTCCTTTTTGAACTGAACGCAGTGAACCACAACGGTGCATGGGCTGCACAAACGCAGTCTCCGTGCCAGCTCAAGTGGCACACGCAATGAACACAACGAATGGATGGATGAATGGTTTGAACTGAACGCAGTGAACCACAACGGTGCATGGGCTGCACAAACGTAGTCTCCGTGCCAGCTCAAGTGGCACACGCCATGAACACAACGAATGGATGGATGAATACAAACACGGTGCACGGGCCGCCACTGCAGGCCCGTGTTGTAGCTGCCAACAGGGCAGTTCTTGCAGCTTGCAAACTGTTGCTTTCTGATCCTGGCGCACATGGAAATGAACAGGGGGGGGGGGAAAGCAAAATTGAACGGGGCTGGTGAACGTGGGCAGTGGGCATGGCATGGCAAAGGCAGCAGGCAAACACAGCCCGCAGAAGAAGGCCGCTGCAGGCAAACACAGCCGGCAGATGAACTGGCCGGCACAGGCCTTGAAGTACCACAGCTGCAGATGATCCGGCCGGCACAGGCCTTGCAGCAACACAACAGCTGCCGATGAAGTTGGCCGGCCTCCGCCTTGAAGCAAAACACGGCCAGCCGATGAAGTTGGCCAGCCTTTGCCGTTCAGTGGAGGGAGTGCGGTGGTGCTGGCCACTTGGACGGCGGGCTCGGACCTACCTACCTGTCTCCCTCCCACCTATCGCCTTTGCCTGTCACTGTACATACCCACTCCCTTAATTTGTCAAACCCCAATTTAGCCCCAACTTATTTTTTTATTTTACTTCCCCACTATAAATCGTCCCCTAACCCCCTGTACTGTCCTTGTTCGGCTAACCTATCCTGTCACCTAGCCTACTCCCAACCCCTACGTTCCCTTCCCGGAGGGGAATAAGGGAGAGCTAGCGTCCTGTGTCGAGGCCCAACGAAGCCTCAGAAAGGCCTCCCCAGAGTTCAGCGATCTATAACCAAAGTGGGTCCAGCGGCCCACAACGAGAGCGAGGGGATGGATGGTGCGGAGGGGTACACTTCCTATCTACCCTAACCATTTAACTGTTAAACTACCCCGGGGCTTTCAACAAGCGCCTCGCGCTTAAACTATTGGTTCTAACAACCCAGATTCCCGTCGCCTGTGTTGGTGTCCTCACAATTTCGGGCCTCGCCCCCAAATTTTCTCTCCGTGCCCTCACACGGTCTCATGGCTGGGACACGTGGCTCCCTTTGGCAGGCACGACCCTCTGCCGATTCTCCGACGATGGCACCCCCGGGCACTACACTGCCTCCGAGCCTACCAGCTCCCTAACACAGGGGAGTGCCCCCCCATGGCACCTCCCCTGAAACGCACACGTGGCAGGCTGGCTTCCCGGGCCCCTTTCCGAGGGTCACCCGTGCCCACAACACTGCCCACGCGGCTAATGGCGCCCCGGGCCCCCGCACCAAGCAGGCGCACCCGTGCCCACTACTCTATCCCGGCCCCCCATGGGCCCTTGGCCTACCACGGCCGACTAGCCTGGTGCCCGGGGTACCCACTCAGCGATACTCACCTGTCGCAGCCACGCTCCCAGCCCGTCAACAGTGCTCCTGCACCCCTCCAAATGGGTTTCGAGCCTACATTCACACCAACAACAAAACGACCTCCATTTTTCAATTTAACTAACCCCCTAACTCACTCTACACTGACCCCGGGGTCCCTTGGGCGGGAGTCACTCCTCCCCCCAATCACTCATCGCACCATGCATTCCCCATTCGCTCCACTCACACAGACCCGCTGGCCTCACTCACTCACCAAGCACATGCTTCCACTTCACTCACCAACTCTTCAACACACTCACCGCTGAACTCTGCCATCCTTCTAACTGCATCCCCTACCTAACTCGTGCTCCCACGTCGTCCCTTACACTAAAGCACGTTCCTTTTAACCTACGTCGCAAAACTACGTCCCCTCTACACATCCACAAGTCTGTCACTGTCTCCAAATAAATTATTTTATTTCCCAACCTCAAGCTCACTAAATCCCTCGACCTAATCCATTCCACGGACTCCATGAGGACTTACCCCTGCCCCATGAAGTCGGTCTAGCCAAGCTAACCCTTCCCCCTAACTAGTTTCCATCCTGTGCCCTGGTAAGGGGGTCTTCCACCCCTTGCCCAGGAATCCTGTGCACCCGAAAGTGAGGCTTGCTTTTTTTTTTTTCTTTACCTGCGCAGCACCAGCGCGACAACTCAGAGCTCGCGCACTTTGCACCTGCCCGTGACGTCATACAGCTGCACGTGTTCCTCGTCCCTCCTTGGACGGTACCATCCGGCAGGGATACCCCTCCTGCCGGATTCCAACCCCACGTGCAGCCATGACGTCACCGTGCGCATAAAAAAAAACACAAGCCCCACGTCTCGAGGGGTTCCCCACGCGAACACATGTGCTTTGCCCATTGGAGCTTCACACACACGATCGCGTGGAGAACCCGTCCGGTCCAAATCCGTTTACCTGCCTAAACTTTGTCCGTCCGCGGGATCGGCAAATCCACCGCGTGCGTTTCCGGACCGGGACTTCACTCTCGTAAGCGAGCACGTGGGGGCCTCGTGCGTTGCACAGCACGGACCTCGTGCTCACTGCTGGGTGAACCCGGCACGGTCCCCGAAACAACTACAGCCGCTACTCGGCTTTCTTTCTTCACATGTCGCCGTCGTCGCCATTCCACACACGCACTCCCGCGTGTTACGACGCTCACACTCCATTCCATTACATTCACACCGGGAGACGCGGCTGCGTGCTCCCGCATGCCAACCGACATCTCCCTCACATACCACTCTCTCACACACACGGTCTCCCTTGCATAAACCATACCACTCACACGTGGCATTTCCCTTACACAAACCACACCACTCACACACGCGGGGGCACTCACCCACGGTGCCTCATCCACACACCGTGCCTCACTCACACACGCGGGGGCACTCACCCGCGGTGCCTCATCCACACTGGCCGTTTCATCCACACACACGGCCTCACTCACACACGGTGCCTCACCCACACACGCGGGGGAACTCACCCGCGGTGCCTCATCCACACTCCGCGTGCTGGGAAGCACGTACTCCGGCACCATCGCCACCACACCACTCACACACGGGGTCGCTTCCACACACGGGGACGCACTCACCCCTTGCACCACACACACAGGGACAACCACACTGGGGATTTGTGTCCCCACAATGGTCTCCGGGGCCTCTATACCCCCCAAGCTCTCCGTTCACCTGTCCACAGCACTCCTCCTCTCAACCTCGCAAAGCATGACCGAACTCACCTGGTCGTGACTCACCTCAAGGGGGCATACTCCCTCCCCTCGTTCCTGGAGGAGGCCATCCAGGTGCTCGCACTGGGTCTCTACCCAGTCCGCCAGCTCACCCCCATTATCCTCCACTACCTCCGTGTGTGTGTGTGCGTCACTTACCCCGTCTTCATCGTGTAGTCTTCCCTCTATTTTTTTGTCTCCCGTGTCTCTATACATTTATAAGTTTCTGTTGTTGTCACCTCGTGTCTCGTCTCACACGTTTTGGTCTCCCCATTTAATTTTTCCCTTTCGGTCATCGTCACGACCCTCGCCCAACACGTCCCCCGAATTATTTTTTTACCCGTCTCCACCGCGGGCCTGTCAGCCGTTGCACCCACACCCAGCTCGTTTGTTCCTACACGTGGAGTCGCCATTTTGAGTTCCCTGCTAACGGCCTTCATGCCCGCCTGCAGGCATCGGCCCATGTTCTGCGTCTCACCCCGCAGCTCTTTCATTTCTTCCCTCATTTGCTTGTTCATTCCTTTCATTTCGTTTTTCACTTCGTTTGTGTTTGTATCCATCTTTTCGTTCATGCTTTTTATTTCATCCATTTTTTGTGTATTCGCATCCATCCTTGCTGTCATTGCCGCCAGCATGGCGCATAGCTGGGCCATGTCGGGTGCGCTTGGGTGAGCCGTTTCGGCAAGGGTCGGGGGGTTTTGGTGGAGAGGGGGAGGGGAGGTGTCATACACCGCGGCCGCTGCCGCACCCATTTCGGGCTCTGGGTTCAGTTGGGCGAGTTCGTTTTCCTGTACAACCAACATTTCCTGCACGGGGATTTCATCCTGAGCCATGGATTCTACACATTCTACATCCATTTCTAATACTCCCGGCTCCCGCTCGCCTTGAGACGCCATCTTGCTTCTCTTAAAGGGTTAATTTAACTCGCTCGTAATTTGGAGGGAATCGGGGGTCGCTCCTCTCACCCCTGGACCGATTCCCGTAAATTTAGCTTAGAGGCGGGTGGATTCGAATCCCACTCCTGACACCAGTGTTGCGGATTCGCGCCCGCCGGCGTGCGGACGGCCACGTAACTCGAATCGCGGCACGTAGCCCACCGGACGGACAATCCAGTCGTGACCCTCTCGGACTAACGCCGGGAACCAGTCACGGGTGGACCTTTCGGTCTCACCGCGATCGTGCCAATCGGCCCCCGCTTGGGATAGGGTTGCTCGCCAAATTAGACCTACCTAAGTACCCACACGGAGGGTAGACCGGGCGATCGCACCTCGCCGCAGGTCGACTTCGGACGCGGGCCACTTTAAGCGACCCGTTCCGTACTATCGGGATAACCGAGCGGTGTTATTCGTCGGCCTCGACGGTTCGATTCATTATCGGGCGTTTTAGCCCACGACCAACCCTTTACGTGAAGCAAGATGGAGATTCAATAGAGGAAAAGACGAAGCGAAGCGGGAAAACAGTTCAACAATAAGCACATTTATTTCGCGATGAACGGAAAGCACACATATACAATTCCACCAAAAGCACATGTAAAAGAAGAAGACAATGCAATATTACACAAAAAGCAAATGCAACAATGCAGATCTATCCGACTACCGGGCACACG
>NC_140971.1:72642319-72662319 GCF_056783735.1 Eptatretus burgeri
TGTATATATATATATATACATATATATATATATATATATATACGTATATATATATATATATATATATATATATATATATATATATATATATATATATATATATATATATGTGTATGTATATGTATATATATATGTGTATATATGTATGTATATATATATATATATATATATATATATATTGTTATGGTTGTGGAAATTCACAGAACACCATTCAGGTATCCCAGAGATCAGTTATGTCGATAAGTCTGTGTTCAGATAGATTTCCCCACCGAGGTCAAGAGGGTTTATTTGTGTAACCGGGCTGTGATCTTTGAGGTAGGATTATTCTTTGGCTGTCTTTATTTTGCAACAACCACCACAACCGCATCTCAACCACCTTCTGCACGACTGCATCTCAACAACCACGCCATCCACACCACAGCGCCAGCCACAACAACCACAAACCAACTTCTCCACAACTGCTGACATCTCCACGAACACCAAAAGGCAACAACAACAACTCCATCACTCCCTCGGAAAGCGATGGTTAACAATATT
The DNA here is from genome assembly GCF_056783735.1 of Eptatretus burgeri. NCBI lineage: Eukaryota > Metazoa > Chordata > Myxini > Myxiniformes > Myxinidae > Eptatretus > Eptatretus burgeri. Next base: position 72,642,857 of record NC_140971.1, read on the forward strand.
CACTTTACAAGTTCCCTCCGAACTGGTAAACAAAATTGACGGTTGGAAGTCAATTCCCGCCCCAATTTCCCTCAGATCGGGTAAACAAGATTGACAGTTGGGAAACAACAACTCATCTCGCCGATCACTGTTGGCATGTCCCCCCCTGCCCCCCCCTCCCCGTCCGCGCGCGAAGGGAGGGGCAAGGCGCCAGGGGGATAAAAGGGCACCCTGAATGCAAGGAGTGGTTGTTGTGTGGAGGAGAGGGAAGAGAGTGGAGGACAGGGAAGAGAGTTGAGGAGAGGGTCGAGTGGAGTCTGTCTGGGTGCAGTCAGGAGTTCAGCTGAGTTGTGGAAGTCGAGAGTCGGTGGGCAGTTGCGTTGGAGTCCGGAGTCTATCAGGGAGCTGCGGAGGGTCGTGGAAGTTATGGAGCCGGAGAGGAGTCGCCAGCCGGATCGCCGTTGAAGGCACGGGTGGAGTCCAGCAGAGTGCGGGCAGGGCCACCGAGGGTCGCTGAACCTGAACCCATCGAGTCGTCTCCAGGAAAAGGTAGCCAGCACGGCCTCCCGGAGCTTTTGTGGTCTCCACGGCTCCGTGAATATAAAGGCCTACGGGTCCAGTCTACCCCTCGCCTTTCCTAGGGTTTCTTTGTATGAATGTTGTGGCGCCATGTCCTTAAGTAGACCTGTTGATAAGTAATTGTACATAATAAATAGACGGTTGTAGTTCTTCTTGCTTGTGTTTTGTCCCATACGTGCATTGGTTGCATACATGACTGCATGCTTACATACGTGCATTGGTCACATACATGACTGCATATGTGTCGTTTTATAAATAAATGTCCTTGTGTGAATATTCACCCATTTGTTGCGTCCTTTTTCCTTCGAATTGGACTGCCGTATTGCATTCGAAATAATAGCTGGCTCTTTAATAGCCGATAATAGAATCGGATCCCACGGGGCTTTCGCGATAATACCCCACTCGGTCATCCCAAAACGGAGCGAGCTGCTTAAGCGGCTCGTTTCCAAGCAGGCCCAGTTGAGGTACAGCCTCTCAGTAGTCTGCCCGCGCGATTAATTAGGTAAATCGACCATTCGGCAATCGGACCCTGTAGCGCAGGTAGAGTGTCGACTCGGCTGTGGTGTGCATTAAAAACACACCCGTAGCGGGATTTCGGAGTTGTTCCGAAAGCTGCGACTAGATTGCTATGTCGGAGGGGCGAGCGCGGCCGCTATTAGCTAAAGGCGGCCGCCCGTACGCTGGCGGGCGGAAATCTGTAACACTGTTGTCAAGGAGTGGGATTAAAATCCATCCCGTCTCCAAACTAAATTAACGGGAATCGGATCAAGGGTGTGTAGAGCGACCCTCCTTTCCCCCAAATTACGAGCCTACAAATTTATTATTCCGATATGCAAAATGGCAGTTCAAGGCGAGCGGGAGCAGGGGGTACTAGATATAGATTTGGAAATGTTAGAATCTATGGCCCAGGACGAGATCCCCATGTAGGACATTCCTCTACAGGTTGAATACCCCCCGCAAACAAACCCAGAGTCCGAAATGGGGGCAGCGGCGGAGACCGCGGTGTATGACCCCCCCCCTCCTCCGCCAAATTCCCTCCCCAGCCCCCAGCGGATCCACGCCTGTTGATGGTGAAGCGACTGCCACAGACCCACCTGACATGAGCCAGCTATTAATGGTTTTGCTGGCAAAAAAGAAAAAAAATGTGTGCGAAATAAAAGAAGAGATTGGAAACAAGATAGATACGAATGCGCAACAAATGGAAAGTAAAATGGAAGGCATGCAGAACGAAATAAATACAAATGCGTGTGAAATAAAAAAGGAATGAAAGAAATGAGGGATGAGATGCAGAGCATGGGGCAATGCCTGCAGGCGGGCATAACGGCAATTGCGTGCAACGAAACACGGACGATGGATTGTAAGATGGCGGCACCACGTGGCAGTACGACCGAACCGACAAGGGGGAGTGTGAATTGTGTCGGCCCCGCAATGGAGGCGGGGGAGGTCAAAATAATTCGGGAGACGTGTTGGACGAGACTCGTAACGGCAGAGAGAGTGACGGTGACAGAGAGGGAAAAAGTAAATGGGGTGACTGAGACGTGTACGAGGCGCGTAGAAATGAGGGAGATAATAAAGCAAGAAAAGGAGGTAATGAACGAGGTGACGGAATTAACAGAGACGCGGGAGATGGAAACGGTATAGGAGAGACTACACGATAAAGAGAGGGTGAAAGACGAACACACACACATGGAGTTAGCGAGGGACAATGGGGGCGAACTGGCAGAATGTGTCGTGACCCGGTGCAAGCAGCCGGATAGCCTCCTTCAGGAACGAGGGGAGGGAATATGCCCCCTGTGTCGTTAATCCCTGTGTGTCGTAAGAGGCGACCAGGGTTGCGTCAGGAAGGGCATCCGGCGTAAAACATGTGCCAAATCACTATGCGGATCATACGGATGATCCGCTGTGGCAACCCCTAACGGGAGCAGCCGAAAGAAGAAGAAGAAGAAGAAGAAGAAGAAGCTGATGACGACCAGGTGGGTCCGGTCGAGCCTTGCGAGTTAGAGGGGGCTAGTGCTGTGGACTGGTACACACGGAGCTTGGGGAGTAGGAAGACCCCGGGACCGCTTGTGGTAGCACAAATTCCCAGCGAGATGTGTGTTCACAAGTGTGGCGAAATGTGTGTTGAAAAGCACGCATAGCGTGGGTGAAAGGCTGTGTGTAAAACAAACAGCGTGTGTGAGTGAAACAGCGTGCTTGAGTGAAAAGGTGTGTGTGCCAAAAGCACCGTGTGTGAGGGAAACAGCGTGTGCGAGTGAAATGGCGAGCGTGAGTGAAAAGGTGTGCGTGCCAAAAGCACCGTGTGTGAGGGAAACAGCGTGTGTGAGTGAAAAGGTGTGTGCAAGGGAAACACCGTGTATGAGGGAAACAGCATGTGCGAGTGAAAAGGTGTGTGCAAGGGAAACACCATATGTGAGAAATACACACAACACAATTAATGTTGTGGCGTGTGTGAGGTCGCGGTGTGAAAGGGAGATAACGGTTGGAATGCGAGAACACGCAACCGCATGTCCGAGTGTCATGGTAGGGTGTGTGAGCCTAATGGCACGAGGGAGTGTGTGTGTGAAATGTCGACGGAGACGGCGTCAGACAAAAGACAAAGGTGGAGTAATGGCCGTAGCTGTTTTGGGGACCGCGCTGGTTTGCACGGCAGCGCGCTCGGCTACGCGAGTGAAATCCGGTCCGGAAACGCACACGGTGGATGTTGGCCGATCCCGCGGACGGACAGAAGCTCGGCTGGGATAGTGAATTTGGACCAGATGGGTTCTCCAGGCGAGCGTGTGTGTTAAGCTCCGACGAGAAGAGCACATGTGCTCGCGTGGGGAACCCCTCGAAATGCGAGGCTTGCTTGGGAAGCGCAGGGTGACGTCGTCACTGCATGGTTGGAATCCGGCAGGAGGGGAATCCCTGCCAGATGTTACCTTCCGAGAAGGGACGAAGTGCGCGAAGTGCGAACAGCTGCAATGACGTCACGGGGAAAGAGCACAGGTTACGAGTTGCCGCGCGAATAAAAAAAAAGAAAAGCAAGCCTCGCCACTTCGGGTGAACAGGATTCCCAGGCAAAGGGTGGAAGACCCCCTGCTGGGGCACAGGAACACAACTAGTTCGGGGGAAGGGATAGTTTAGTTCGACCGGCTTCATGGGGCAGGGATAAGTCCTCATGGAGCCCGTGGAATGGATTAGTTAGAGGGATTGTAGTTTAGATTTAGAGGAAGGGAAATGGGAATTTTTTGGAATTGAAGACAGAGACAGACTTTGGATGTGTAGTGGGGACGTAGCTTAGCTACGAAGTGTTAAATGGAATGTGCTACTAGTTTAAGGGATGACGAGGGAGTATGAGTTAGTTAGGGGATGTAGTGAAAAGAATGGCAGTTTTCAGCGATGTGTCAGAAGAGAATTGAAAATGTACTTGTTGAGTGAGTGAGGGCCAGCGAGCCTGTGTGTATGGAGCGAATGTGGTATGCATGGTGCGATGAGTGATTGGGGGAGGAGTGATTCCCAACCAAAGGACCCCGGGGTCAGTGTAAGGTGAGTTAGTGGGTTAGTCAAATTGATAAAAATGGAGGTCGTTTTGCTGTTGGTGCGAATGTAGGCTCAAAACCCATTTGGAGGGGTGCAGGAGCCCTGTTGATGGGCTGGGAGCGTGGCTGCGAACGGTGAGTATTGCTTAATGGGTACCCCGGGCACTGGGCTTGTTGGCCGCGGTAGGCCAAGGGCCCAAGGGGGCCCGGGATAGCGTAGTGGGCAAGGGTGGGCCCGCATGATGCGTTAGGGGTCGCCACAGCGGATCATCCGTATGATCCGCATAGTGATTTGGCACATGTTTTATGCCGGATGCCCTTCCTGACACAACCCTGGTCGCCTCTTACAACACAGGGATATGGTACACCTATTTTAACCGGGGTATACAGCGGCCCAGTATACTGGTACTCATTGTGCCGACCTCCGAAGGATGACAAGCTGAGTCAACCCCTGGTGTATTAATTCAGTGGCCCAACGGGGCTTGAACTCAGGACCATTTGAATCCCAAGCCGCTGCCCTAACCACCGCGCCAACACCAGGCACTACATATATATATATATATATATATATATATATATATATATATATATATATATATATATATATGCATACATACATACATACATGCATATATATATATATATATATATATATATATATATATATATATATATATATATATATATATATATATATATATATATATATATATATATATACATATATATATATATATATATATATATATATACATATATATATATATACATACATACATACACATATATACATATATACCGTTAGCTTGATGGCAGATGGTGTGTGTTTGTATATATATATATATATATATATATATATATATATATATATATATATATATATATATATATATATATATATATATATATATATATATATACCATCTGCCATCAAGCTTACGGTATATATGTATATATATATATATATACAGGGTGTCCCAAAAAAAATACAACTTTTCATCTGCAAAGAGAATGGTCATAACATATATATTTTTTTAAAAGATATATGGCTGGATAAAAAGCTGAAAGGTTGACGTTTCTTCCACTAATGTCAAAATTGCCACCAACATTTAAATTTTGGTATAGAATCGTCGTTTTCTTTTCAACCACATGTTCGACGTAGGCTCCACGTTGTCCGATCACTGCCTGTAAACGCGTTGTCATGTTCTCCATCACTTTGTGAAACGTTTCCTGAGGAATGTTCTGGATTACTTGGTGGATGTTTTCCTTCAGCTGATCAAGAGACTGAGGCCTAGGGTTTCCATAGATCCTTGAGATACTCCCACAGGAATAAGTCTGGAGGAGTAAGGCCAGGGGAATACGGTGGCCACTCAACGTCTTCGTAGAGGGAGATAAAGCGGCCCTCAAAATGTTGGTTGAGAAAACGCCTTGTTTCCCTGGCTGTATGGGGCGGTGCCCCCATCCTGCTGGAACCAATGGGTTCTCATCTGGATCAGGTTGTTTCTCCTACGGGCCTGAGTTCGTAGCTCAGGCAGATAGAATTCCTGAATCATTTCACGATAGTTCCTCTGGTTTACCATGCAAGTGCGTCCCTGGTCATCTTCAAAGAAGTGTGGACCAATTATCCCACACCAACCAACCGCCACCCACGTGGTGACTTTGAGAACAGATCGAGGCACCAGTTCAGTTGATGCATTACTAGGATTTTTAGTTCCCCAGTAACGAAAGTTTTACTTGCTTACCTCCCCGGACAAGTGAGCATGGCATTCGTCCGTCATGTGAAGTTTTTTGAGGAAGTCTGCATCTTCCTCCAACTTTCCTGAGAACCGATTTGCAAAGTCTAGTCGTTTGCATTTCTGTTGATCAGTAAGCACCGTTTCCATGTGAATTTTGTATGGAAGGCATGAATGTGTTGGCGAAGGATCCTCTGAACGGTGCTCTTATGAATGTTTGTCTTGGCAGAAAGTCGTCGAATCAATTTTTTTGGACTCTGAACGACCGCCTGTCTCACCATTTCCACATTTTCTTCACTACGACCTGTCCTCTTCCGACCACTGTGACCCTTGTGAATGTCACAGATGGTTCCCACATTGGTAAGCTTTATTGTCCGAAAGTTTGGTGCATGGCGCAAGTGGATACCGAAATGTCTCGAGTAATGACATTGCACCTGTATAACACTTTTCGTCTGGTGCCAAAGTTCAACAATTTTCGTCCGTTGTTGTATGGTCAGTCTTGGCATTTTTCTGGCACTTGCTTGGTATCAAAATAAACTTCAGGGTCTCTGCAACAAGAAATGAAGCATAAGTGACAAATTTACTGCGTTTTTAGGATCAAACGAAGCATTTTAAAAGTTTTTTTTTTTTTGGGACACCCTATATACATCTGCTTGGACCTGCTCGTTTTGTTTGGATACCAGATTTGATTGACCCTTTCCTGTATATATCAGACGACATCTACCGTTGAGCCTCCTTCATGGAAATGACTGAATGCATCAGAAGAATCCCCAAATGTCTTTGACCCTGTTGGTTTTCCGATCACTTGGACCAAGGCTTAACCATCAATCATGATGTAAGTTTTCATTTCTGTAGTTGGAAGGGTCTCAATGCTCATACCTGCCTCTAGGATCTTTCCAAGTGCAGCTTTGTATGTGGATCATAGATTTCCAGCTTTGTCTGCTATGGAGAGTGGGACTGATGATAGTTCATGACATAAAAGCTTTTTGAGATGTATCTCACGTCTGGCATCTTTGGCCTCCAGAAGCCACTGAAAAAGCACTTTGTCCACTATTGCCCCTTTGTGTCAGTTTTTTTTTTTTTTTGTTATCAATGGTGAACATTGTTTTGAGACTCACACTTTGTGATTGTTTCAGCTTTGTGTGGAACCCCTCTTCCCTTGTTCATATCTGTGTCTCCACAAACTCTCTGAAATTGTTTTCAACATGTCTTTGCGCTGTGAGCAAAGCAGTCTTGATGTTTTCAGTGGTAATGTCCCGAGTAGCAAGACATTTCAAGTCTTGACTGTTTGTAGTAAAGAATCAGAATCCTTAAAGTTGATCCACCAGCTTTTGAACATCTTATCTGTCTCTTTTGATCCTTGAAGTGCCGATATCCTTGTTGGCAAAGGTGCATATTCTGCATCCTCTCTGGCTAAGTCGAACATGACGGATGTCGCATCAATGAGAGTTGTATACAAGATGCTGTTATTTTGTTCGGAAATGAACATGGAAAGATTTGATATCAACATTGTCAGCATTTATCATGTATATAACAATGTTTTAGAAACGATTGTACACTTTCGGTCATGAAATCAAAACAAGATTTTGCTGTGTTTTGGTATATTTTGTATTTTCCTGTCACCCACAGCGACAGTATTGATGTTTGTATTGTTTCTTAACATAAGCCTCATGAATCCAGTGATTTTGATACCAAATTTAGCGATGTAGCATTACAATTCAAGGATTTATGGCCAATCATGTATATTTTCAAAATCTGTAAAACGCACAAACACCTCATTTTGCAAAATAGATCCTAACTTGGTAAAAAATATATATATATATATATATATATATATATATATATATATATTGTCATCCAGGCTGGTTGTGATGGGTTAAGGTCAAATATAAACCCTGGCCTGGAGGACAGCTTGTAACATTTAGGTACCACGGATATTTTTAGAGCTCTTGAGATTATTCTCAAAGGCCAGTAAATGGCAGGTGGTCCGTAAATTACTTCCAAATATATATATATATATATATATATATATATATATATATATATATATATATATATATATATATATATATATATATATATATATATATATAGTTACGAATTTGGAATTCCATTGCACACAACATACAGATTCCTTTACTCAGCTATGTCGAGAAGTGCTTGTTCCCGAGATAGCTCACCTTCCATTGTTTAAATGTTCAGAAATCGATTAGATGCGCTGCGGATCGATTTAATAGTTAGGGAACGAACAATGGAGACATCCCTCCCCCTCTTCTGCGAAGAGCAAGAAGAACCCTGCTGTCCCATGACTCATGATGTCAACAACTCCCTCCCACCTGTGGCTGAGCGGGGGATGGAGCACGAGGGCATTAGTCATGAGTCATGCCGGGAGCGGGGGAAGGGCAGGAGGAGGATAAGAGGAGATCTTTTCTTTGTTCGTGTTCGGGAGCTGGAGTAGTAAGCTTTTTGCTTCGGCAGAGAGTAGTCGCTCAGCAGACCTTCGGGTCCTGCTTGGCTTGCGTTAGGGTTGAGGCCTTCGGAAGCTTTTTGCTTTGGCTGGCTCAGTGAACTTTGGCTGCGGCCTGGCTCGATAGGAGGCTTTTTGCTTTGGTGGTTGAGTGAGCTTCGGCTTCTGTTTGGCTCGGGAGAGCTTTTTGCTTCGAGCTGCTTTGTTTTGGAAGGAAGTTGACCCAGTTGCTCGGCTCGAGCTGCGAATGGTGGCTTCTTCTTCTTCTTCTTCTTGGTTTGTGGAGCTCTTTGTTCTCCATTTTGGTTCCCTGCTTGGTGCGACTCATCGAACTCATCTTGGAGGTGGTTCCTCGGGGAAGCAACGCATCGACGGGAAGGATCGGCGCCTCGTCTCACCAGCACGTGTTGAGAAGCGCGGGAGGATTCGCGGGAGCTCGGGAAGGATCGCAGCTCACGGCGATTGGATCCAGCTCGCTCTCGCTGGAGCCCAGGTCTGAACAACTTGAAGACCACACGAGGTGGAGAGGTTCGAGATAGGTTCTTGGTTTCAACTCACCTGTCCTCCGAGCTGGAGCCCGTTATTAAAGGCCTCTGCCACCATTTCTTGGGTGTGTGTGTGCCTACATGTGTCCGTGGGCCTGTCTAATAAGTAGGAAATTGTTAAGTGCTTCGTGTGTTGTAAATGTTTGCATTGCATTTCGTATAGACGGTCATAGTTCTTTTGTCATGCTTTTGTTGCTTGTATAATTGCATACGTGTTTTGCCTTGTTTAATTGCATACGTGCTTTATTATAATAAATGTCTTTGTGTGAATGTAAACCTGTTCATTGCGTCCTCTTCCCTTAATTGAGCCGCATCTTGCACTCGCAATATAGTTGGTTTTTAAATAGCCAGTAAAGTGATCGGGTCCAACGGGACTGCGCGATAATACCCCGCTCGGTTATCTCAAAGGGAAGCGAGCTGCTTAAGCCGCTCGTTTCCAAGCGGTCCCGTTGAGGTACAATCTCTCGGTAACCTATCCGCGCGAATAATTAGGTAAATCGAAGATTTGGCGATCGGACCCTGTGGCGCGGGTAGAGTGCGGACAAGGTTGTGGTGTGGTTTAAAACACACCCGTGGCTGGTTTCCGGCGTTGATCCGGAAAGCCGCGACTGGATTGTCCGTTTGGTGGGTGAAGCGACCGCTATTGGTTAGACGCGGTCGTTCGAACGCCGACGGGCGGGAAATCTACAAGTATATATATATATATATATATATATATATATATATATATATATATATATATATATATATATATATATATATATATATATATATATATATATATATATATATATATATATATATATACTACATGTTTGCTCAATTAACGCAGGTCGTTCAATTTACCTCCTCGACTTCCATCATATTTTTATACATATGTTCTTTATACAGTACTGTTCTACATTTGCTTGGATTTGTTGTAATTCTAAGCAGAGCATTCAAAGCAGCCATTTTAACTGAAACGGATACAAACATTAACTTTATGTTCGTGTTCAACAATGATGTCTCTCACAGCCCGCCACAGTGTTATGTCACATCCTGTACACTGTGAAATCATTTTCTACTTTTGTGTTGCATTCTACCTTACTCGTCTTCGTATTTCCCGAGTGTGTTTAAAAAAAAGTAAAATCACGACTGGTTCGGCACGGTGAGCAGTGAGCACAGTGCATTGTAAAATGCAGAGATTTCTGATATGAGCGAGTGGTAGCAGGGACCAGCCTGGGCGGACGACTGGAATCGAGGAATCTCATCAGCCACCTTCAAAGAAAAGAAAGCCTCCGTGTCGGAAATATAATCCAGAATAACAATATCATCCAGGGGGTGGCTCGGCGGGCATGCAGGACCGACGCGACCCTCGGCCGGTCGCCGGGGAATGGCACGGGAGTTCGGTGCAGGGCGATTCGTATCACGGTTTTCGGAGTGAGATGATTCCGCAGCTCATCTATGGCTTGCCGGATGTAAAGTAAGGCCGCTTCCAGTCATCACGGCTGGGCCGTGTGCTGGCCCGTGCCCTATCAGAGCACCCGATTTGGGTTATGACACATCGCTTCAGGTCGTCACCCCCACCCCGCACCACAGAGTCTATAAAAGGACAGTTTGCGGGGCTGTCTGCGTTCCTGTCTGCTCGCTCCTGCTGGTTCCTGCTCGTCCTGCTCTTCTCTTGACTCTGCATTCTTCACCGCCTCGTCGCTGGATCCACCAAAAATCCCCCCTCACGCCTGACAGTCGCGCCCCTCCTCTGGATCGGCGCAGACGCTTAGCTGCATGACACGCCACAAAGCAGGAGACAATGCGTGAACTGTCAGGGAGGGATCGTCCCATGGAACATCCCCCCAAAACATACTGGGTGGCACGGTCATTCAATCGTGCAAGGTATTACGAGACCGTTAGCCTCATCTCCTCAACTTTTTCTTCTCATTAATTCTTCTTCATCGTGTGTGTGTGTGTGTGTGTGTGTGTGTGTGTGTGTGTGTGTGTGTGTGTGTGTGTGTGTGTGTGTGTGTGTGTGTGTGTGTGTGTGTGTGTGTGTGTGTGTGTGTGTGTGTGTCAGTCATGGCGCCTGTCCTCACTTAAGTTAAGATTGCAGAAGGTATATCGGGATAACTCTGCTCTGTTTGCTTTTGTAAGTTGCTTGTTTTATTGTCGCACCTCACATTTCTTCCTATCTCGACTTACACACAACAAAAAACTACTTTCACTGTGCCACTTATTTTTCCTCGCCTGCCTGTAATAAATCCTTTTTTAGAAATGTTCCCATCTCGCTTTTGTCTTTTCATTCATTGATCCAGCATGGTCCGTATCCTAGCTTAGCCGGGACTTTATTCCCAACGATCCGTTCCTTTTAGCCGGTATGTCCTTGGCAGTGTCGCTCGGCTGCATCTGATCCAGTGAAGTGATCAGGTTCAGACAAGGTGTACAGAGGGCGTGTCCCCAGATAATTAGATCACGTGATTATTTTTAGGAAACTGGATAAACTGTAGACGGAGGACCATAAGTCAAGTGGTTGAGTTATTGGCACTCACGGTGGGTTCGCGTCACGGAATTATCCGTGTGCGACAGCCTGCGATTCTGGGGAGTCTGGTGGGAACCTGAGATAGTACATTTATATGAACTATTTTGACCCAATATATATATATATATATATATATATATATATATATATATATTTTTTTTTTTTGGACAAAAAAAACATTTTTACAAAATCAATTTTTTGTTGTTGGAGCCTAAAGCACTTCCCTACACCCACGAAGGAATGAGGTCAGGGATCATATAATATTACCTTTCACACAGCTACAAAGACTTAGGCACTATAGAGTGATTAAAAAAACAAAAAAATCCAAAAAACAATTGAACTTTGTTTTTGCCCCGTTCATTGGTAACACTGATTCGCCAACACTGCACTCACGGTTTTGCTTGGCCATAATAAGTACTTGGGTGTGCGTCGAGGGAGCAGACCTTGGTTGAGATCATTAGGTCACCAACAGGTAACAAAATGTACCTTTGTAAAAATGTAAAAAAAATGCAAAAAAAAGACCCTTTCAGATAAAGTTATCTCAAATGGCATCCACGGTTGCTAACAACCTGCCGGGCAATGGAGTTATCCATGGCTGGCGGCCTCAGGTTTAAAGTGAGAGTGGTGGGTCCAGTGACTACCCTGTGGACCTCGTCTGTATTTGAATCCCAACCTGTAACAATATATACATTTACATGCACAATATATATTTACATGTTTATGTTTATGTTTATGTTTATATATATATATATATATATATATATATATATATATATATATATATATATATATATATATATGTATGTATATATATATATATATATATATATATATGTATATATATATATATATATATATATATATGTATGTATATATATATATATATATATATGTATGTATGTATATATATATATGTATATATATGTATGTATATGTATATATATATATATATGTATATATATGTATATATATGTATGTATATGTATATATATGTATGTGTATATATATATATATATATATATATGTGTATATATATATATATATATATATATATATATATATATATATATATATATATATATATATATATATATATATATATATCCCACCTGTTTTACGTTTTACATTCAACCCATTTTATATATGTTGACCTTTTGCCCTCTATAGTTCTACTCTTCCAAAGCAAAAAATTATGCATACCATAATGCCTTCATTCCTAATTTATGATGTAACCTGATAGTAAAACAAGGTATTGTATTATTGAAGCACATGTTTGAGTTATTCACCATCTTGTACACCATGACAATAATATATGCACGCTTGCACAATAAACTGTGGTTCGCTGCACGGTTGAGCTCCAACGCGCTTGTGTGACTTGCGTGATCTCACACCTGCATTCCCACTTTGTGGAAGCCTCAAGCTGCTAGTGCGGGAGGGGTAGAGAGATGAACTCATGTGCAGACGGGTGCAAGGAGAGCGGTGTTGAGGCGACACGCGCTTTGTGGAAGCGGGGGAGGGGAGTGGAGGCAATGGAGCAGTAATGAAGGGGGAGGGCTGGTTCAGGTTGAGGGAGATGCTTTCGCACAGAGACAAACTGTGCTGGTGCGTCTCGTGGGGCTACCAGCACCGATGTTCTCTTATCTTGGGCACAGTGTTGATGTTCCGACCGTGGACGAATACCGACAGGTAATTCAGCATCATGACCCTCACGCGGCTTGTGGTCCTGCCAGAGCGAGGATCATCACTGAGACTTCCCACATGTTTATGGAGACTACAAGCACATGTCATCAAGCTCAAGTGGATCGCAGTACGTATAGCTCTCGAGGCGTTTGAGCGATGCAATCAGTTTGGCTTCGTGAGCGCATCTTCAGCAATGATTGCTTAGGTCGAGTGATGGCCCTGCGGAGGCTCAGTGGCCTTACGAGGGCCACCATTTCACCATATAAGTGACGGCACGCATGAGGACGCTGACATGAACAGACGTGCGTCCCACTCCAGCCGTTCCCTGCCCGAGGAGCCGCCGTTGTCCACCAGAAACAACGGAAAAGGTCTTGGCCGGCGAGCGCGCATCAACGTCGGCGGAGTGAGGCACGAAGTCCTGTGGCGCACGTTGGAGCGGTTACCACACACACGTCTCGGCCATCTGCGTGGTTGTCAATCTCGTCAAGATCTCATGGAACTTTGTGACGACCATGACCCCGAGGACAACGAGTACTTCTTCGACCGGCATTCGGGAGCCTTCTCGGCGATTCTGAATTTTTACCGCACGGGCAAACTTCACATGATGGAGGAGATGTGTGCATTGTCCTTCAGTCAAGAGCTCGAATACTGGGACGTCGATGAGATCTACTTGGAGTCGTGCTGCCAAGCCCGCTACCACCAGAAGAAAGAGCAGATGAATGAGGAGCTGAGGCGAGAAGCGGAGACCATCCGAGACAGGGAAGCTGAAGACTTTGAGAGCGGATGCTGCCCCAACAGGCGCCGAAAACTGTGGGATCTGCTGGAGAAGCCAAACTCTTCCCCAGCGGCAAAGGTATGTACTCGACTGTCTATGTGTATGTATGTACGTATGCATGTGTATGTGTGTATGTATATATATATATATATATATATATATATATATATATATATATATATATATACATATAACTGATTAAAGTACATGAGGGTATGGAAGCTTTCACCATCATTAAAACAAAGTTCACCTGGATATATATATATATATATATATATATATATATATATATATATATATATATATATATATATATATATATATATATATATATATATATATATATATATATATATATGTATATATATATATATATATATATATATATATGTATATATATATATACATATATACATATACATGCATGTACATATGTTTATATGTATCTTCTTATTCTTCTTCTTTCGGCTGCTCCCATTAGGGTTCGCCACAGCGGATCATCCGTGATGATCCGCATAGTGATTTGGCACATGTTTTACACCGGATGCCCTTCCTGACGCAACCCTGGTCGCCTCTTGCGACACAGGGATATGGTACACCTATTTTAACCGGGGTATACACCAGCCCAGTACACTGGTACTCACCTCGCCGACCTCGGAAGGATGACAGGCTGAGTCAACCCCCTAGTGTATTAATTCAGTGGCCCAACTGGGCTTGAACTCAGGACCTTTTGGATCCCAAGCTGCTACCCTAACCACTATGCCAACACCAGGCTCACATATGTTTATATGTATAAACATATGTATATATGTGTATTAATAAAGCCTGGTGTTGGCGCAGTGGTTAGGGCACTGGCTTGGGATCCAAAAGGTCCTGAGTTCAAGTCCCATTGGGTCACTGAATTAATACACCAGGGGGTTGACTCAGCCTGTCATCCTTCCGAGGTCGGCGAAATGAGTACCAGTGTACTGGGCCAGTGTATACCCCGGTTAAAATAGGTGTACCATATCCCTGTGTCGTAAGAGGCGACCAGGGTTGCGTCAGGAAGGGCATCCGGCGTAAAACATGTGCCAAATCACTATGCGGATCATACGGATGATCCGCTGTGGCGACCCCTAATGGGAGCAGCCGAAAGAAGAAGAATAAGAAGATACATATAAACATATGTACATGCATGTATATGTATGTGTATATATATATATATATATATATATATATATATATATATATATATATATATATATATATATATATATCCATACAGGGGGCTGGAAAAGTAGGTATACAGTAAGGATTATACCAGTATTACCAGTGTTATAATAGTGGTGCTCAGATTCATTTAATACTCGAATTCATGAAAATCATTATTACCATTTTTAATATATTTATTTTCGTAATTTTTTCTGTAATACATCTTTTATTTGCAGGTAAAGTGGAAATTTAACGATGGCTAGTAATTTAACGGACGAGGAGCGTAGTACTGTACTGTATAGTGTATACATTATTGTATCCCTACTTTTGCAGTCCCGTATATATATATATATATATATATATATATATATATATATATATATATATATATATATATATATATATATATAGGCATGTGCCACTTAACGACGGGCTTCCGTTCTGAGAAATACGTCGTTGTGCGAACATCATATTTTATTTATTTTTTTCATTTTCATTTTCGAACATCGAACTTACACAAACCAAGACACCGAGGCTATATGGTGTAGCCTATAGCTCCTCAGCTACAAACCTGTACAGCATGCTACTGTGCTGAATACTGTCGGCAATTGTCACACACATCCAAGAGATACGGAAGATGCGTTAGTTTTACCTTTGTGCTGTTCATGACGGCCATGTGTGTTGTTAGCGGCTGCTTAGAATCTCCTCTCGCATCGATTATAGAAAGGTGAATAATTAGCCTTTGGATTTTATAAATACGTTATCATTGCATCGATGTTATAATTTACAAATGAATAAACGAGCACCTCGCAATTGTGTGATATATTTTCGGAAGTGTGCGATTGTTTTGACAACATAAAAAGCTTCACTAAAAAAAAATTTGCGATTTAATTTCGACTAAGAACAACGATTTATTCGCGGAATTCTTCAATTCAAAGGTAATTTACTTGCTCGAAGGTGAACGTGCAAACATTGGTTCAGTTTGAAAGCCGATCTCCTTGAATCCCGATTTTGCACGATCCTGTTTTTTTTCGGGATGACATTTTATGGACCTCAACGATTGCATTATAACAGGGCCACACTGTCGTTTATTATCATTATGAGGTATTATGTACTGTAAATAATTGTATGTGCTATTTTTATACGACTGGCAGCGCTCCGTCGGCGACATCACTCGGCGATAGGAATTTTTCAGCTCCATTATAATGGAGCTGGCAGATCCGTCGTATATGTGATTATGGGACCACCGTCGTATCTGCGATCCGTCGTTGCCCGAAACGTCGTTCTGCGGCACATGACTATATATATATGTGTATATATATAAATATATATATATATGTATATATATATATATATATATATATATATATATATATATATATATATATATGTATATATATATATATATATATGTGTATATATATGTATGTGTATATATATATATATGTATATATATATATATATATATGTATATGTATATATATATGTACATATATGTATATGTATATATATATGTATATGTATATATATATGTACGTATATATATATGTATATATATATGTATATATGTACATATATATGTATATATATATGTGCGTATATATAGTGTATATATATATATATATATATATATATATATATATATATATATATATATATATATATATATATATATATATATACAGGGTGTCCCAAAAAATATACAACTTTTCATCTGCAAAGAGGATGGTCATAACTTATATTTTTTTAAATGTATATGGCTGGATAGAAAGCTGAAAGGTTGAAGTTTATTGTACCAATGTCAAAATTGTCGTTTTCTTTTAGACCACATGTTCGACGTAGGCTCCGCGTTGTCCGATCACTGCCTGCAAATGCGTTGTCATGTTCTCCATCACTTTGGGAAACGTTTCCTGAGGAATGTTCTGGATTTCTCAGTGGATGTTTTCCTTCAGCTGATCAAGAGTCTGAGGCCTAGGGTTTCCATAGATCCTGTCCTTGAGATACCCCACAAGAAGAAGTCTGGAGGAGTAAGGTCAGGGGAATACGGTGGCCACT
Source organism: Eptatretus burgeri (assembly GCF_056783735.1). NCBI lineage: Eukaryota > Metazoa > Chordata > Myxini > Myxiniformes > Myxinidae > Eptatretus > Eptatretus burgeri. The sequence goes on from NC_140971.1 coordinate 72,659,891, forward strand.
CAACTTCTTCGTAGAGGGAGATAAAGCGGCCCTCAAAATGTTGGTTGAGAAAACGCCTTGTTTCCCTGGCTGTATGGGGCGGGGCCCCATCCTGCTGGCACCACTGGGTTCTCATCTGGATCAGGTTGTTTCTCCTACGGGCCTGAGTACGTAGCTCAGGCAGATAGAATTCCTGAATCATTTCGCGTTAGTTCCTCTGGTTTACCGTGCAAGTGCGTCCCTGGTCATCTTCAAAGAAGTAGGGACTAATTATCACACACCAACCAACCGCCACCCACATGGTGACGTTGAGAACAGATCGAGGCACCAGTTCAGTTGATGCATTACCAGTATTTTCAGTTCCCCAGTACCGAAAGTTTTACTTGTTTACCTCCCCGGACAAGTGAGCATGGCATTCGTCCATCATGTGAAGATTTTTGAGGAAGTCTGCATCTTCCTCCAACTTTCCTGAGAACCGATTTGCAAAGTCTAGTCGTTTGCGTTTCTGTTGATCAGTAAGCACCGTTTCCATTTGAATTTTGCATGGAAGGCATGAATGTGTTGGCGAAGGATCCTCTGAACGGTGCTCTTATGAATGTTTGTCTCGGCAGAAAGTCGTCGAATCGATTTTTTTGGACTCTGAACGACCGCCTGTCTCACCATTTCCACATTTTCTTCACTCCGACCTGTCCTCTTCCGACCACTGTGACCTTTGTGAAGGTCACAGATGGTTCCCACATTGGTAAACTTTGCGATGGTGTACTTTATTGTCCGAAGGTTTGGTGTATGGCGCAAGTGGATACCGAAATGTGTCGAGTAAAGACGTTGCACCTGTATAACACTTTTCGTCTGGTGCCAAAGTTCAACAATTTTCGTCCGTTGTTGTACAGTCAGTCTTGGCATTTTTCTGGTGCTTGCTTGGTATCAAAATATACTTCAGGGTCTCTGCAACAAGAAACGAAGCATTAGTGACAAAATTACTGCTTTGTTCGGATCAAACGAAGCATTTTAAAAGTTGTATTTTTTTGGGACACCCTATATATGTATCTATGTATGTTTGTATGTATGTGTATATATATATATATATATATATATATATATATATATATATATATATATATATATATATATATATATATATCAAGGGGAACAGGGTGATGTTGGGTCCTCATGCTTGATGGGTTTCCGCAAATGGCAGGATATTTCAGAAGCTCAAAATATTTTTTTCAAAATTCTCCAGGACAAAGTCCGAATTTACGTTTGATGTTTTCGTCACAGAGAGGTCACATGCTCTGCGGGTTGCCAATCTACCACAACAAAACCAGGTTTGTTTTGGGGATATTTTTTTACTGCAGTCGTGACAAGGTGACAGGTGTGCTTTCTTAAACATATAATACTGTATACTCGTGGGTACCCCTGCCCTCCAGGCAGGAGTGTCCTCAGCCCACTGGTACAACACAATGAAGAAATCACCGAAATAAAACACCGACGGAAAATACCAAAAAACATTTGAAGAAAAAAACAATTTTTTTAGTGTATATCACGGACAACTATGGACTCCCTGAGTATACCCTGAAATGTTGGTGTCGATCGGTCCAAGTGTGTCGGATTAGTTACAGGACATACAGATATAGACAATGCTGTTTTTACCTCCACCACTGAAGGTGGGCGGAGGTGTTGTTTTCATGCATCGCCTGTCTGTCTGTCTGTCTTGTTTTTTACTTGAAAAATCGAACATTTTTCATGTGTATTGGTCAGTCGATTATGTTATTCCGTCTCTTTGTTTTTCTGTCTCTCGCCTTCAGGTCACAATTCTAAATTGATCGTCATGAAACTTTACCAAGCTCCAGAGGTAGTCTTAACTGAGAAGCCTATTGATTTTGATGTCAAAGGTCAAGGGTCATCTTGAGGTCAAATTTCTAAAATCGTCATTTTTCATCCGGTTGACTTGAAATTTGAACAAGATTTGCATGTTGCGTCACTGGATTGGGAAACCAACAGTTTTTGAGGTCAAAAGATCAAAGGTCAACTCAAGCTCAAACTTCTAAAATCATCAGTTTTCATTTGAACAGTCATCAATTTACATCCTATTAATTTGAAAGTTGAATAGGATGAACACAATCCATCACTGAATTTGTATACCTGGTGTTGGCTTAATGGTGAAGGTGGTGGGCTTGGGATCTAAGGGTCCTGACTTCAAATCCCACTCGGCTGTTGAATTAATTCCAGGTGGGGTTGACTCTGCCTGCCATCCTTCTGAGGTCAGCAAAATGAGTGCTGGCTTGCTGGTAAACTGTGTCAGAGTGGTGACCTGTCCAGGATTGTTCCCAATAGCCAAGGAGACTGCTTTTGCAGCACGGACGCTTTGCATAAAGTGTGGTCCCGATGGATGTATCACTGAATTTTGAAAGCAACTATTTTTGAGGTGAAAAGATCAAAGGTTAACTCAA
>NC_140971.1:72667319-72699819 GCF_056783735.1 Eptatretus burgeri
ATCTTACTGCGAGGTTGATTTGGTCCTGGAAAATATCCTTGATATCCTGACAACTTATCCAGTATCCTTGTAGCTCAGCAACGCACGACGAGGGTCGCCCATTCCCAATCAGAAAAGCTATCGAAGAGATTCACAGGTTTTATTTCGACAGAGTAGTGGAGTTCGTTAACACAAGCTCCAGCAGCAGCTGCTTAATTTTAAAAAAACATTCACAGAGAAGTTTCATTTCGAAACAGAAGACTCCATAGCACATTCACATTGAGCTCGCGTGGCGATGCGCTATCATGACCCCGCGGTCTGGGTTGCGACCCTTTCAAGGTGAGGAAACAACTACGCACGATGTGCACTTGAGGATGCACCTTCTCTTGTCCTGATGGTCTATCTTGAGTCAAAGGAGTTTGGTGTCCCATTTTACCAAGTCTCATGTTCCAACGTCAATGTTTCCATTTTACAAAATGGAACCATGTCCACTGAAGCAGGTATCTTAATGCGAACAAAACAAAGAATTTAACAATGCGAAGCACGATGAGGTATTTGCCTGGATCGAGGCAATACCTTTCAGACACTGGAGGCTCCACGGTATATTATAGTGTATCTGCATGTGAAAAAACACACACACACACACACACACACACACACACACACACACACACACACACACACACACACACACACACACACACACACACACACACACACACACACACACTACCCTCCTCATTTTGGGCAAGGTTTAAACGCCTTTTGGAAGAGGTAGGTGTCTTTCTGTGGCCAATATACGAGGTACATGTGCTGCACTGTTTCATCCTAAAATAGTGTTTACGTTTGTCGAAGTTTACTAACTTTAAAAACAGTTCTCAGTAATCGAAGATGCCAAAGAAAAGGTCCTAATTTGTTGCAGCTTCTCCAGTCTTATTCTGTTGCCTCTTATGCCCCAGTGTATCTAAAAGTTCCATCTCAGAGTTCTTGACAGCGGTTAGTACTCAGCCGTAAGGTGCGTTTCGGTCACAACCGATTGTTTCACCGTTTTCAACATTAATGCAGAAAGATTGACGTCATACTTGGCACAAGTGTTGCTGATATAAAATAACAATCGTTTTTTGCAAAAATTCAGGTGCTTTGTTGACAGCTCAACAAATTTGTAATATGGCAGCTTGGTTTTGTGGGGGTGCAATTATGCTGCTGATGCAGTGCCCCTATACCAGTACACTGGTCTGGTGCTCACTTCATTGACCTCAGAAGGATGACAGGCTGAGTCAACCCCACCTGGTGGTAATTCAGTGGCCAACAGGGCTTAAACTTCAGACCCTAAGATCCCAAGCGAGCCACCCTAACCACTAAGCCAACACCAGGTGTATTCTGTTAATGAAACTTCAACAGGTGAACATCAAGGGGCTACCACTCAAAAGAAGCAGTGTGCATGTGCAAAGGTTTTCATCATCGCTGGTTTTGGACTCGTCCAACTTTAATAGACAGCCGTAACTTATCCGAGTTGAAGCAACACCGAGGAGACGACAAAGTTTGTGTCTCCACTTGCAAGGCTGAAACGTGAGGCAGATGTCATCACTCTATAGTTGCTGTGTGCTAAAGTTGGCAAACTTTGTGTGGAGAGAGTCACAAAGCAACGATGGACAAAAATAAATCGTTATTTGATAGCTACATAATATTGATAAATGAGTCAAGGTAAATTTCACTAATAAGGAGTTTCAGCATCGCAATGGACAGGACCAACAAACTTCAACAACTCACACATAAAGTAAGTGTCGATGACAGGAACCATGTCTGCACAAACAGGAACCATATCGGTTGGGTGCAGGAATATGCATCACCTCCACCCCCCCCCCTTCGGACTTTGCACATGTTTCAGTTTCACTTTTACACAAATTGATATTTTCGCCCTAATTTTAATCACCAAATGATGGAGAGATACAGCTCTTATATCCATTTTGCCAGTGTATACAGTACCTCAATCCATACAGGACCAACCACCTTGTTGTCAGTGGTGATGCATGTGTGTACACCATGTGACTATGGGTGTCGATTGGTGGGGGACGGGGGGACATGTCCCCCCACTTTTTATCAAGGGGGGGGGACAACATATCGATTGCCCCCCCCCCCACTTTTTTTCATTGAACGTAAGTTACGTAACACAAAACGAGCTTCTCTAGTACAACCAGTCCGAGATGCTCCTCAAATACAAGAATAAATTTTAAAATCTCTCTTTAATTCCAGCAATCTCTGTGTGCATGTTTGTCTGTCGGCATGTTTGTCTGCGACCGCTGTTTCTCGACAACCACTGGTCCGATCTACTTGAAACTTGCCAGGTATATTGCTGGGGACCCGAGGATGTGCCTTTTCAAGGTTTGATATTAATCGGACAAGTGGTTCCCAAGTTATGGTCTCCGTACTCGCAAGCCGTTCGCATCTGCTTTGGCTTTGGGAGTTGGACCAAACCATTTCATGTAAATAGAGGGGGTGGGGTTGCCCAATGCAGAGCCTCTCTGGATCTTTACTTTTTGCCAAAAACAACAAAAGAAAAAGAACCGTTAGTTTTATTGGTCTATTATAGTTCTACTAAAGATGATAGGTTAACAATTCAACACTGAGAATCCGTGCTTCCCAAGCCATGGTCTCCCACCGGCCAAGCGTCCATAGCGACGTCGCTTTTTGATCCTTCCATGTCGGCTCTTCCTATCATTGCGAAGCAGAATTCACCAAGTGTTGGATTGTTCACCCACTAACAGGGAACGTGACCTGGACATTTTGAGGTATGTTGGGACGTTTTCGGACTTTGTATCGTCATTTTATGTGTTTAAAGAAATCGCGGCTTCATGGCCCAGAGCGCCACTCCTCAGATAGTGTTAGGCCGCAATGGCTCGGGGCCCCTTTAGCGACCAAAATAGTATATTTCACCTTTCTAACTTATATCGCCGGATGCCTGATATTACCTGCACGATGATGTGTGTGTTTAATTATTGTGACTTTGCACCGTCGAGTTATAAGCCAATAAAATATTTTGCAGTCTGGTATGCTGATTGAGATGGTGGAGCTTGTGCAGGATGACGCGGTTTCACTCTACCGGCTCGCACAAACGAACGGAAAGATATTTTGTTATTCTGTTTTCATATTTCGTAGTCGATAACAGTGGCCTAAATCCCAACGTTGAAAACCGGGTGAAAATCGAAGGAAAGTGGGTATTTTGGCGACTAAATTAGCTTTGAATACTTGGGAAACATAAAATAAAATGCGCCGATTCACTCACTTTTGCGGCGTTTAATGTAAATAATTTTTTCATGGGTACTTGGACTTAGGGGAGGTATAGACCTACAAAACGAGAGGTATCATTTGGTCGTCGGACTTATGAGGATTAAATTATAGATTTTAAAAGGTAGCTGTTGAAAAATATGCAAAATTCACCTAAGCGGTTCGGACAAACGAACAGAAAATTATTTTTGAATTCTGTTCTCGGATTATACAGTATCCTTTGGGTAGTAATGAGATTACCTCGACAATCCGATTTTAAAAGGCTTAGGCTTAGTAGCTTAGCCGCAGCTTGCAATTTTTACTTGGAAAAATAACGTTCCGGAAGGAATTTCTCTTCCGCTATCATCCGAAAAATTTTCCGTTTACACGAGGACAAAGACGAAGGACAGACCGACAGAATAAGGTGTCTCATTAAACTGTGCGATTTAGAATGACTAGTTCGTGCCCGTAAAAAAAATAATAATAATAAAAAAAATATTCAAACCGCGAGCAAGAAACAACAACCACACAGGCCGTTTCTTCGCTCTCGCGTGCCCGTACGTGCATTGCCCGGAAGTTCACATATCGCAGTTATGATTATTCACAATTTAGTTTTAATGGCCAATTATTCAATCAGCGCCAACGTATTTTGCCTTTTCTCAATGTCGTCGCAAGGAAAAACAAAAAGAGAAGAGAAGAGAGGAACAAAAAAAATTTACTTCCTGGTTCGGAGCACACCAGCTCACTCTGATGTGACCAAAATTTATGCACCGTCTTATATGAAAACGATCATAACTTGGGGCATAGTGTTTATCTATAAATGCGCATAACAAATCGAGAAATTATTAGAATACACGAAGTCATCACTCTCCGGAAGCCCGTACGTTGTAACCTGTAATGGGGAACGCGGCTGAGCTTCCCTTCCCCCATCGGCCACGCCCACGCAACAACGTGTCTTGTCATTGGTTTGGTAAATAAATGGCCATAACTTGGGAACCACTTGTCCGATTAATATGAAACCTTGAAAAGGCACATCCTCAGGTCCCCAGCAATATGCCTGGCAAGTTTCAATCAGATCAGACCAGTGGTTGTCTAGAAACAGCAGTCACACACACACACACACACACACACACACACACACACACACACACACACACACACACACACACACACACACACACACACACAGATTGCTGGAATTATAGATAGATTAAATTAGAGATTTTAAATGCAGCGTTGAAAATAAAATAAAGAGGATTGTCAGCTTCTTCAACATGTCGACCCCGCAACGGTTCTGGGCCCCTTTAGTGACCAAAATGGTTTATTTCACCTTTCTAACTTATATCGCACTATACTTAAACAAAACGTACGGGCACGCACTATACTTAAACAAAGGCACGCGGTTTCAAAGTTGTTGTTTTTTTTGGTGGGTTTTTTTTGCACGTACGGGCACGCATGTACGGACACGCACGTACGGGCACGCACTAGTGGAAATGATGAACGTATTTACAAATCAACAATCTATGTACAATAATTGGAAAGAAGAGAGTGCACGTCCGGACGGCAACAGATCTTAATCCCTCGTCTCCTGGTCTCGTGGTTTGTGAGAGGTAAAGAATTACATAAATGTTCACATTACAACTGATTTTAGCTCATTCCTTTGGTGAACCCTTTTGATTGCATGCAAATCAAGAACACAATCTTTGACGATGACGCTATGAGTGTTTAAAGTTCATATCAACTATGAACCAACAATATCATAATTATCTCACAAAACTTTAGCTCATTGGTTAATGAAATGCAGATTAAATAAAATGATGAATATTAATAATCCCAGGTAATAAAATACCAGGGTATCTGACCCCAAAGGGGCTGTCACACCTTAACGATTTAGCCAGCGTATGCCGATTTATGAAAAATTTGTCTAAAAAGCTGGCACACGTCCAATACGTTATGGGTACGTTATGTGTATGTTAATAGCACGCTGAAAAACACTACCATAGGTCGTATTACACTGGTTTAAAAGGTACTTTTTCGTTGTCCAAAAAATTTTGCATGCTTGAAATTTTACGACGTACTCGGCGTTTGGCTCACACGTTCCGCTACGCTGGCCATGAGTTGTAGGCACGTTAATTGTATGTTACTTATAAGTCGAAACGCGTAGAAGTAACATTCGCGTACCCGAAACTTATTTCTAACCTATGAGTAACGTTTTGTAAGCACGCTACACGAACGTTGTTCACACTTCGCAACACGCTACTTGAAAGTTCCTCATACGTCGAAACACATCAAAGTAATGTTTAGGGTACCCGTGACTTTTTTTTATAACCTATGAATAACGTGCTTGGGAATTATTATGCTATGCATACGCTAGACTATCGTTGGGCATAGGTTGTGGACGACTAAAACATGATAAACAATCGTTGGTATAACTTATCTATAAGTTATCGAAGCGTTCTGTGTTCATTACTAGTACATTATGCATTTGTCAAAGTCGTTTTTAATACTTTAAAAAGTAAAACAAAGAAATATTTCATCGTGGGAATGAGGAAAAAAAATTAGCCGAAAAGAACATCGAACAATGGTGCAAAGTAGTCTCCCATTCGTGGACGATAAGAGGATCCATCATCACCCACACCCTCCCCATCACGCTCACATACTACTACTGACATAGACATACTACTACTACTACTACCAATGCTACTACTACAACTACTACTACTATTACTACTGTCACGCACACCAACTACTACTAATAGTATTACTACTACTGATACTACTGACATTGACATCTACTCAACATGGAGTCTGGAACAATGATGGGTTCCTCGTGTGAAGCCCATTTGTATATACCATTTCCCCTTAACGCTGCCAATACGCCATTACATGGTAGATGTAAGTTTGAAACACGTTCAGTAAGTGCTGTGGTCGTCCAGAAGACATCAATGTAATTCGTCTACATACGACAATGTGCGTTTTAGATACGTGACAAATATGTTCATAGCATGTTACTCAAAGGTTAGAAGCACGTTATACTTAGGTTCAAAGCATGCGCATAGGTTAAACGCACGTTCCTCATAGGTTCATAGCACGCTAGTCATTGGTTCAAGGCAAGTTACAAATAGGTTCAATGCACGTTAAACATAGGTTCAGAGCACGCTACTCATAGGTTAAAAGGACATTACCCATTGGTTGAAAATTAGGTTGCGGGTATGTTAAATATTACCTTGACGTGTTTCGACTTGTGAGTAACCTACAAGTAACGTGTGTCCGTCGTGTGTGAACGATCGCGGAGCGTGCCAGGAACATATGAAAACGCATGCGGAACATGTTAGCCATACGCCGAGTACGTCGTAAAATTTTCAGCATGCTTGAAATTTCACGACGTATTACACGTACCACGTAATATGACAGCGTACTTCATTGTTTTCCAGCCTACTCTTAACGTATACACAACTTACCCATTCCGTATTTGGCATGTGCCTAGCGTTTTAGACACATTTTTCATAGGCCGGCATACGCTGGCTAAATCGTCAAGGTGTGACTGCGATGTTGACACTTCAAATTCTCAGCCGGTTATGATTTAAATCGGCGTCCGGCAGGTTCTTAACAGGCTACGCCACGAGTTCGCCGGCGATACGTTTAGGGCGCTATGCGTAAGTTAAACTATCATTGGGCATAGGTTGTGAACGCCGACAACAGGCTAAGCATTCGTTGGTAAAAGTTATCAATAACAGAACGAAACGTTCTGTGCCCGTTACTAATTTGTTCTGCATACGACCAACACATTATGAATACGCCCAAAACTTAAAAAAAAAAAATCAAAATTTCAGCATATGCCAACGTTTTACATACATTTTTATACGTTGCCATTGCTGGCTAAAAGGTCAAGGTGTGACAGGGCCCTAACCAAAGGTCATAAGCGCGTAGTCGGGAACTAAGCGAGTAATGGAATGCTAAATTGGGAGCTCAGATGCTAAATTAACAACTGAACTCGTATCGGCGCTCTTTTAGTAATACATGTGCTACGCAAAGCTTATCACATGTCAACATTGTGCCTGGAGGTATAGTGACCTAGCCAAAAGTATGTTGACCTTAAAAATGCCCTGTTACGAAAAAACAACCCTTATAATTCACATGTCAAAATTTATTCAAATGAAATGTAATTCCCTTCTCGTTTCATAGAGGATATGGATATCAGAAAGTTTTTCGTGACAGCATCAAGTAGCACATCCCCGACCACTCTCCTGGAGCAATCAAGTTCTCAGGAAAAGGTGGACGATTCAAAGGAGAAGATAGCAGAAAAGGGTGCATGTGCGAGTACTCGGTCTAATTTCCCAGATCAGCCTTTTCAACCTCATGATGTCAGTTGTATCCCAGTCCAAATACTGCCAAACCGAAAGTTGAAGTTTCAACAACAGTGGTTCAAAGATTTTCCGTGGCTTCATTTTGATCAGAGCATTGGCGGTGTACTCTGTCACACCTGTACGGACGCTTCTCGTGAAAAACTTACCGAACTTGCCCGCTGTGCAGAAGACGCATTTGTCTCAAAGGGCTTTCGGAACTGGAAAAAGGCTACAGAAAAATTCAGACAACACGAACGATCAAACACACATAGGCTTGCCTCTGAAAATCTGAAATGTCGCAGAAGTCAACCTGGTGTCCATGTGCAGCTGAGCAGCAAACTGCTGGAAGAGCAAAGATCTGCACGGTCATCACTTCTGAAGATTATCACCTCACTGCAATATTTAGCCCGACAAGGTTTTGCAATTCGTGGGAAGGATGCCTCTGAAGGGAATTTCAAAATGCTCTTACAGTTGCGGGCCGAGGATGATGTAAACCTCAAGACGTGGCTGTCAAGGAAGACGACGTTCACAAGTGGAGAAATTCAAAACGAAATTCTATAGTTGATGAGTCATGCCATCCTCAGAAATATCTGCAGTAACATGAATGAAATGTCCACTCAGTTCGGACTCGTAACTGATGGAACACAAGATATTCAGGGTAATGAGCAGGAGTCGGTGTGTGTGTTCGCTATGTGACGGATTCCTTTGATGTTCAAGAAGATCTCATCGGCCTCGACCAAGTATCGTCAACAACAGGAGTATCACTTTGTAAGATGCTTCAGGATGTCCTAATTCGGTGTCAACTCCCTATTGAACACCTTAGAGCGCAGACTTACGTTGGGGCAAGCAACATGTCCGGAAAGTACAAGGGCTGACAAGCACAGCTAAAAAACTCCAACCGCTGGCCAATTATGTTCACTGTGGAGCTCATGTCACCCAACTCATTACATCCAAAGCCCTACAAACTGCACCGTTCATAAGAGATGCCCTTGATTATGTCCAGGTACTCAGCAACATCTACAACAACTCTGGAAAATTCAAGCATCTGTACTTGAATATCCACGCTGACGATGCTGACACTCCTTGCCCTACACGCCTGAGGACAATTTGCCCGACGCGTTGAATAACTCGTTCTCCTGCCGTGAAATTGATATTGGATAACTATGAAGCGGTACTGGATGCCCTTCAATAAGCAAGTGATGACTTTGGTACGAACACGGCATCGCGAGCCAACGGTATTCGAAGCTGTCTTTCATCAGGAAAGTGTGTTCTCGGTCTCTTTGCATCATTGCCCGTTCTCCAAACCCTTGAATACCTCAATAAGGAACTTCAGGGTTCACAAGTTACTGTCTCTGGTATGCTTACTGCTGCAAAGGTAACTGCACAGAATCTCCAATCTCTCCGTACCGACCAGACGTTTAAGGAGGTTTTCGAAGCAGCACAGCAGAAGCTCCAGCAGTGCCAACTAGATCCAGTGATCCTCCCTCGTAAGCGCAAGCTTCTGAAGAGACTTGATGGAGGCACGCAGGAATACACTGCCAATTCTGCAGAGGAGGTATACAGAGTTGAATTTTTCAAAGTCGTTGACAGCGCATCCGAGAACTTGAACGAGTACTTCACATCAACCGACCTCATGGCGTATAGGGACTTGGGTGAAATGGTCCTGTCTGGGTCATTCAAACCACAAATAGTCTGCAAATATCCTGAACTGTCGGATTCCCGAGAGCAAGAACTTGGCTTCTTTCCTAACCAGTTCAGTGGTTCATCTGTTGAGGATTACCGTAACATATTTGTAGTCATGGTGCCACAAGACCGTCGAATGTTCCCACAGGTAGAACGTTTGCTTAGGCTTCTATTGGTTTCCCCAGCAAGTTCATGCGAAGCTGAACGGTCATTCAGCGCACTCAGACGTATGAAGACTTGGTTACGTTCCACAATGACCCAACAACGCCTCAACCATCTCATGATCTGTCATGTTCACCGAGATCGTCTGACTGCACTTGACCCCCAAGACATTGCTACAAAGTTTTTAACTCGATCGGCAGACAAGAGGGTTCATATTTTTGGCACGTTTTAAGGCAAGTTGACCGTACTCGTGTAATATCAAATTGTATGTCAGTCTAGTTTTCAGTTTATGTTTAGTGAATCAGTTCAAGGGTCGTGAGAAGGAGGCTTGATTTTAAACAAATATATATATATATATATATATATATATATATATATATATATATTTCTTTGATCACAGTTGAAACTTTGAAATATGTATGATTAATGTTTAATTAATTTCGCTCCGTCTGCTTACATTTGATAAAAAGATTGTCGATAGATGGTCAGATTAATTTAAGGGATTTGTGTGATCAGAAGGCAGCATGTCAACGAGCGTATAAAATCAAGAATTTGCAAGGATATACTTGCTGTGTCCACGCCGGCACGAAGTGGGCTTCATGGTCTGGACATGCAATGTCCCCCCCCCCCCACTTTTCAAAAGCAATCGACGCCCATGCATGTGACAGGTTGTAGTGAGTAAACTGCAAGCATTATCAGGGGCTCAGCACTATCGGGTGGACTGCACCAGGATATGCGCGAGCAATTGTCCTCACAACACCCCTCGTTGAGCGCGTTGGTGGACTCGTCCACGCGATAGTACTGAGCACCTGCGAACTTGGTCAACGCTGTCTCCATAGGAATCAATTGTATGGATTTTATCATCGGCTCACTAACTTTGCTTTGAGACAAAATTAATGAGTGTCATGGAATGTCCGAAAAAGGGAAGATCACCGTCTTATACTTGCCTGTCAGTGCGACAGACCATACTGGAACTACAGATGAGGCACAACAGGGTTGACCTGCAGAATTGTCTTCATGTGGTATAATATGGAGACGGGTTTACAGTGAACAAAGTTCTGCTCCATATTGGATGCACCCTCCCTGGAGGCTCCCGTGAGGCTGAACACTCATTTTCTTACCTGCAGCGTCTGAAGACCTACCTAAGAGATTCCATGGGAAAAAAGTCGGATGACATCTGTGGCCCTCTGAACATACACCATGACTTCCCCATATCCCCACATGACGTGTGTGACATCTACATTCGGAAACACAAACGTCATCTTTTCCAAAATAGCATCATTTACGAGTAATAAAATAATTCACATTCTGCCATCCTATCTGATCTCTTTTGTGGAGAGAACCCTTGCCCTAAGCTTCGTAACCTCAGCGCATGGTGGTGTCGGGCTTTGCCCAGCACACAGTCGGTCATCACCATCATTTCCCACTACAGGTGTGCACACAGGCCTTTTTAACTGAGCATCAGATGAGCAAGTTTGCTGCTTTGGCCCATTAATCATTGTGAATCTGCTGGTGGTCCAGGGAAGAATGCAACAAACTGCAGAAAACTTTGAAGAATGCAGGAATTTTTATTTACAAAATTACTTTTAAAAATAATAAAAAAAGTGCAAAAGTGAAAAAAAGTGTTTTCAAAATTTCCTGGGGGAGCACCCCCAAACTGCCCTCCCTCCACCCCCCCCTGTTTGGCACTATTTTCTGTTGCACCCCCACCCCCCATCTTAAAATTACTGGATCCACCGCTGGTGCCCATTGATGAATTTATTTAAAATATGGGTGGTGAAACTCATTAAAGAGCACAAGAACACAATGGGGTAGGGTCAACAGACAAAGTGGGACAGAGGGAATCTATCTTGAAATGAACACATGGATGGATCACAGCATGAGGAATGTATTTCAAAAGTGAAAGGGAGGCAGAGTCTCAGTGGGTGTATAAAAGCTCAACGGTGGAAATGGGAGAGACCATGTGTTGGTGGTGACAGCAGGGTTGTATGCCTGGAGGAAAGAGCAGGAATCAACAGACCCAGGAAGGCTCCACGTGCAAAAGGAGAGGGGTGAGCGTTAGGCCAACACTTGGGGAGGGTAACATGGTAATGTTTCTCGTAGAATGTGATGGAGCAGGGATTGTGAATATTCAAATTTGATGTGGCCACTGCACAATGTCCCTTTTGGGTGGTAATCTGTTGTCCCAACCTCGAGAGATCCACTCAGTAACTCTCCCCTTTTAAATGCAGACCTTAACAAAAAAAATATATGAATGTTGGTTGCCTTGTGGATGAGGATACTGGACTGGCATCCCAGACATGTACCCAAGGCAAAAATGCTACAGTTCGATTCTGATATACTACATTTGTCTGCAGAGAATTACTACAGGAAAAGGAGTGCTATTTTTGCCTGAGTTGTTTGTTCAAATCCAGCTGAAAGCAGCGGTATTGAGAATTTGGATTCTCATCATATGGAAATTGAGCTAATCTTGGCAGAATTACAATGTAATCTCCCTGCCCTGAAGGATCTGGTCGACTTTACAGTTGATATCAGATCAGCAATAAAATGGTACTTTGGAGAGAGTTGTGTGCCCCAAGTCATCATATCCATAAAAAGCACCCTACAGAGATCCACTCATTCACTGACATTGCACTTGCAATAACTCCCAATAATAGACCTTCACCAAAATCTAATAAGCTTGTTCTTGTCACCGACTTAATTCATCCACCATATTTGGTCATAATCTGTCCACAACTTTTTTGAAATATCCTGCTATATATATATCGCTTTTGGCCCGATCTCTGAAAGGGGAAGAATCACTTAAAGAATAAATTCTAGGATCCTGATCCGAATCTGGATCCGGATCTTCACCAAAATCTATTCAATTAGTTGCTGTCACAAACCCAACCTGTCCACCAAGTTTCGTCAGGATCCATCTTTAACTTTTCGAGATACCCTACTCAAAAACAGACAAACAAGCAAACAAAGAAGAAAGATGTCGTGCATAGCACGATAATTGCGAAATCCAAGCAAACAGTAGTTGCCATGGAAACAGCAATTTGGTAATTTGGAAAATTTGACTGTTTACATGATCGAATGTTTTATGTTTTATGTTTTATGTTTTACATGATGGAATGTTGTGCGTAATAAATTTGGTTGATACATTTTCCAATTTCGGCCTAACAGGTGTTTTCCATGTGGATGGCCTTGATCATGACCTTGACCTTTGAGTAAATTTGACCAAACCTAGAGTCCCATCATCTCCCCTGATGAGGCTGAATCTTTGGGTCTCTCACTCTCTCACCGCAGGCAGGTCGGTGGTCTGTCTGTCTTCTACCATGTCCTCTCCGGGATTCCCCCCCCCCGTTGTTTCTGCGATTTGTCCCCACCACATTTCTGCAGAGCGCTCAAGGTCCACCAACAACTCCCTTCTGGTAAAACTACCAAAATCACGAATCACTGCTCCCCTTCACTCTTTCATTCCTCTTTTTTCCCACCTTTGGAATAAACTCCCACATTCTCTTCAATCCCATTCTTCCCTCCAGGCCTTCAAAACAGCAGTTCACCACCATCTCTTATCTTCCCCCATCCAAAACCTCGATCTTTTCTACCCCGTTAATCCACCCCATACCCACCTCCTTCAAATTCCCTGCTTTCCTTCCTGAAAGTCCCTGTAATATACCCCGAGTATATTACCCTGTGTTCTTACGTATATTACCCCCTTGTATACCCCGTGTTCCCCGCCCCATCCCTCTCCCTTCCACAGATCTCCAAATGTCTCTGTTACCCACTGTTTTGTCCTTCCCTGTCCATCCCCTCTTGTCTCCTGCCCCCCCCCCCCCTTGCTGTGCGTTGTGTGTTTGCTCTCATACGAGCCTCGTCAATGTATACAAAGAATAAATAAATAAATAAACCTAACTCCATACACAACACATTCGTACAAATAAGCCATGTACGTTTCAATTTGATATCTTGAAAAATTACTGAGGTATAGTAATACTACTTTCACAATAAGACCCAATTGAGTATAATGGTGTGACGTGTGAAATTGTCATCATTGAAACTGTTAACACGTCAAAAAGTCTAAATCGATTGTTCTGATTTTTGGTAAACCAGGTCTGAGACCCAATATGCAAATTCTGTTCAAATTTCAAGTTCATAGGATAGAAATTCAGTATTTCGTGACCTTGAGGTTTAACCTTTAGACCTCAAACGTTACGATTCAGTGACCCAACATGAAAACTGTTCAAATTTTAAGTCTATCGGATGAAGATTGATGATTTTATTTGACCTTGACCTTTGGCTCTTTTTGCTTTTAAACCCCCCAAAAAGAATATGCTTCTAGGTTTTGATTGGTTAACCAATTCAGCAACCCAGTATGCAATTTATCTTCAACACAGCAGAGTACTCACTCTCTGGGTGGATGTAGATTGCTCATTTCTTGCTGAAAAAACATATAATCTGTATATTGCAAGAAGACTTGAGATGTTTATGTGGTGTGCGTCAAAAGGGGTCTAATGGGTCCACATGTCTTAAGGGTCTCGGAGGTGTAAAGTTCTAAAGGGTCAAAGCACACCAAAGGGTCGATAGGGGTCTATAGTGGTCTCAAAGTGTCAAAAGGGGTCTAAAGGGTTCTAACGATCTTAAGGGTATTTTCCAACAGAAGTTATGGTATAAAAGGTCTTAAAAGTCAAGGGGTCAAAGGCGTCGACAGGATCTAAGTGATCTTCGAGGGTATAAACCCTTTCGGGCTATCCCACGATTTATTCTTATATCATTTTTTTGGTGATATCATTACCATCGCCGAAGGAGAAGGTATTGCATATGGGTCCGTTTGATACTTACGAAATCTAAAGATTTCGTAAGTATATTGATGACTTCCGTCCTGTGTTTGTGTGTTTGTTTGTTTGTTTGTGTGTGTGTGTGTGTGTGTGTGTGTGTGTGTGTGTGTGTGTGTGTGTGTGTGTGTGTGTGTGTGTGTGTGTGTGTGTGTGTGTGTGTGTGTTTGTGTGTTTGTTTGTAGGCACGGTAACTCGAGAATGGAAGAAGCTACCAATGTCAAATTACACCACGAATTTCAGGAGGGTGATGGCTAGCACTGATTAGATTTTGGTCAAAATTGGTCAAAGTTCATGTGGAAAAATTTTGTCTTCGGTTTTTGCGATCGCTTAGGACGCTTAACACTCGGTTGTCGAAATTCTGGTAAAATAGGATGTTTTAGAGACGTTTTATGATTGTATAAAAATATTTCACTCACCACGTCACGGCTCGTCACGTGGTGCAGCGCGCTCGAGCAGACGCGTCGTTGAGTCACGTAAAGGTTTTGCGTGTGCCCGCTGACGGTGTTTTCGATAAAGATGGTGTTTAAAAGTCATTTTTTATACCAATAAAGGTTATCGTCGCATGCCTGACTCAATAAGCCGTCGGATTATGTAAAGATTGTTGGTGGATGGCCGAATATTACGGTTTTGTGACTTTGATAAAATAATATTAAATAATTGCGTGGAGAAATGGAGATTTTTGCTTCGGTCGACGTTACGATTTTTGATGGTTTGGTACAGAATCATCGTAGAAACTTCTGGTTTGCATCGCTACCTTCTCAAGAGACAGCTTTTATTAGACAAGGTCAGAGGTCAAGTTGACGATTTCGTAAGTACCAGTCTATGACTGCTTGTTTGTTTGTTTGTTTGTCTTGTCTGGCTGTTTGTTTGTCTGCACAGAACTTTTGTGTTTATCTCCTCAACTGCCTGTCAGATTGAGATGAAATTTTCCCCAGAGGTGCGACTACTCATGTGGAATGTATTAATGATAATTACGACGTCATAGGTCACGTGGTGTGGTAACCATGTTGGAAAAACGGAAAAACGAAAAAAAATTTGGACCTCTGTATCTCTGAAACCGCATAATGGAAAAAATTGAAATTTGATACATTGCAAGTGCTCCTCATGGGGAATGTGATTTTTTTTACCATGTCATAGGTGCCTTCGTTATGACGTCATAATTGCAAATGTAGAACACTACATCCGATCAGTATGAACATTTTTGAGGGTAATATAGGGTTAAAATGGTCCATAAAAAAGAAAATTGAATGACGTCATCGGTCATGTCATTTGGCAGCAATCATGTTTTTGTTTTTTTTAAACCTTCAAAAATCTTCTTTGAAATGGCTGAACAGATCAAGCTGAAAATTTACACATATGACTGCCTATCCATGAGGAACAAAAGTTTCACATATATGACCTCATATGTCACATGGTTTGGCAGCCATATTGAATTTACCCAAAAACATAAAAATCTTCTTCAGAACAGCAAGTTAGATCGAGGGAAAACCACACAAATGTTCCTCGAGGTATATGTGCACAAGGTTGTTAAGGAATAATTAATAAGTCGCATGGTTTGGCAGCCATATTGTATTTTTAAAAATATTAAATTATGTTTTTTCTGGAACCGCTTATTCAATCAACGTCAAACTTCACATTTATGATCGATGTGGGGTTTTTCTCTTTTTTTGAATAAGGCTCACTTGGCTGTGCCTGGATGGGTTTGAGGGTAGAGGAATAGCAGCTGAAATGCAAATGCTATCCAGGTTCCTCCTGATCACTTCATCTTTTCTTTTTGCTTGTTCGGGTTCCTTATGATTACTCCAATCCAGGACTGTACCGATTTGGTCTTCCATTTGATGTTAATTTAATTTATATTAATCCCATTCTGAAGTCAGTTGAATAATCATTTTTAAAACGTCATGGGTCAGGGTCAGGTGTCCAATCAAAGCGGGTTGCATCAAAGCAGGACGTCTTGGTGCCCTGTCATCACTGCCAGCAGTTATAAAGTGGCAGTTCTAATTTTTTTTTTTTGCATACCTTGTCAAGGCTCGTATGAGAGCTAACACACAACGCACATCAAGGGGGGCATGAGACAAGAGGGGAGGGAGTGGGAAGGACAAAACAGTGGGGAACAGAAACATTAGGAGATCTGTAGAAGGGAGAGGGATGGGACGGGGAACATGGGTAATAGAAGATGGACATTACAGGGAATTTCAGGAAGGAAAGCAGGGAATTTGAAGGAGGTGGGCTTGGGTGGATTATCGGGGGTAGAAAAGATCGAGGATTTGGATGGGAGATGATAAGAGGTAGTGGTGAACAGCTGTTTTGAAGGCCTGGAGGGAGTGAGGGAGTTTATTCCAAAGGTGGGAAAAAAAGAAGAATGAAAGAGTGAAGGTGAGCAGCGATTCGTGATTTTGGTTGTTTTACCAGAAGGGTGTTGTTTGTGGACCTTGAACGCCCTGCGGAAATGTGGTGGGGACAAATCGCAGAGAGAGAGCAGGGGGGGCGAGGCTGAAGAGGAGACGCTAGAAGACAGAAAGACCACTGACCAACCTGCGGTGAGTGAGTGAGAGGCCCAAAGACTCAGCCTCATTGCGGGAGATGCCAATGATCCGAAATGCCTTGGTTTCTACAGCGTGAAGCCGAGAAAGGTGGGAGGCAGGAGCACCAGCCCAGAGGGGAGAGCAGTACTCCATCAGGCTGTGGACAAAAGCTTTGTAAGTGGTCAGGAGCTCAGGTGGGCCGAGGAAGGACTTTGCACGATGGAGGATTCCCAATTGGCGACTGACTCTGGAGGCGAGGTTTGAAATGTGGCTTTCCCAGAAAAGGTCATGGCAGATAGTGAGACCCAGAAGCTTGAAGGAAAGGACTTCTTCCAGAGGATTGTTGAGAAAGTGGATGGGGGGGGGGGGTTCGAAACGGTTCTTTTGAAGAGACATAGTGAGCGTGTGAGATTTGTCTTGGTTGAAAGACATGTTCCACGTGTTGGACCAGTTTGTGATTTTATCCAGATCAGCAGTGAGCGAAGAAGCTGCTGCTTGCCGGTCTGAGGGATGACCGATGGTATGGCAGAGGGTGGAGTCATCAGCATAGAGATATAGAGGATTTTCCAGAGAGTCGGAGAGATCATTGATGAAAACCAGAAAAAGAACAGGGCCCAGAACGCTACCTTAAGGAACTCCAGCCTGGACAGGAAGGGGGGATGAAAGAACTCCATTTAGGGCGAAACGGTGACTGTGACATTAGAGGAAGTCTGCGAGCTATGAGTGGAGATGGCCTTGGATACCATAGGAAGAGAGTTTGGTGAGCAGGGCAGGGTGCCAGACTGTGTCAAAAGCACATGATATGTCCAGGGATACGGCTCGGATTTCCTGTCTGGCATTGAGGACCTCCATCCATTGTTGGGAGAGCAGAAGCAGCATATCCAGGGTGGAGTGACCTCGTCTGAAATCAAATTGATGATCAGAAATCAAGCCATTGGAGAAGAGGAAGGATTTGATGTCTGATGCGATGATGGATTCCATAACCTTGCTGATGATTGGGAGAAGGCTGATTGGTCTGTAGTTGCAGGGATCTGTTTTTGCACCTTTTTTGTGCAGGGCAGTGATGTTTGCTGATTTCCAAGCAGATGGCAGATGACCTTGAGCAAATGAGAGGGGGAATAGAATAGAGAGAGGGTGAGTGAGCAAGAGCAGAAGAGCAGGCTTTGAGGACACGTGGGCTGATGCCATCTGGACCGGTTGCAGAATCTGAGTTGAGGTTTGACAGCAAGCTCTCCACCTTGTCAGGAGAAAAGGACACAGAGTTCAGGGACAGTTGGGTGCGACTGGATAAGGTGGGTAGAGAAAGTGGTGGGTTTTGGACACGATTTAGCTGCAAACACCGAGTTTAGGCATTCAGCTTTTTCACGTGCGGTATCAGCACTGCGGCCATTTGAGGTAAGGGAGGGGATGGAGGGGGAACATACACCAGAAACAGATTTGATTAGACGCCACCAGGATTTTGAGGAGGGAGAGAGGTTTGAGAGTTCAGACTTGAGATGAGAAAGATGTTGTGTTCTGGCTCTACTGAGGGTAGATACACACTTGTTCCGAGCTTTATGGAAGGAACTGAGATTGCCCTCAGTTGGGTTTGCTTTCCATGAGGCAAAGGCAAGTTGTTTCAGGAGAACTCCCTCACCACAAGCTTCAGTGAACCAAGGGTGGGAGGAAGGGTAGGACAACTGAAGATGAGAGGGGATAAATCTGTGCATGAGGGAGAGCAAGTTTCTTTGAAAGAATTCCCAGGATGAGTTGATGTTGGAGAAAGTAGTGATAGGAGACCAGTCTATAAGTTTGAGGGCTGTTTGGAGACCCTGCCAGTCGGCTTGAGTGAAATGCCAGACTCGACGGCGGTGAGGTGGTTCTCTGATAATAGCCAGAGAGATGTCCACTTTGACAAGGACGTGGTCAGAAGAACCGATTGGAGCGGAGGAAGAGCAGCAGATATTGTCAGGGAAATTTGTCAACATCAGATCCAGAAGAGATGGAATGCCATTGGTTGAAATCTGGGTCGGGAAGTTGACCGATTGAGTCAGTCCCAATGAGTCGCAGAAAGCTTTTGCTGAGGTGCCATGATAAGTGAGAGAGGTACCCACAACTCACCAACTGGCATGATGACAATTGAAGTCGCCACATATGAGGAAGAGAGAGTTTGGATGAGAAGATTGAAGTTGGTCCATGTTTTCAGATATTGAGGTGTTGATGGAGTCATCACTGTTAGGTAGACGGTACAGTACACATATAAACATGAGGTGGGAGTGGAGGGGAAGCCTTAGCCAGAGGTATTCCTAGGGGTGTGGGGGAGTGAGGGCAGTGCATGGAGAGTGAGGAATAGAGTCTTTGATGAAGAGAGCAACTCCTCCACCAGGGGGAGGATCAGGTCTGTCAAACTGAGGAGGGAGTAACCATGGAGAGATACTTGGGAGTCAGACACGTCTTGGGGGAGGAAAGTTTCTGTTATGCAGATTATGTCTGGTTTGTCAGTAGCAACCTGTATGGAAAGATCTGAAAGGTTTGAGCGAAGGCCCCGGATATTTGAGGTCCATACTTTTAATGAAGAGGTAGGGGAGGAGGCTTTGGGTGCAGGGAGTGGGGGGGGGAGGGGGAGCGTAGGACAAGGGATGAGTTGGGGGGGAGGTAAGGAAGGTTGTTGAAAGAGTGTGGGGGATTGCAGAATAGCTAGGGGAGGGGGCCGAATGAGGAGGAGAAAGGCTCTGTGGTGCTGGGGGAGAGGGGGACAACAGAGGGGGAAGAAGGCAGTTGAGGATTTGAGGAGGTGGCGTGAAGAGATGGAGGTGAGTGGGCAGTGGAAGGAGGCAGCTTTGAGGATGGGAGGGGGGCAACATTGGGAAGGATGAGTGAGGGGGATGAATGGTGGAAGAAAGGTGAGGGGGGGAGTTTTTGAGAGAGGTGAGAGGGAGGCTTGGAGGGAGAAGAGTGGGATGGTTGCTTTGAGAGTGAGGGGTGAGAGGAGTGAGTTGGCACTGAAGTTGGAAAAAAAGAATGGTTGATGGAAAGCGAACATTCATAGCAAACTGGGGTTTTAAAAACTTTTAGGTTGGTTATGTGATTAAACACATTTCTTGAGGGATGCAATAAAGGCAAATTCAGAGAATGGAGAGAAGAAACGCTGTAACAGTTGGATTTTTTAGGCAATGTATGAAGGAAAGGTCGAATTGAGAGCAGTCTGTTTAAATAGCAGAAGAGTAGTCCATTCTGATACACAAAAGAGTACCACATGTGTGAAAGAGGAAGATGAAGCATTATAAGAGATCGTTTTTGTTATTATTATTATTAATGTTTGAGAGAGTTTTCAACAGATTAGGTCATGGAAGTGTTGCAGAAAAAATCGAGGAAGAAGAAGAGGAGGAAGAAGAAGAGGAGATGAGGAAGATGAGGAAGAAGAAGAAGAATCAGAGAAAGGTAGCGTTTTTTTTTTTGGTTTTTTTTATTTAAGATAAGAAATAGAGTGATTAGTTTGGAGGATGGGGGATGTTAAGAAAGTGGGAAAGATAGAAAATGAAGATAATGGGGAGAAAAAACAAATAAACACGATCGTACACCGAGGGGAACAAAGGGTAGGCCTCAAGCCTCAAGGATAGGCCTCAAGCACCCATTAAGACAAGTTCGACGAAATCTCACAAAATAGCACGATTTTTGAAACAAAACCGAACTAGGAACACACAGTAACATGTAGGTGAGAAAATAAACAGTTAAAACGGGACAGATAACGACCGGAAACTTAACTTTAAGATTGTCAGCAGGGAGCCCCGAAGGAGACCTGCCAACGCTCCAAACCCAGAACCGGAAGCCTTACCTCTAATTACCTCTATTATTAATTACGTAACACACTGGTACACAAAATACACCACACAAAATACACCACACAAAATACACCACACAAAACTACACAAACACCACACAAAACAAGTCCTGGCAAGGGTCTGCAACCTCTGATTGCTCTTTTTCTTGTTTTTGACTGTCGCTGACATCGTTCACTAAATCCCGACAAAAATCGGACAAAATTAAATGTTTCTTGACCAAAAATGCATTTTAAATAACTATAAATAGATGTGTGGCTTTCGGACTGGGGGGTTGCTTATTCGTAAGGTCTATTTAATGTGTGTTTGCATTTTCAGAGGTTCCACAAAGTGTTCTGAATGACATTTGTAGAAATATGGGGTTAAATAAACGTGTTTTTTTAACTTGGGGAAAAATGAACGGCTCCATGCTGTTTTGTGAGATGGATGCATACTACATCAGACCTCTTTGAAAATCTTCCCGGTCACTGGGAAAGAATGGGGGGAGATGAGGGAGGGGCAGGGGTGAGAGCGGTGGGGAGAGAAGAAAAAGGGGGAGTTATGTCATAACTACTTTGAAAGCTTTTGTAATACGATATAGGACCCCTTTGAAATTGGGGGGAAGGGAAAGAGGAGAGAATGGGTGTAGAGGTGGAGAGGGGAGAGTGGGGGTTGAGGGAGGAGAGGAAAGGTGGGATTGCTGAGGTGTTGAAGTCATATTTTATATTATGTGGAATTTCCACTGTTGCTGACATTGTTTAAGATTTGGGGAGGAAGAGGGAGAGGGATGAGAGGGGACTGCAGGAGAGAGAAGGTGGAGGAGAGGGGAGAGAAGAAAGGGGGAGAGAGTGGAGGGGGAAGAGTGGAGAGGGGAAGGGGTAGGGTGGAAGTCTGGAGGGAGGGGTGGGAGGAGGGCAGGGGTAGGGGTGGTAGGAGGGAGGCAAAGGGGTGGGAGAAGAGAGGGGAAGGGCTGGAGAAGGTACCCAGTATTGCCTGGCAACGCCGGGTACCTATGCTCGTATAATATCGAGATATCAAGTGAATCGAATGAAAATTGACGATTTACGTGACCTTGACCTTTCACATTTTGACCTATTAACTTCTAAAAAAAAAAATAAGAGGATTGTTGCTTGCGGCTACCTCTATCAGGTGGTTAAGTTTTGTGAATATTGGAGTAAAAATGTGTCCTGTAGGCGGTTGACAGACAGACAGACAGACAGACAAGCAGGTAGGCGGACATGGGTAGTCGACTACCAAATAGAACCTGATGCAATGGGCCCATTCGATGGGGAAGGACCTGAGGATTAAGCACAAGAAAATTCATGATTCTAGCTTCAAGGGTTAATGCTGCAGATTGTTTTTTCGTTAAAATACCCCCACATTTAGAGGTTTTCGGCCGTTGCTAGGCAACAGAGGGGTCCATAGCAACGGTTCTTTCTCGCACATAACTTGGACATACCATGAACCTACCATACTAGTTTCATGTATATCTGACTCATAGTCTCTGAGATATAACGAACTTCATTCTTTTATTGTTTTCGACCAGGGTTCATTCAAAGTCTATCCTCTCTCACAGTTTTCATAGGATCTGGCTGGAATTTTTTGACAATATGGCTGAATGTCCTGCCCACAGTCGCTCGTGGCCCGATTTTTTATTTTCGAAAATTTTTTTTTTTATGATTTTTCAAAAATTTCAAAGTCCCATTGCTAGGCAACGGTGGTGTCCATAGCAACGGTTCTCATTTGCACACAACTAGGTCATGGTATGAACCTACCAACCAAGTTTCATCGAAATCGCCATTGTATTAACGGAGCACTGGACCGAACAGACACATACAGACAAGCACAGACAGACAGACAAACATGCCGGTTGGCGGACATGGGTAGTCGACTACCAAATAGAACCTGATATGATGGGCCCGTTCGATGGGGAATGACCTGAGGATTAAGCACAAGAAAATCCATGATTCTAGCTTCAAGGGTTAATGATGCAGATTTTTTTCGTTAAAATACCCCCACATTTAGAGGTTTTTCGGCCGTTGCTAGGCAACAGAGGGGTCCATAGCAACGGTTCTCTCACACATAACTAGGACATACCATGAACCTACCATACCAGTTTCATGTATATCTGACTCATAGTCTCTGAGATATAACGAACTTCGTTTTTTTATTGTTTTCGACCAGGGTTCATTCAAAGTCTATCTTGTCTGACAGTTTTCATAGGATCCGGCTGGAAATTTTTGACAATTATGGCTGAATGTACTACCCACAGTCACTCGTGGTCCGATTTTTGATTTTCGAAAAAATAAATTTTTGAGATTTTTTTGAAAATTTCAAAGGTCCGTTGCTAGGCAACGGATGGGTCCATAGCAACGGTTCTCATTTGCACACAACTAGGTCATGGTATGAACCTACCAACCAAGTTTCATCGAAATCGCCATTGTATTAACGGAGCACTGGACCGAACAGACATACACACAGACAAGTCAGTAGGCGACATGGCTGCTCGCTCTAGATGGAAAGCTGGCCGACGCGACAAGTCGATATTCATGTACATGCTATCAATCAATTTAGCACAATAAATATGATTATCACAGCCCTCTTAGTTTGCGCCCAGAAACCCGCCTTGTGAAATTTCAGGCATGTTTCCAAAGAGACTCTAACAAATGGCAGCCCTGGTAATTCCATTTATCTATTCGCTAAAGATTTTATTTTTTTATATGATGCTATAAGACATTCTCCTTGGGCACAAAAAAGCAGGTCCCTCGGAGGTCCAGTTTCAGAGGTATTGATTTTTTTGTACAGTCCACAATAAGTGTATGATGTACGATAAAGTATTTTAGCTGTTGCTAAGCAATTGAGGTGTGCATAGCAACCATTCATTTTTGTGTACATGCTAGCCACATTGTACACATTTCACCCAAGTTTCATCAAAATCAGACTCTTTCTCTTAGAGATATTCACAATTAACCGTTTCTGAAATGTTCGACATGTACTCGCCCAAAACCTATCTCCTCCTACAAATATTTTTTGTTAGGGCTGCAAATTGGCATGAAGGGAGCTCGATAGATTGCGCACAGAACTCTAAGCTTCGATTTTTCGATTTTTTGGGGGATTTTTTGACCACTTTAAAGGGCCGTTGCTATGCCGTTGCTAGGGCCTGGGGTCCCATATTCGAAAGCACACGATTCCCCGAAATATTGGTCCGAGTTTCCAAATTTCATTGGAATCGGTTGAGTGTTTTAGCCCCTGGGCTTGACCAAAGTTTTGTGGACAGACAGATGGAAATGTCCAGAATAAGGGTGATCTAAGAGCAGCCAACAGACAGACAGACAGACAAACATAACGACGGAAATACTGATAATAAGGGTAGAAAAAAAAAATCTCAAAAAAAACTTTTTTCGACGAGATCGACTACCCAACATATCGACGGAAATACTGATAATAAGGGTAGAAAAAAAAATCTCATTTTTTTTTCGACTAGATCGACTACCTAACAGAAAAACAAACCACACCAACCAATACACTTGGAATCTTCGATTTCACAAGTAACAAACAGACAAACAAGGGTGAATGCATAATCTCCATCCACATTCGATGGCAGAGGTAACAAGAACAGAGTTGGAATCATCAGAAGGAATACACTAACCACCCTGGGAACCAAGGAGGAGCTGTTGTTTCGGGTATTAACTCTTTGTCCGAGCAAAACATTCCTCTTCTTAAGCTACCCCTGTCCCTGGATTCGGACCCGCGCCCCTGATTTCGAACCCCAATCGGATCCACACAATAGGTATACTCTGGTGCTCGTACTACTTGGTAGTGTTTATCTGAGCCAGGACAGGTTGACAAATTAGCGAGGCATCCATTGTTTGCAAGAACACCTTGCATGTAATGCACGCAATTTGTTTTCCATGCCATTTGCGCTCAACAAAGCCGTTCATTTGTGCTGTTTCGGTTCGTGCTGTGCAGGCCAAATGGATTCCTAAATTCGTGCATGAGGGACGTCGAAAACCAGATGTCCAGCCACATGGACAGCCATAAATACACGTTATAATTCGAGCCTCATGTACACTCCTGCGAGAAAGCAGATGCAGATTGTTTTGTTCCACTCGCACGGAACATGTTTTACTTACATATATCTAGTTGTTTGTAATAAATGCAGGGCTCCCGCTCCATCTGCTCATTCCGGTCAATTTGGCCGTGATTTGTGTATCGGAGTTAGAGAATGGATTGTGACTTCATCTTCCATCAAGGGGACAACGACCTTTGACAATGCCCTGCATCATTGACAAATTAGGGTTGTTGTTTTGTTGTGACCTCTTAGGGGAGATCTCACCAATCTCCTGGAATTGTAGAGTTCAGTTTGGTGAAGGAGTTCTCCTATCTTGTTTCGTTTTCCTTGATTAGTCAACCGATTGTGCCTTCAGTGCTGACGTGTTCAGTTATACCAATAAACCATTAAAGTATCCTTCATACAATGTGCAGTCAAACAGTATCCAGGGCTACCTGAAAGCCATCTATTTAAAGGTGATTGTTCTCTTCCTGTTGATGCCTGAACACAAAAACAGCAAGCTATTGCTTCGAAGACCATGCATTTTGGCTTGTGGGTCAAGGTGCAAGTTTTGTTTGGACAAGTTTTACTCTGTACTTTGTTTTCTGAACTAAGTGAAGGTGTTTTCAGTTTGTCATGATGTTTGGATTTATTTATTTATTTATTTTAGATAAAAAGACATTTATCAAAACAAGTGAGCTTTAAAGATCTTTGCGATTTTGCCTTTTGGCCAGGGTGTGCGTGTGCGTGTGCGTGTGCGTGTTTTTTCCTTGTATGATCATCCATGTTGGCCTTTGAGCCAGAGTGAGCATTTTGCTTTGCCAGACTTAGAATATGACAGCATATAACCATTTATATTAGTCCTTGGACTAAAGTAGGACCATTGGACTACATATTGTCATGTCCAGTGGGTTCCCCCACTTGGAACCTTGGAGGCTTATAGGCAAGATTATCGGAGATTATGGCACGTGCGAAAGAAACGGCATGCCAAATGACGGAGGCACATGGGTTGTACTCGACCCACAACAGATACACGGACACAAGCAAATTAAATAAATAATGCTTTAGTAACCAGAAAAATCAACAGTTATAATGGGATGAATCAAGACATGAGGTAATCTGAATCTAAATCTGTTTGAGGCGCCTCCACACTCAGACACAAAAACAGACAAGGGGAAAAAGAAAAAAAAATCCTTCCTTTCTCCCGGCACTTTGCTTCGGGTCTAGAAGTGATCTTTTAGGACTTGATCAGACCGCGCCATCAGCGTGCAGGAAACCGCACACAAAATGGCGCCGAGCCGCTCTCTTGCGGCGGGGAAACACACAGGAGGAATTCAGAGATGGCACTCAACATCAGGGCTCAAACCCCGTGGTGTAGCTCATTCTCAAGAGCAAATATGCCGTCCGTTCCTCTCTTGCACCCGGTCTGTTCACAATGATGGCCCACACGATGAGACGATTTCAGAGACCCTGTGATCAGGACACGAGACACACTTTTCTTTCCTCCTCAGAAACATACACACTTCATGGCTCAGCCAAAGAGTGAATGGCTAGCGTCTTGCTCAGTCCTCTGCAAATTCATACAGCATGAACATGAGAATCGTACAGCCTTCGTTGTGCTGAGAGGAGAGCAAAGCAAGATCCTCTGACTCACGTGGCATCTCTCACGCTCTTCTTCCTCCTACTTGCGTCATGCCCATCAATCATCAGCCTTGGGGGCGTGACTTCTTCCGCCGTCACCCTTGGAGGCCGTTGCTTTGCCTGCTTGGTCAGGCGGCCGTTGCTGTTACCGTTGCCATTACAAAAACGTAATTCTATCATTGCTGGTTTGTAATACAAAAACATAGGGAAAAGTCACAGGAGTCAATTACATACAGGGGAAAATTATCCTTAATCACTATTTAATTAACACTGCACCCACCCGTGTGGTGACAAGTCACGCTTAAGCTCACAGCTTCCCAACTTCTTTTACATCGAGATGTCTCCTTCATGTCCATGGACAAAGCAACTCTACACGATCCTATCTTTCCTATACAATTCCTCCATCTACCGCACAAACATCACAATATGTTTCGCTTTATCACAATCTTTTTATTTTGCACCTTTTGTCTTAAAATGAGTTCCTAAATATAGAAATATATATCGCCCCGTAAGGATTGTTATTTTTGTTTCGGAAAGACAACTCTCATATTCATTGTTTATAAGTTAGGATTATGCCTTTGAAATCCTCCAAAGAAGCTCTCAAATTAAAAAACAGGAATATACATACAGCCATTCACATTCGCTAGGGTTGCGTTCCTGGAATAGCTCATAAATGCAGAATTTGTGAATACGGATACCTTGGATGAATGTAAAAAAGGGGGTTAGGTTCCCAGGTCAGACTAAACATAGGGGGAAATGGCAAATGCTTAAGAACAATGATCAAAATAACTGAATGACAGCACAGTATATATAACAGTGTGTTTTATTGACATTTGATGAGGATGATGGTGGTGGTGTTGGAGGATGATTCATGCCCACTGTGGATGCGCTCACTCCTATAGCCAGCCTGTCTAACACATGCACTTTTCCTCTTAAACTCATCACTTTCTTCTGCCTCTTTCCCACAGAATCAAGTTCCCTCCTCATATTATACTCAAAGGCCATAACTAACGGTAATTACAAGTTCACGATAATGAGTCGAGAGGCATAACGAGGTGTTTCTGCTTTGAGAACCAAATGCAGTACTATACAGTATCAATGTCTCTGCACCTCTGCCTCATGTCTCGTGTTGGTGATTAGGTGGGTTGGTGGGTGGGAGGGAGGCGATGCTGGAACAGGGTGATGGGGGCTCGCAAACTCATGAATACTGGAGGTCAGTGGGTCACAAATTAGGAATCCGTATACCTTTACAAATTCGGGAATAAATAGAACTCACGAATGCAGAACCCACAACTATGGAGGCTTTACTGTATACTGTACAAGGTAAGTGGAGGACGGAGGTCCTATGAGAGGGTTTGTATAAGGGGCTGCCAACATTTAATGGGAGAAGCAGGAAGCAGATTCACCAATCGGAAATTCCTCCTTTCAGATGTGGAGGCACAAGTGATCTGTAGTCGAAAATCCAAGAAGCTAAACATATCTAAAGCCATTGATAGTAAAAGAAGATTAATTCCACTTGTGAAGGATGGGACAAAAGACAACAATTGACACATAAACATTTATTTATCAAAGGCATAGTCTGGGACGCCAGAGCAGGGCGACGTGTAGTGAGGGTGGGTCCGGGGGGGGGGGTGCAATTGACCCCTCTCTGCCCTTTTCCAGGAGGCGTGGGGAGGGGGGGTACAGAAAGTGCCTCATCATGCAGATGCCTGGTAAAGGTCTGGCGACATTGATGAACTTACAGAGAGTGTAAGAGGCTTCTAAAAGAGATAACATCCTTTGACTGCCAATAATTTTGGCCTATCAAGTTGTGAGGAGCCTTTAAGTGGGTAGACCTCAAAATTTCCTCAAAAACATTCACCGATTCCAATTTGTCTTGCATTTAGTCAATTTCGCTGCGATGAGACATCACAGGTTTCCTGGCAGCAAAATATGCGACCTGACAAGCCTACAGCAGCTGTTATAGAGCTACATACAATTCGCTATGATAGTGATAGCGCTGTACAGTACACTACCACTCATTGATATGAATGATAATTCTCGGTGTGGTGATTAATTAAAATAATCTTACCGAACGTGGGTTTGATCACTTTTTGGGACATTTTACTGTGCAACAAGCTGATTAGTGCACTTCTGTTTTGATTGCAAGTATCATGATCTATGTGTAGTTCCTGTGTCGCCTTTTAGTTTGATTTGAGACTTCGATTTATGCTTCAATTTGCAACTTGATGTTTATCACCAGATATTTTTTTCTACCCTAAATTTATTTCCAGATATCATTTCCGCGATACTGAGAATTAAAGGTGACGCATGGTGATGCTTTGTGCCAGGCCTTGCCATTACCTTGGCAATAGTAAATACTTACTGCTATGCCCAGCCTGAAGTTAAACTCTGGGTCGTTCTCCAGTTTTTGACCTAATTAAAAAAAAATTTAGAACAACCTCACAAAACGACACTGAAAGAGTACCTTTGTTCATTTAATTTGAGCCCATATGCAGCACAATTGGAAGGACATTTACCAAGATATTCTGATAATAGACAAAAGTAAAGCAGAAAAAGAAGATATTTAAAGTTATTTGGTTCAATGCAGAAATCATTAATTTTTTTTCCTGCATCCTTTCATTGAGTAATTGCCCACAGTTAAACTGCCTGCTCAGGTGCTGTTGAGTTAATTAGTCCCATATAAGCACCGTATATAAATTTAATTGTTTATTCAACATTTTTTGCCCTTAAATAAATCCTGCCCTACTTGCCCTTCTATCATCCCTGGGTATAGATTAACAAGAAGACATAATTAAATACATCCTTATTATTGCTTAAGTGGTGTAAATTCCTGTGATCCTGAGTTCAAATCCCCCTTTTTCTGTTGAATTAATACCAGGTGGGGTTGACCCTGCCTGTCATCCTTCTGAGGTCGGCAAAATGAGTGCCAGTTTGCTGGTATCCTGTGTCAGAGTGGTGACCTGTCCAGGATTGTGCCCAATAGCCAATGAAACTGCTTAGGCAGCACCAACGCTCTGCACAGTGTGTGGTTCCAATGGCTGGATGGATGGTACTGCAATTTCGAGAATATAGTGTAGATATCTACAACACAATGAGAGACAACAACAACAACAATCTGTAACTATGATCTCATTCCTTAGATAAGCGCTGTGGGTTATTAAGATCTATAAGGGTAAGGAAGAATGAACTCTGCAACAAGTTATAGTCAGTTTAATTGAAAGGAGTTTCAGTGGTGGAAGTAATTGATTGATGCTGCTTGGACAGTTTAGTTGCCGCATTGTTACCTCTGCCACCAAAGGTGGATGGAGGTTGTACTTTCACCCCTGTCTCTCTGTTTTTCTCTCTGTCTGTTTGTCTGTGAGCAGGATATCTCAAAAAGTTGTGGACGATTTGGACGAAATTTGGTTTTGCAGGTTGGGTGTGTGACAAGGAAGAATTGATTAGATTTCGGTGAAGATCTGAGTCCGGCAAACTTTCATACCTGTTGAAATGTTTATTTCAACTGATACGAGAATTTTGATGACACTATAATAAAGTGACACTCAAATTTTTAAGTGATTCTTCACCATTGAGGAATAGGGCTAAAAATGATAAATAACACCATATCTCAAAAAGTTATGGACGAATCGGCTGACACTTGGTGGGCAGTTTGGGTGTATGACTAGAACGAAGTGATTTGATTTCGGTGAAGATCCGGATCCAAATCTGGATACGAGAATTTTTCTAAACTTCTCAAGTGATTCTTCACCATTGAAAGATGGGGCCAAAAACGACATATAGCATGATATTTAAAAAAGTTGTGTATTGAGTTATGACAAAACTTGGTGGATGGGTTGGGTAGGTGACAAGAACCAACCGATTAGATTTTGGTTCAAGTCCTGATGCAGATCCGGCCTCTCAGTCGGATACAAAAACGTAAATTTTTCAGCCTGGTGGAGGTATTCGCTCAACCAAGTGCTGTTCTAGTTTCTCCTGCTTCGTCGTTGCTCTCATAGGGGGTTTTGATTGTAATTACTTTAGCAAACGACTGTTTGCCTTTGCATATAATAACAGAAGTCGACAGGTATCGGCAAAGAGCAACTTTTATGTTTGGGATGTCAATGCGAATTAGGCATCCTGCATCAAGAACCTCAACAGTCTGTGAGAAAGTGTGAGCAAGTCTCTCTCCATACTCAATATGCCATATAAATTCCAGTAAGTGAACAAACTCATCAGTATGCAGTCTATCAAATTTATTAGGGCCTCGACTTTAGGTTTCCATCAATTCACAAACTCTTTCCACATCATTTTCTCTGATCACATCGACAAAACTGCAATTGTGAGCTTTAAGCAGCTGATAACCTACATGATGCTGCCACAAAGCACCAATCATCTGATCAATAAGAGTCTGTCTGACTATTTTGACCTTACGGATGAAAAATGAATCCAGTCGATGCGATTTTTAAACCACAGATTCGTCAGCCTCATCTCACGGGTGTTCGTGCTTTCTCTTTCTCAGCCCCGCTGTGTTATCTGTGATGACTCTGCGACATGCCCGTGGGTTGTGGGAGTAACTGCAAGTCAAAATTATGCATCGAGACAAAGAAAAGATACCCTGTAATGACAACCGTAGTATAATATAATTAGTGTACTCAGTTAACAAAATTGATTCCTGTAAAAAGAAAAAAAAATACATTTCATTTTGAATTCATCACAGAGCTCGGGATGGAGATTCAACACGGTTTTGCATGCGAGTCTGTAGTGTTAGGCTTGAAGGCTTTTGTTGTTTATCAAATCCTCTCCAATGCACAAGCAAGAAGAAGACAGTGTTCTCCAACTTTTTCTTATTATGAAAGTTCATGAATCAAGCAGTCTTCAACAGTTGTGGAAGTTGGCAGGATGTGTGAATTCAAACCCTTCCCTTGATGGTGTTTTCGGTATGCAAGCTCCAGGCTCATGGAATGGTGAAGTGATCGGGTAAAAAGGCTGACCTGGGATATGCATTAATCCGGACATGGCCTGCAGCAAGTACTGCTCAGCGACTTGTTCTGAAGGTATCACAGTACTTTGATCTTCAAAACCTCTGCACTCTTGATTGTTCTGCTCCTTCTTCTTTGTCCCTTCATCATGTCCTTCTGACTTCTCACAGTGTCACCTCCTGCATCATGGAAAATTTCCAATGTTATCCTCTTTTCAAAAAGAGTTCCAAGACTGCTACTTATGGGAAGGTTTACCAGTGATTATTTGAAAGGATCAAAGTTATAGAATATACTGTATTATCCTTGCTAACCACAAGTGTTTATATTATGTGATCAAGCTCTCTGATCTTTGACCACAGGTTTAGTTTCTGCCTTGTCCCACCAAACTAAGCATGCTCTTTCTCCAAAATTAAAAACTAACTGAAGTACCCAGCGTTGCTCAAGGGAAATTCAATGAAATACTCCAGTTAACTAGTCATTAAATTTGTGTTGTTGTCATCAAATCCCCACAACCTCAACATACGATCTTCACAAAACATATCACTTAATCACTCCTAGGGAAAACTCAGGCAATGTATGAGCAACATACTCACTCGAGGCCTGAACACGGAGGTGTTGTAATAAACCTGTGTAAAGCAATCTTTTTCATAACAGGTGCACATGTAAACACTGTAGTAATTAAATTTGCATTGTTAACAAATCACAACAACGTCAACATGCGATTTTCACAATACATATAAACTGATCACTCCTGGGTAAATAAAGCAGACGGTGTATAAGCACAAGACCCGATCAAGGCCTGAAGGCCAATTTATCTGGTTTTATCTGGGATCATTGTTTTTTTTAATCCAAACATAGCCTGAGACCTTCCTCAGAATGAAAGAGGAAGCCATCCATGCAAAGTTTGGTCATACTGGTCCCTGCAGAGTCTGAATGCATAAATGAACAAACAAACAAACAAATTTTCTTATTTACACATTAGATAGCAGAGTACTGACCCACAAGGTGGGTCAAGTTTGTGCATTTCTTGCTGAAAAAATATTGTCTGTGTTTTGCAAGAAACTATAAATATTTGTGTGGTTTGCGCTTAAAAAGGTTCTAGATGGTTTAAAGGGTATGTTTCAGTGGTAGTGTGTAAGGGGTCAAAAGGGTTTAATCTCTCAAGCATGTAAAAAGGGTCGAAAAAGGTCCAAGTGGTTTAAAGCTCGAAATGGTCACGGGTCCAAGCTGTCTAATCTGTCTGAAGGGTATAAGGAGTCTTAATGATC
>NC_140971.1:72712319-72749819 GCF_056783735.1 Eptatretus burgeri
ATTATCTCGAAGGGTTCTAATCCTTTTAAGCTATACCATGGGATCTTTAACGACCACATTGCAGTCACTCAGCCGGGGAAAGTCAAACAAAGGACGCAATTAAAAACGAAACCTGAGAATTACTACATCTGATCGTTCTTGATTTTTTTCCTTTAAATCCTTTTTCCTTTAAATCCTTTTCTGAAAAAAAATGCACCACTCAGTAATAAGTTGAATAAAAGTGAATTTATGAGTAATCTATATGATCCACAATGGGTTGAGATGCATATGTGGTGACACACACCCCCTATCAAAGTTTTTTAAACTTTTGTTGCCTTGTAGCCTGGAATTAAATTGCATTAAATGATACTTTTTAACCTTTATTTATACATCATAACTCACAACTTCCAAGTGAAAAACAAATTCTACAAATTTCAGAAAATTAATTAAAAATACAAAACTAGAATATCTTGGTTGGATAAGTGTTTACACCCCTGAGTTAATACTTGGTGGAAGCAACTTTGACAGCAATTACACCTGTGAGTCTGTTGAGAAAGGTCTCTAGCAACTTTACACACCTTGATTGGGCAATATTTTCCCATTCTTCTGTACAAAACTGCTCTAGCTCAGTCAAGCTGCGTGGGGAGCGTTGATGGACAGCAATCTTCAAGTCATGCCACAGATTTTCAATTGAGGAAACATGAGGTGAAGAAAGTGTGTGATAAAGACGCTGCACTGTAATAACAAATATTCTAAGTGTAAAAGTTTATTACAAGCAGGTCAGAAATTGGCAGGAGAAATGGTGGTTATGATTCAAACAAGGATTTGGCGGGAAAACCCAAGAGTAGGCAATGTCGGGAATATACACAATTATGTCGGGAATATATGTATACATTCTCCCTTGTCCCCGATGCCACAAACCCGCCATCCGATGCCATAAGTCAATCCTTAGCATTCTAAACAAAGGCACCAGACACCAGAGAGAGAGAGAGAGAGAGAGAGAGAGAGAGAGAGAGAGAGAGAGAGATGGTTGCAGTGGGAAAGAAGTAGTGAGGGTTCATCTACATGCCCCAAACACACATTCCACAACCCAGCTGGATTATGGTCGCTCAATGATTTGGTCGTTCTGGCTCACCTCCCACACGTTCCCTCCCGGGCTCCTCGCTCTGCTCCCCAGTCGTCTATGGTGCCCGACGATCTCTGGCTGAACACGATGGAATGTGCAGCTTGAGCAGGGATAATGGCCAGTGATGCGAGTTGTGGCGGGCAGCTTTTCTGTGACTGAGCAGCGTGGCAGCAGCCGGGCTGTGGCGAAGGTGCGCAGGGCTTGGCATGAGCTTGGTGAAAAAGCCGTGAAGAATATGAAAAGAATCAGTTGAAAAGTCAGTAAAGTGTCAAGAACATTAGAAAGTGAAGAAGAAGTGAGAAGTTCAGAAAGAAAGTCAGAAAGAGGGTCTCAAAAAGTGTCTGAATTGAGGTCGGAATAAGCAAGCGAGAGAGTGAAGAAGTGCAGATGCTCCTTTCGAAGAAATGCAGATGCTCTTGTTTCCTTCGCCACTTCTCTCCCTTTTATTTCTTCCCTGCATCCCCCCCCCTCATTCCGTGGTGAGGAGACCCCCATTGGTGCAGGCTCAAGAGGGCGGTTGGAGCCTCCCTTCCATTGATTGGCTTGGTCCCGTCCCTCTGCCCAGCAACAGAGTCCGATTGGTAAAGCGGGGTCATTGCGGGGGATTTCCGGGAAGGGGTGAGAACTTAGCACTTACCCTTCACCTTTAATGGATGGGTTCCTCTTGGGGGGGATTGACCATGAGGTTCCTTGTCCCCCTCCCACTCAAGCCGATTGCGCCAAATTCTCCGCTGAAGTGAAGGACTTAGGGATGGCATTATCAGTGTGCGTGTGTGTTGCTGGTGGGAAATAGTTCGAGTCCATGGTTTGTTCACGGTGCTAAAAAAAATTCCATAGGTATTTATTTTCTTCTCTGTTATATATTGTGTGGGTCATCCATACCTACCTGTGGTTCCCTGGTTATCTTATCCAGCCACTACCAGGTGAGCGCCCAGGGGTATTGCCCCAATGTTTAATATAATATATTTTAAAGGATGGGTTCACTTGTTAACGTTTCTATCTGAACCCCTGACTCATGTTATCAGGAAAGGAAAATATCATGAACTTAAGCTAATTCACATTCACAACGCATAACTACCCATATGAATGACGTATCTTAATTGCTAAACAGAATTCTAAGGCATAACTCACATTAATCTATGTAGATGCACTTTGTCCTTCCTTCCTCACGTGGATGGCTCACAACCGCGTATACCGGGTGACCCACAAGTAACGGGGCAGTCAGAGAATCCACATTTAAGCAGAAAAAGATACTCCATGGTTTAAATATTCCACTTTTGGGGGATTCTGCAATCAAAATAATTATTAATTAATAACATCAAACAGAAATCAATTAATCATCAAAATAATAATAAAATTGTAGTGACTGTTGTTCCGGCAACTGCGCTATTACTTCAGGGCCACCCAGTATTGTACAGTCCGTCCTTGTTTAACGTTGTAGTTACGTTCTTGGAAAGTGCGACTACCTGAAATGTCTTTAAGCGAATCCAATTTCCCCATAAGAATTGATGTAAATAGGTGGGGGTTAGGTTCCAGGGAAAAATTTATCGCCAGACAAAAGACATCATTTACATATAGAGCATAAGTTTTTTTTTAATAATTAAAAAAACAATCAATTGAATATCATCATCATCTCTCATTGCTTCAGATCTTCATTGGTTAGCTCTTATCTGTGTGATTGCAGAAGTTGTGTAACGTCGGCTTGTTCCACCTCATCAATACCCGCTTTATTGGCCGAGCCAAGGATAACTTTCTCTCACAGTGAGGAACAACATCTTCAAATCCTTTCAAGTCATTGACACTTCCGGGCCACAACTTCCTCCACGCACCATTCATGTACACCTGAGTAACTTCAGCCCAGGACCCACCGATGTTATCAATATACTTGAGGATGTTTCCATCAGTTTAACACGTAAACACGTGGCAGCTAGTCAGGTGGATCACTACCGTACTTGTCAAACGCCTGAGATCAGAGAGGGAGACGCAACCACCGATGTTATCAATGCACAGCTTGATGCATATAAGGCCGATAATGCAGGTACTCGAAGAGGGCTTACACACCAGTATTTACGGTAC
Organism: Eptatretus burgeri; assembly: GCF_056783735.1. Lineage (NCBI taxonomy): Eukaryota > Metazoa > Chordata > Myxini > Myxiniformes > Myxinidae > Eptatretus > Eptatretus burgeri. Next base: position 72,715,501 of record NC_140971.1, read on the forward strand.
GGCCGATGTACCATCATTTCAGTGTGACCACTCCTTGGCTTTTTTCACAAGATCTTGGCTATTCGCTGTTGTCCTTGGCGTCTTGGTTTTCTATAGGTTTTCTTGGCGTATAGGTTTTCTATTATCATCGCTTTTCTGAAACCTTGTGAATTCTTGGCTTTTTTCATTGGCTCACCTTGGCATTTATGAAAATGAGGAGTGGTCACACTGCATCATTTACGGTATAATGTATACTGTAGCTTCATTAAAACGAGGAAACCCATGACTTTGATACTAAATTAGAGGTAAAACGACTTTATAATGGAATGGTGAACGACTTTAAATGAGTATGATCTCTAATATACAGTATTTCAGCGACTTAATAATGAAACAATGTTAACTGGGACGATCTTAATGGAGAACTTTCTGTACATACAGTATATAAGTATTATATATATATATATATATATATATATATATATATATATATATATATATATATATATATATATATATATATATATATATATATACATCTATATTAATATTTCGGCATGCCCCTTTCTTTGTTCCACCATCAGATTTTTGTTACTGCATGAAATGAAACAAGATTTGGCACATATACTAATGATATTATTGTCTTCCTGAAGAGGCCCCTCAAAATTCGTTTTGATGCATTTTCACAAACTACAACGGATTCCATTCAAATTTGGTACGATTATGGCTTTTGGTTCAACTTAGGTCATTGGCTATAAATTTTTTCCATAACACTTCTGATATTCGAAAAAAAATCGATAAATCGATATCCCTTATGGGATTTTCCATTCAAATCCACTCAAGTTTAAGGTCTACGGGGGACGCAAATTTCCACTTTGCCCCAGGCGCTGTTTACCTCCGCTACGCCAAGCTGTTCAGGTTAGGGTTAGGGTTTGGGTTAGGGTTAGGGTTAGCTACCCTAACAGCTAACCCTAACCCTAACCCTACCCCTAACCCTAACCGCTAACCCTACCCCTAACCGCTAACCACTAACTGCTAACCCCTAACCGCTAACCCCTAACCGCTAACAGCTATTCAGGAAATTTGCAAGAAAGCCCGGGCAACACCAGGCTTTATTGCTAGCCCGAGCAATGCCGGGCATTACTACTAGTGTATACATATATATTGTCACGGCATTGGCGGCCCAAGGTTAACCCCCTGACTCAAATTGTGGTGATGGGCGGTTAACAACGCCAGCCCGAATGGTCGAACTTCTCCCTTGGAGGAACAGTCAAATCAGGGCTTGGTGGGATTTTAAAGAATAAGGAGAATTTGGGAATTTGGCATGCGCTTCCAAAGCCATGGCTTCAGCGAACGTTCCAGAATGCTGATGTTATTCGCACATGCCAAGAAGCCATGGCAGTAAATCACGCATACCCTACGTGATGATGGCCCTGACGGCTCCATTATCCCCATGGGTCGAGATATTGATATAATATAATCCGGGGCACTAGCCCCGGATTATATTATATCAATCTCCGGAGACGGATTATATCAATCCGAACGGATTGAACTACATAATAACCCCTACAGGGAAGGCACTATTCTTTACATACATTACGGAAATAACTATTCTAAGAGTCTACGTTCTGTGTGCATTTCAATTTCGACATACAGTTAATAAAACAGCAACAATATACTGTATAGCACAATATCTCAACAAGTTACGGACGGCTTTGGATGAAACTTGGTGGACGAGTCGGTTCGATGACAAGAACAAGCTGATTAGATTTTGGTTGAGGTGCGAATCCTGATTCGGCCTATGGATGCGATACGAAACGTAAACTAATTAGCCTAACGGCATTATGTGCTCTACCGAGTGTCCTTCCAGTATGAAGTGTTTTAATTACTTGTTTAATTTAAAATCCACAAAGACAAATTGAAAAAAATTGGTACATGTCGGTTCGAAATTGCTCTACGTTATTGTTATGGAGATAGAACAACATAACATTGGTGTGTTTTGATTTTTGGTATACTTGCTTGATTTAATGAAGTATAAGAGGTTAATGTTCTCAGTGGTGTTGTGAAACCGACCTGATGAGGTCAGTCCAGCATAGCTTCCCGAGTGAGCTGTGAAAGGGATTATTTTAACAAGACAAGACGAGCCGTTCCATCAACGAAAAGTACCCTAAGAAGACAAGTGGTAGTTTAAGACATTGATCGAGGATCAATGGATCGATTTAAGGATCGATTTAAGACATTGATTTAAGACATTGATCATTGGCCTGATCGAGGAAGGGTCTTTGTGGGACCGCGTGCCTTCCACTTCTTAATGATCGTCTTGACTGTGCTCCAAGGGATATTGAAGGCCTTTTAAATATTTTTATACCCATCCCCTGATCTGTGCCTTTCCACAACCTTTTCTTGGAGGTCTTTTGAAAGCTCCTTGTTTCTCATGGTTGAGTCTTTGCTTTGAAATGCACTTTCCAGCAGAGGAAACCTACAGGAACAGCTGATTTTATTCTGAAATAATCAGAATCACTACAATTTAACACAGGTGGAGGCCAATTAACTTGATGTGTGATTTTGAAGGTGATTGGTTCCACCTAAGCTAATTTACAATTACTATGATAAGGTCGGTGGACACTTATCCGACCATGATATTCTAGTTTTGTATTTTTTATTAACTTTCTTAAATTTGTAGAATTTGTTTTTCATTTGGAAGTTGTGGGTTATTATGTGAATCGAAATGTGGAAAAAAAGTCTGATTTGATGTAATAAAATTCCAGGCTAAAAGGCGACCACAAGGTGAAAATTTTGAAAGGGGGTGCAGACTTTCAGTCGGCACTGTATTTTTGTAACCCTCTTTCAACATCCTTCTACTTCCTCTACGTCTCCCTTACATTTCTCCAGCCTTATATTCTGTTTAATTATACTTCTCAATTCGCCATTCCCACTTCCTCTACTCTTGCATGTGTAACTTGTCGATGTCTCCATTGTTTGCATTCAATGTTATGTTGTTTTCTTTTAACTGCAGCATTGTTCATTGTAGTGCAATTTCAATCTTCATGACCTCCCAGCATTGTTCATTTTGCCTGGGCTTGACTACAAAATGTGCTTAAAATGTTTGCATGCACTCATCTTCCACAGATACTTGCGATTATTTCCATTCTCTTCATTGTGCTGTCCACCATCGCACTCTCATTGAACACGCTGAAGAACCTGCAGCACGTGGACCGGTTCGGTCAACCAGCCGACAACCCGACCCTGGCACATGTGGAGGCAGTGTGCATCGCTTGGTTCACGATGGAGTACGTGCTTCGCTTCCTGTCCGCACCCAAAAAGTGGAAGTTTTTCAAAGGCGTTCTTAATGTCATCGATCTGCTCGCCGTGTTGCCTTACTACGTGACCATCTTCTTGACCGAGTCCAACAAGAGTGTATTGCAGTTCCAAAATGTACGGAGGGTTGTTCAGATTTTCCGCATCATGCGCATTCTACGCATCCTGAAACTAGCGCGGCACTCCACCGGTCTACAGTCTCTTGGCTTCACACTCAAGAGGAGCTACAATGAATTGGGACTCCTCATACTTTTTCTGGCTATGGGCATCATGATATTCTCGAGTCTAGTATTTTTTGCAGAGAAGGATGAGAAAGACACCAAGTTCAGCAGCATTCCAGCCTCCTTCTGGTGGGCTACCATCACCATGACAACAGTCGGATATGGAGATATATATCCTAAAACACTGCTGGGGAAGATCATTGGTGGCCTGTGTTGCATCGCTGGGGTACTCGTCATAGCGTTGCCCATTCCGATCATTGTCAACAACTTCTCTGAGTTCTACAAGGAGCAAAAGCGGCAGGAAAAGGCAGTGAAACGGCGTGAAGCGCTGGCAAGAGCCAAGAGGAATGGCAGCATCATCTCCATGAATGTACGAGATGCCTTCACAAAAAGCTTAGAACTTATGGAGGCTTCTACAGACAAGCACGGGGCAGAAAACAGCAAAAAGGAAGAAAAAACCTGTGGCAACCATGTCACTGCGACTCCTTTAAAAGCCACTCATTGTACCCTTTCCGATATCACCTCCAAGTCATGTGATTCTCAATACCAAGATGCGTGTTTATCCAGGTCTCTACAGGGTCAGTGCCCCACGATTACTGTCAGTCAGTTTAGCATTGGAAACATTGAGCTGGAACTTGCAGAAGGTGTTGGAGGCAGAAGCGAGTCAATATTGCCTTTATATTGTGGATCTACTGTTACCAAGGACATGGTGATGGATACTGAAGAGGATGATTCATCACAGTCATCCGGTCACTGTAGGCCTTATTCCACAGTCAGAGATCCCTGTGTTGACCTACACAACGCTTCAAGCAATGACAGCTTTCTTAGCTGTAGCACCGACTTTCCTGACATCGAATGCTGCACTCTTCCACTGAACATGTGTAGGAATGACCCAATGCCTGGGCTATCAAACAGGTGTTTGAGCCAATCATTCACTGCCTGCAGCTCTGATGACATTTTTGTAGACACTCCTCTAACAAGTCCTGAGTGCATGGAACAATGTCCTGCATGTAGATCTCCAGAGGCAGGAGCGATTTCTGCAGTGGGAATGACAACGTGGGACTCACCGACAAACACAAACAAAAGTAAAGACCCCCTTGGGCTGCTCTCACACAGTTCTCACACAAGCCCATTGAGGATTCTGGATGATGATACACCAGCTGGAAGTTATGGGAGGTGGGATGGTTTGTGGACTGAAAAGTCAATCAGAGAAATGGGTAGGACTTGTGCACCTTCTGTATCTAAGAGATGTGTCAATCGACAGGACATTGATGATGCCTCGATGATGCAGAACTGCGTAGTCATGACTAAAACATGGTCACCCAAGAGTGAAGGTCATCATACCTTTGTGAACCATAGTCCACCAGAAGATATTAGCATGACGGATGGCAAGGTAAAATCCAGAGTAAAGGTGGCTGGGGTGTAAAAGTATAGACATCCCCTGCTATGGTGGAATATCCCATTGTGTACTTCACCTAAAAATTGCACTGTTTGTTGCTACAAGTTGGAGAAGATGTCTGATAGTGTACATATGGTATTTGATCAAAACTGCGTGGAATTAAAGAGCAGTCATTGGATATATCATTTATATAAGCGCTGCTGATTCGAGTTGGCTAATCAAAACAGCACATCAATTACATCATGACATAATGTTCAACATGATTGGTCACAATTCGTGCTCACGTGACCACAATTAATTTTTTTAGAATGCACAATGTATATGAATGTACGTACGTTTGTTGCAATAATGTGAATTATCCGTTGATTCGTGAAGTTTTTGGGTTAAAGTCCCATCTTAATGTCCCTCGTTTTCATACCGCCATAGGACGATGACATCACAATGGTAACAGTGCTTCATTGAACCAAAAAGCAAGGCAGCCTTTTGTGTGAAATTAGTGTTTTACAGGAAATTGAGTTAAACAGTTAAACATGAAGGTTCGAAATTCAGCAGGTGACATGCTCTGTTGCAGATTAACACGGAAATTAGGTTATAATCAGACATGATATGGCTGTATGGTTTCACTAATGATGCAGAACTCAAGTGTAACACTCAAATTTGTGTCGATCTCACATCCCTGTTGAGTCGGTGTCGGACTCGGGAATGCAAAAAAACAAACAAATCCGACTTGAAGACATGAGTTGAGACTCATAATATAGATTCAGTGGGTGTGACAGGTATCAGATATTTCCATTTTAACCCTTGTTTACTGAAGGGACATTAAAGTACCAGTAAAGTGGTAAATAAAGGGTTAATACCACACGATAATTTTCCTTGATCTGGTGCAAGGCAAAGGGTCAGATAAAAATGAGCGGAAAAGGAGGGCATCATTATCGAGAGGATCGTTAACAAGGTGTGGAGAGCGGATATAATTGCTGATGTGAAATAAAGGGAGAGGTGTTTTAAGGTTCTGAAAAATGTGATTACGAAGAGTACAAATGCCCATTATTTAAATAATGAAGATAATTAATAGGAGTTTCCTTGAGGAGAGAGAGTGGAGAGTGAGAGAGAGAGAGAGAGAGAGAGAGAGAGAGAGAGAGAGAGAGAGAGAGAGAGAGAGAGAGAGAGAGAGAGAGAGAGAGAGAGAGAGAGAGAGAGAGAGAGAGAGAGAGAGAGAGAGAGAGAGAGAGAGAGAGAGAGAGAGAGAGAGAGAGAGAGAGAGAGAGAGAGAGAGAGAGAGAGAGAGAGAGAGAGAGAGAGAGAGAGAGAGAGAGAGAGAGAGAGAGAGAGAGAGAGAGAGAGAGAGAGAGAGAGAGAGAGAGAGAGAGAGAGAGAGAGAGAGAGAGAGAGAGAGAGAGAGAGAGAGAGAGAGAGAGAGAGAGAGAGAGAGAGAGAGAGAGAGAGAGAGAGAGAGAGAGAGAGAGAGAGAGAGAGAGAGAGAGAGAGAGAGAGAGAGAGAGAGAGAGAGAGAGAGAGAGAGAGAGAGAGAGAGAGAGAGAGAGAGAGAGAGAGAGAGAGAGAGAGAGAGAGAGAGAGAGAGAGAGAGAGAGAGAGAGAGAGAGAGAGAGAGAGAGAGAGAGAGAGAGAGAGAGAGAGAGAGAGAGAGAGAGAGAGAGAGAGAGAGAGAGAGAGAGAGAGAGAGAGAGAGAGAGAGAGAGAGAGAGAGAGAGAGAGAGAGAGAGAGAGAGAGAGAGAGAGAGAGAGAGAGAGAGAGAGAGAGAGAGAGAGAGAGAGAGAGAGAGAGAGAGAGAGAGAGAGAGAGAGAGAGTGTTCCAGGGAAATATTGCATATCGAAACGAAATTGAGCTGGAGATGAATCTTTATATTTTGTAAGTTTTTGCTCCTGTAATACCCGTCAAAATTATGTATTGGATCCTTTCTAGTTATTTTTACCGATGAAATAGCTTTGTGACTCCTGAGCCTCTAAAGTAAGCATTTTTCAAATGAGATCAAAGATTTCTGTCTCTCTCTCTAGAACCCTTACAAGGTCGATGTTGAATGCAGCTTCTGATGTCTTCACCTTCACCAAATCCTTTTCAGGACACAACAGACACTCCTTGCACAATACCCACATTCCATCCCACCTGCCGACATGAGTTGGTGGCCATTCAAGATCTCACATTGTCCTTCGAGAAGAATAGAGAAGCTATCACCGACACCCTAAACAAATTACAAATTGCTCCTTTAACATATAGGAGGAGGCAATGCATCGGAGGCACAGCCTCACCTCCAACAACTGATGCTACTCACAGACATGTGCTGCATACACAAGACGACGAATAAGGACACATTGAAAGATGACGCAATCAGAAGTTTCACCTTGTATTAATAATATACATTTACAACAATGGGTAACCCAATTACATCCAGGACAGTATATGGCAGACCATGCAAGGGGCTGCAAAGTGATTAAAATAATGGCAATTCAACTGTAAAGATGTTACAAAGACCCAGAAGGTTCAACTTGACGTTTCAGCCAATGGGTATCACCATTCGATCAAAAGGGAAGGTTTGGCCTGAATGGCATTTGATAAACTTTCATCACTCCTTTGGATCCTTCTCCACATGCCCCCAACACACACCTCTTTTGAATGCCCGTTAGATCTTTCTTTGCCTCTTTCCATTGTTTTTCTGGCAGCCTCTTTATACCATCACTGCAATGCTCTCACAGGTCTATATTTCTGCTGAAATCACATTTTCATGCATGATCAATTTAATATGGATGCTTGTTATGAGTGTGCCTAACTCAACCTAATTTATATTTTTAGTCCAGGCCGATTCGAAATCCAATATGAGAGACAGACGCACTATTTAAGGAGTTGAACGGATTTCCTCAAGAATCCAGGAATCATCAAAATTGTAACAATGTGTTTATACGCTATACTTGTATTTAAAAGAGATGTTTTTACAAACTCAGACTCGATTTGCTGGGCTTGACTATAGATGAATCCTCATGGTAAAGCAAAGGTAAAGTAAAGCGGAACCCTCATGTGTGAAACACAAGAAGAGGTTTTTCACTTAATTTTTATTTTTATTTTTTACAAAATCGAGGCTCATGGAAGATCAAGAACACAAAAGTTACCGAGGCAATGAACTGACAGCGGTGGGGGGGGGGGGGGGAACAGGTGAACACAACAAGCAAGGGAATTAATGAACAGGAAAAAAAGAGGAGAGAGAAGAAGGGATCAGGGAACACATTAACCTACAAACAAGACGGTTGGGTACGGGAGGATTCATGGGGGTAGAAAAGACTATAGGACAGGGATGGGGGATGGCATGAGAGTCAAGACAAAATTGGCTCCGAATGACATAATTTTATTTGCTTCGTAACTACACATCATGCTTTCAGTTCATCTCATGTCTTGAGAGACGTGTTAAGCTTTGGATAAACAATCTTTGCCGCAACATAGTGACGTCATCATGGGAATTAACAAGCAGGTGCATTTGTTTTTTTTTTCCCTGAAACATTATACAGCCAAGGCAGAGCAACTTCCATTGAAGATGAAAAAAAAACCGTTTGAAGGTTTGTATGAAATGCCTGTAATTTGTCCATCAGAATTACCCGAATTAAAATCCTTTGAAATCCTGCTGTTCCATCCCCCAATATTTCTCGGGTCGACCATTAGGAAAAAGTGATATATTCTTCAATTATAATATGATAAATGCGAAACTACTCTTTGGTGTTAAGAATGATCATATTATAATGATGAGGTGATAATAATCAATAATAATATTATTATTGGCATTGTATATACATTTTGATTTTAACAGCATAATATGTTCTGCTCGGTAAAAAAAAATTCATGTTACCTTCATGTTCACCTTGTCAATCTACAACAGTCAATGCGTTTAAATAAACGTTTTATTCTACATTTTGTGGTCATCAAGGCAACGGGTTTTTTTTAACGATATTTATGCATTATCTTGCTTGGTTAATTTCAATTAAATTGGGATTGCAGGATGGTCTGGAGTTGAGACTCTACAGGTATGCACACTGTGTGACCACTCATCATTTTCATAAATGCCAAGGTGAGCCAATAAAAAAGCCAAGAATTCACAAGGTTTCGGAAAAGCGATGATAATATAAAAACCTATACGCCAAGAAAACCTATAGAAAACCAAGATGCCAAGATGAACAACGAATAGCCAAGATCTTGTGAAAAAAATTCCAAGGAGTGGTCACATTGTGCACACTCACCTCTGAGCTGCCTTGCCTTGGTTTGAAACCCGGCCCAGCTATAAACTGTCATCCTGGTGTCTTGCAGACAGGTCGAGGCATCAATGTGTGTGCCGTCCCTTGGATGGACGTTAAACTGGGCGTCTCGCCTGTCGGCATTCATTGGTGGATGTTAAAGATCTCACAGTATGCTTCACGAAGAGAAGGCGAGCTACCTCCTGCCAGCACCATGGACAAATTACAAATTCCTCCTCAAAACTACAGGGGGCACAGCCAGGCTCCCACACCCACCAATTGATGCAAAACCACAGCCTATGTGTTACATTTCAACGACGAAGAACAATTGGAATTCATCACAATTAATATTTATTGTCTTCACATCGCAGTCGGGTAGTTGGCCTCTGTTATTTTTACCACCTATCCTCAAATGTCGCTCTGCTTTCTCAAGGATGAGAAGGATGGATCTCAAGGATGCATTCTTCCAGAAGACCCTCTTCTTGGTCAAACTGAAAATAATTTGGTGAAACTCCCAAAATCCATGGTTTCTGAACACCTCAACTCTTTTCTCACAACTGAGGAACCTGATTCTCCTGAGAGACCTTTCTTCCTCATTCTTCCTTCCAGGGATTCAAGCTGATGGTGCACCACCATTTCCTGTTGTCCTGCATCCTTACTCACAATCTACATTTCCCCCATTAATTTTCCCGAACCCAACCGGCTTACTTGAAGGTTGCGGTGTTTTTTCCCCTCCTTTCCTCGTAATTCATTCACCTGTTCACTGTATCCAACTCACTGTTGTCCTGTGGTCCCACACTTCATTCATACTCTCCATCAGCTTGCTCTTCCAAGAACTTCGATCTTGTAAAGAAAATAAAATGGAACATCTCATAGATGTATGATGGTTGGCTTGAATTAAAGATTCTCGTAAAACATGACTTTCTTTTTTTTTTTTACAAATTCTTTCCACATGAAACTGTTTATTCCTGATACACGAAACACCCTGCAACCTATGCCTACAGAAAACGAACTTTTTGGAACGCCGACCACATTTTCCATCCAATCATCATGCAACTTTGTTGAAAGATTCTCCAAGGGTTGGCGCTCCCATGTTCAAAGTTATGCGTCAATCGCTAAAAGCAGTTGCGGAGAAATCGAACAAAGGTGAAAAGTGAGGGCAGAAGAAAAAAAGTGAAGGCCGCGGCCGACGTTCCACAACATGGTCAAGGATGGTTGTAGACACCTCTTACTAGTGAAATATCTTGTTGGCCTCATCACTGCCTACAAGACTGGCAGGATCGTTGAAAGGTATGTTCACTTTCCTCTGAGCTGTCGAGCCTGGGTTTGAATCTGGATACAGTTATAAACTGTCATCCCAGTGTTTCACAGGCATGGCGATTCTTCAATGTGTGTGTCATCCCTCATATGGACGTTAAACAGGTGTCCCGTCTGCCGACATGAGTTGGTGCACATTTTAAATGCCACAGTGTCCTTTGTGAAGACAAGGTAAGCTATTGCTTCGAGCGTGTAGAGCATGGTTCATCATCGGATTTGCTTATTGTTCTGTGTATTCTTGATACACGATTTGATATTATTATTCAGTCGTCTCTTGGCTTTCAGGCCGAACTTGGATGACAACGAGCCTCAGTTTCCAGTCCTCTTGTTCAAGCATTGCTGTGTGTGTAGTTTCTTTGTCTCCAGGCTCGTATCCTGACGTCTCCAGTCTCTTCAACATGTCGATGTAGTTGTGTTGCCCAGGTCAGTTCTGCTTGAACAGGCCCACGGCATGGAGATAGCCGATCAATCTCCCCGGAGCCACGCAGAGATCCCTCGCATCTATGGTGTTGTGCTCTTATCTAAGTGGAGCCAGGACTGTGCAGTCTTCCATAATGTGTTTTGATGTATGTGGGGTGGCCTGGCAGAGGTTGCAGGTGCCGTCGGTGGTGATGTTGAGTCTACATTTGTAGTGTATGAGCTGTGGGTTGTGTCCACAGCGGAGGTGTGCATGGTGAACATTATCGGACCTGGAGAGTAGTTGGTCTGTGTCATGGATGGGTATGGGTTTACTGCTCAGTATACTGCTTGGGCCTAGTTTGTTGATTGTTTGGTTTTTATGGTGATGTGGGTGTGAAGGTGTTTTTTGTAGTTTCCGTTCTACATTGGGGGAATGTTTTGGAGGATGTCACTGTAGTGTCTTTGTGGTGTCGCTTTGTGTCTCAGGACCTGTGGATGGTTGTACATGTATATGTTGATGCAGTTGAGAGCTGGTCTGCCCTGATTTGGCCTTCCATGGTTTCACGATCATTTACTTTTCATGTTTCCACACTAAGGTGTAGTCGAAAAGGTAAAAGACACGAGTTCAATCCACAGTTAACATGTATACCCTTTAGGAATCGAAAAAAAGGAAATACCTATTTTTGTGGGTATCTCTTGACAGTGGCAAGTATACCATCAGCTAGAACAGACAGGTTTGAAAAGGCAAAGTAGAGGTTCATAGGTTATGTTTTTATTACAAATTCATTGGTATTGTTGTGTAATTCTTTTAACAGTATGTATGTATGTATGTATGACGAGTCTGCAAGCTTAAAAGACAACAGGGATTTTCGAGTCAAGAATGCAAACGGAACAAACACATTAACTGCACAGCCCATTATCCTGTCTGGCTGATCAATGGAACACGCCATCATAAACGAAATAACATTCACTGTGAGCAGCAAAGGACCCACGGGCTGCTCTGGCGAAGCACACATGAAAATTGCCTTTACATTTAAAAGTCAATCTTAATTACCCCCAATTAACCCTTCCGAGCCTGACCCTTTTTGCTTACATGTTGCAGTGTTTGTGTTTGTTTCTCTTTCTCTGTTTCTGTCTGTCTCTGTGTCTGTCTGTCCCTGTGTCTGTCTCTGTGTCTGTCTCTCTGTCTGTCTGTCTGTCTGTCTCTGTCCCTCTCTCTCTGTGTCTGTGTCTGACTGTCTGTCTGTCTCTGTGTCTGTCTTTCTCTGTGTCTGTCTCTGTCTGTCTGTCTGTCTGTCTGTCTGTCTGTCTGTCTTTCTCTCTCCCTCTCTCTTGTTTATTCACTCCTTTGCTTCTTTTGTCCAACTATTGCCTTGATGCCCCAGGGTCCTTTCATACCCTCCACCACCTCGCTCTCCCATGAGCTTCGATGTTATAGAGGACAAAAAATGGCTTTTCAATCATTGCTCACATCAACCTGCAAAAATAATGGTGTTATGACATGTTGTTCAAACGTGCATTGTTGGACTGGGTGATGTTTTTAATGATGACTCATTTTGACCTCTCTGTATCCATTCCATTGGCAGTCTGGCTGCATTTAAAGGTGGTCGTCCAAGGCAGCGTTTTCTTCTTCTCCCTTGGCGCGATCACCCAATAACCGATGGAAGTTTGCATACGGTGCTCCCTACAGACATTCAAGAGTCAATCAGTGTCTGGACAGTAATGCATGATGTATCCACTTAAACACTTCGCAATGGACGAAAGCTGATATGTATTCATCCACCATGACCAGGCATCGACCACCAATTTGATTCTGGTGGAAATCATCGTATATGGAATCTCGGCACAGTTCCAGAGGTCCAATTGACATTCCCAAGGGAATAATGAACCATATTGTCCAAAAGACATTCTCAGTGTGATGCAATCACATAGTTCTCGCAATTGTAGTCATTAATTTAATTGACCTAAGTTCACACTGACATATATATGGACAAGAATATATACAAACTGGAGGGGGAGCACTCGGGAGAGTGCAAAACTTCCGCCGCCAATTCTGCTGGGTCGTCAAGTGAACCTGATATCTTATTCATTAAATATGTCAACAGTGCTGACAGAGTTATAGTTCTTTTCTCCAACATTTGGGGGGGGGGGGTTGGAAATCACTTTAAACATGCAGAAATGTAAAAAAAAAGAAATCGAAATATTGTTGAAAAAAAAGTTGCAAAAAAATTATTTTTGTCCAACAAATTTTTTTTTGGGGGGGGGGGGTTGGAAATCACTTAAAACATGTAGAAATGCAAAAAAAAATTTTTACTCTCAATTTTTTTTTGGGGGGGGGGGGACCAAGTCCAAAATCTAATGGAATGATCCTTGGACCATACCTAACCCCCCCCACCAAGTTTCGCCGAAATCCGTCCAGGAGTTTTTCCGTAATACTGTTCACAAACAAACAAACAGAAAGGGGTGAAAATAGTAACCTCCGATCTTCGATGGCGGAGGTTAACAAGCGAGGGAGCACTCGGAGAGTGCAAAACCTCTGCCGCCAATACTGCTGGGTCACTCAAGTGAACCTTATATCTTATTCATTAAATATGATGTCAAGAGTGCCGAGTTATAGTTCTTTTCTCCAACATTTTTTTTTTGGGGGGGGGGGGTTGGAAATCACTTAAAACATGTAGAAATGCAAAAAAAAAAATTTTCTCTTACAATTTTTATTTTTTTTGGGGGGGGGGGACCAAGTCCAAAATCTAATGGCATGATCCTTGGACCATACCTAAACCCCCCCCCCCACCAAGTTTCGTCGAAATCCGTCAAGGAGTTTTTCCGTAATACTGTTCACAAACAAACAAACAGAAAGGGGTGAAAACTAACCTCCGATCTTCGATGGCAGAGGTTAACAAGAGGGGGGGGGGCAATCAGGAGAGTGCAAAACCTCCGCCGCCAATACTGCTGGGTCACTCAAGTGAACCTTATATCTTATTCATTAAAATATGATGTCAACAGTGCTGACAGAGTTATAGTTCTTTTCTCCAACATTTTTTTTTGGGGGGGGGGGAGGTTGGAAATCACTTAAAACATGTAGAAATGCAAAAAAAAGAAATCGAAATTTTGTTGAAAAAAAAGTTGCAAAAATTTTTTTTTGTCCAACAATTTTTTTGGGGGGGGGTTGGAAATCACTTAAAACATGAAGAAATGCAAAAAAAAAAATTTTTCTCTAAAATTTTTGGGGGGGTTGGAAATCACTTAAAACATGAGGAAATGCAAAAAAAAAATTTTCTCTCACAAATTTTTTAGGGGGGGTTGGAAATCACTTAAAACATGTAGAAATGCAAAAAAAAAAAACTTTTGTCTAAATTTTTGGAGGGGGTTGGCAATCACTGAAAACGTAGAAATGCAATTTTTTTTTTTCTCTGACAATTTTTATTTTTTTTGGGGGGGGGACCAAGTCCAAAATCTAATGACATGATCCTTGGACCATACCTAACCCCCCCCCCCCCCCCACCAAGTTTCGTCGAAATCCGTCCAGGAGTTTTTCCGTAATACTGTTCACAAACAAACAAACAAACAAACAAACAAACAAACAGAAAGGGGTGAAAACTAACCTCCGATCTTCGATGGCAGAGGTTAACAAGTGGGGGGGGGGGGGGCAATCGGGAGAGTGCAAAACCTCCGCCGCCAATACTGCTGGGTCACTCAAGTGAACCTTATATCTTATTCATTATATATGATGTCAACAGTGCTGACAGTTATAGTTCTTTTCTCCAACATTTTTTTTTTGGGGGGGAGGTTGGAAATCACTTAAAACATGCAGATATGCAAAAAAAGAAATCTAAATTTTGTTGAAAAAAAAGTTGCAAACATTTTTTTTTGTCCAACAATTTTTTTGGGGGAGGGGGTTTGGAAATCACTGAAAACTTTGAAATGCAAAAAAAAGAAATCGAAATTTTGTTGAAAAAAAGTTGCAAAAAAATTTTTTTTTGTCCAACAATTTTTTTGGGGGAGGGGGTTTGGAAATCACTGTAAACTTTGAAATGCAAAAAAAAGAAATCGAAATTTTGTTGAAAAAAAAGTTGCAAACATTTTTTTTTTGTCCAACAATTTTTTGTGGGGGGGGGGGTTTGGAAATCACTTAAAACATGTAGAAATGCAAAAAAAAAATTTTCTCTAAATTTTTTGGGGGGGGTTGGAAATCACTTAAAACATGAGGAAATGCAAAAAAAAATTTCTCACAAATTTTTTTAGGGGGGGTTTGGAAATCACTTAAAACATGTAGAAATGCAAAAAAAAAAACTTTTGTCTGAATTTTTGGAGGGGGTTTGGAAATCACTTAAAACATGCAGGATTGCAAAAAAAAAATTTTTTTCTCGAAAATTTTTGGAGGGGTTGGAAATAACTTAAAACATGGTGAAATGCAAAAAAAAAAAAATTCTCTAAAATTTTTGGGGTGGTTGGAAATCACTTAAAACATGTTGAAATGCAAAAAAAATATTTTTTTTCTCTCAAATTTTTTTTGGGGGGGAACAATTTTTGGGAAGGACCAAGTCCAAAATCTTATGGCATGACCCTTGGACCATTCCTAACCCCCCCCCCACCAAGTTTCGTCGAAATCCGTCCAGGAGTTTTTCCGTCATACTGTTCACAAACAACCAAACAAACAGAAAGGGTTGAAAACAGTAGCCTCCGATCGTCGATGGCGGAGGTTAACAAGAGGGGGAGTACTCAGCAGTGTGCAAAACCTCCGCTGCCAATACTGCTGGGTCACTCAAGTGAACCTTATATCTTATTCATTAAATATGATGTCAACAGTGCTGACAGATTAATAGTTCTTTTCTCCAACATTTTTTTTTGGGGGGGGGGGCGGAGGGGGGGTTGGAAATCACTTAAAACATGTAGAAATGCAAAAAAAAAAAATTTTTCTCGAACAAATTTTTGGGGGGTTGGAAATCACTTAAAACATGTAAAGATGCAAAAAAAAAAAAATTTTTTTGTCTAACAATTTTTACTTTTTTGGAGAGGTGGACCAAGTCCAAAATCTAATGGCATGATCCTTGGACCATACCTAACCCCCCCCCCCACCAAGTTTCGTCGAAATCCGTCCAGGAGTTTTTCCGTAATACTGTTCACAAACAAACAAACAAGCAGTCATAGACTGGTACTTCCGAAATCGTCAACTTGACCTCTGACCTTGTCTGATAAAAGCTGTCTCTGGAGAAGGTAGCGACGCAAACCAGAAGTTTCTACGATGATTCTGTACCAAACCATCATAAAACGAATGTTTGACCTCACTGTGACCTTGACCTTTGACCGATTTTGACCAAAATCTAATCAGCGCTAGCCATCACCCTCCTGAATCACGTGGTGTAATTTGACATTGGCAGCTTCTTCCGTTCTCGAGTTATCGTGCCAACAAACAAACAAACAAACAAGCAGTCATCGACTGGTACTTACGAAATCGTCAACTTGACCTCTGACCTTGTCTAATAAAAGCTGTCTCCAGAGAAGGTAGCGACGCAAACCAGAAGTTTCTACGATGATTCTGTATCAAACCATCAAAAATCGTAACGTCGACCGAAGCAAAAATCTCCATTTCTCCACGCAATTATATTATACCTTAACGTAACTCAACGACGCGTCTGCTCGAGCGCACTGCATCATGGGACGACCCGTGACGCATCGAGTGAAATATTTTTTATACAATCTTAAAACGTCTCCAAATCATCCGATTTTTACCAGAATTTCTACAACCAAGTTTTCAGCGTCCTAAGCGATCGCAAAAACCGAAGACAAAATTAAAATCGAAGTAAAAATGAACTCGCAATGTCGAGGGAAGCAAAAATACTCCATTTCTCCACATGAATTTACGGAATTATGTTTGACCTCACTGTGACCTTGACCTTTGACCGATTTTGACCAAAATCTAATCAGCACTAGCCATCACCCTCCTGAATCACGTGGTGTAACTTGACATTGGCAGCTTCTTCCGTTCTCGCGTTATCGTGCCTACAAACAAACAAACAAACAGAAACGGAAGGCATCAATATACTTAAGAAATCTTTAGATTTCGTAAGTAACAAGCAGTCATAGACTGGTACTTACGAAAGCGTCAACTTTACATCTGACCTTGTCTAATAAAAGCTGTCTCTGGAGAAGGTAGCGACGCAAACCAGAAGTTTCTTCGATGATTCTGTACCAAACCATCAAAAATGGAATGTTTTGGATGTTTGACCTCACTGTGACCGTGACCTTTGACAGATTTTGACCAACATATAATCAGCGCTAGCCACCACCCTCCTGAATCACGTGGTGTAATTTGACATTGGTAGCTTCTTCCGTTCTCGAGTTATCGTGCCTACAAACTAACAAACAAACAAACAAACAAATAAACCAATGTCACCCGCAGCGTGACCCGTATCTTGCCAAAGGGTGACCACGTGTGACTTCTTTAAGGTCACACTGAGGTGAACAGAGCTGCTATCCACCAGGAGAAACTCCTTGAGGAATATCTGCCTACGAGAGATTCCGATGAGAATCGTTCTACAGAGTAACCATGAAAAACATGCTTTTGCCTCATAACGTCACCAAATGACGTCATAATGTCTCAAGCTTGACATATCTAGAAAGCACTCATCGAGCTGTTTAATTTGAGGTACTACACGATATGGTTCCTAAAACTTGAAAATTTGACCTTGGGGTCAAATATGTTTGACCTCAGGTGCTAACCATGAAGGTCAAGGCCAATCGCCACCAAAAATTAATCAGCTGAGCGCCAGACCATGAACTATATTCCCATGAAGTTTGAAGACGATCCGATCAAAATTACTCAAAAAACAAGGGTTTCGTCGACTCCCCTGATTTGCGCCAAAGTGACCTTGACCTTTGACCTTGACCTTCAAAATTTTGTGCACTGAAAGGGACCTCTATAGGCCTCTGATATGCGAAGTTACAAAAATTTCCGATGATAACTCTGCTCTGCAGAATTTTTTATACGTGATTTCAGACAAAAAAAAAAACAAAAAAAACATACAAGCTGACTAACATATCTTGCAAAAACTTCGTTTTGGCAAGATAACAAACAGAAACGGAAGGCATCAATATACTTAAGAAATCTTTAGATTTCGTAAGTAACAAGCAGTCATAGACTGGTACTTACGAAATCGTCAACTTGACCTCTGACCTTGTCTAATAAAAACTGTCTCTCGAGAAGGTAGCGACGCAAACCAGAAGTTTCTACGATGATTCTGTATCAAACCATCAAAAATCGTAATGTCGACCGAAGCAAAAATCTCCATTTCTCCACGCAATTATATTATACCTTAACGTAACTCAACGTCGCGTCTGCTCGAGCGCACTACATCATGGGACGACCCGTGACGCGTCGAGTGAAATATTTTTTATACAATCTTAAAACGTCTCCAAAACATCCGATTTTTACCAGAATTTCGACAACCGAGTTTTAAGCGTCCTGAGCGATCGCAAAAACCGAAGACAAAATTCAAATCGAAGTTAAAACTAACTCGTAACGTCGAGCGAAGCAAAAATACTCCATTTCTCCACATGAATTTACGGAATTATGTTTGACCTCACTGTGACCTTGACCTTTGACCCATTTTGACCAAAATCTAATCAGCGCGAGCCATCACCCTCCTGAATCACGTGGTGTAATTTGACATTGGTAGCTTCTTCCGTTCTCGAGTTATCGTGCCTACAAACAAACAAGCAGTCATAGACTGGGACTTATGAAATCGTCAACTTGACCTCTGACCTTGTCTAATAAAAGCTGTCTCGAGAGAACGTAGCGACGCAAACCAGAAGTTTCTCAGATGATTCTGTACCAAACCATCAAAAATCGAATGTTTTGGATGTTTGACCTCACTGTGACCTTGACCTTTGACCGATTTTGACCAAAATCTAATCAGCGCTCGCCACCACCCTCCTGAATCATGTGGTGTAATTTGACATTGGTAGCTTCTTCCGTTCTCGAGTTATCTGTACCAAACCATCAAAAATCGAATATTTGACCTTGCTGTGACGTTGACCTTTGACCGATTTTGACCAAAATCTAATCAGCACTAGCCATCACCCTCCTGAATCACGTGGTGTAGTTTGACATTGGTAGCTTCTTCCGTTCTCGAGTTATCATGCCTACAAACAAACAAACAAACAAACAAGCAGTCATAGACTGGTACTTATGAAATCGTCAACTTGACCTCTGACCTTGTCTAATAAAAGCTGTCTCTTGAGAAGGTAGCGACACAAACCAGAAGTTTCTACGATGATTCTGTACCAAACCATCAAAAATCGAATGTTTTGGATGTTTGACCTTGATGTGACCTTGACCTTTGACCGATTTTGACCAAAATCTAATCAGCGCTAGCCACCACCCTCCTGAATCATGTGGTGTACTTTGACATTAGTAGCTTCTTCCGTTCTCGAGTTATCATTTTTTGGATGTTTGACCTCACTGTGACCTTGACGTTTGACCGATTTTGACCAAAATCTAATCAGTGCTAGCCACCACCCTCCTGAATCATGTGGTGTAATTTGACATTGGAAGCTTCTTCCGTTCTCGAGTTATCATTTTTTGGATGTTTGACCTCACTGTGACCTTGACCTTTGACCGATTTTGACCAAAATCTAATCAGCACTAAGTCATCAGCCTCCTGAATCACGTGGTGTAATTTGACATTGGTAGCTTCTTCCCTTCTCGAGTTATCTGTACCAAACCATCAAAAATCGAATATTTGACCTCACCGTGACCTTGACCTTTGACCGATTTTGACCAAAATCTAATCAGCACTAGCCATCACCCTCCTGAATCACGTGGTGTAATTTGACATTGGTAGCTTCTTCCGTTCTCGAGTTATCGTGCCTCAAACAAACAAACAGAAACGGAAGTCATCAACGGAAGTCAAAGATTTCGTAAGCAACAAACAAATGAAATTGCTTGTTGAGCAAGGAATTGCCGGAATAACTTTGTCATATCTCCATGATCTCTGAAAAAACAAAAACCTGGAAATCAATTTGGTTCTTATAAGTCGATAGTGCTACTGCTTAATGAGTTATAGCACTTTGTTTGGTCATGATCATAACTTGGAAGTCAATCGGACTTGAAATGGCATTTTTATTGCAATTTGAAAGTTTTGACTCGACCCCCCTGACATTCGACCCCCGCCCGCTAAGAAGGGTGTTGGTGTGACACCCCAATGAGACATATTGGAAGATGCAGAATTGGAAGATGCATATTTTGGACTTGGTTTGAAGTTGATACAACCATTTTAGCGGACGCTATTGTGAAAATAAGAATTTCGGTTTTTCGGTGACCTTGACCTTGACCTTTGACCTAGATTCACCAAAATCGACAAGTGTCTAAGTTGGACCATGGCCGACGTCTGTACCCAGTTTGGTCATGATTGCTGAAACGGTGTGGCTCCTACAGGGTAAACAAACACACAAACAGACAGACACACAGAATGACACACACAACCGACCAACATAATTGCCGAAATCCATTAAAAAAAAAACAGACAGAAAGGGGTGAAAACATAACCTCCTTCACCTTAACTAGATATAGTGGAGGAGGTAACTAGATATCTGCGATCACAAAGCAATCACCAATGGTAAGTCTCCTTACCAAAGATAAGCCTACGCTGGGGAGGCTTACCATTGGCAATCACCCGTGACTTACCCTTTGCCTGTGATCCAATTCCGGCCATTTTTTTTTTTGGACCACCATATGACCTTGACTTTTAACGTTTGGGGATGGTGTGTAAATTAAGAAAATGTAACCCCATCTACTTCCTATTCATAAAACCCAACCTCATGAAAATCGGAGAAAATTTTCTCGTGATGATCAAAAACGTGTTTTTTTGTTTATCAGGTCACAATCCCCCAAAGAAGTAGGTCAAGGACACAAATCAAATATCAGGTTCACAACTTTAGTGCAGTACGCTATGTTTCAAGAACATCTTGGAAGGCCAAGTGGTCTTTGAGATTCTGCATTGGTAAAATTGAGCGGACAACAAATGCGCATTTTTGAGATCACCATTAGTCTTTGACCTATAACCGGAGGATACGATGTAAATTAATCATACATGCACATTGCTCTAGGCTAAAGAGGCCATTTCCATTCTTATCGGACAAACCTTACTCGAGTTATGGTGTAAATGTTAAAATGGCTATAATTAGGTCATGACCTTAAAATTCGGTCAAGGTCAAAAATTATCTCAACCCCACACACCTTCTATTCCCATTATTGAGGCAATTTTTTGCTCTGAAAGTCCTAGCCGGATCTGAGATACAGCTCAGAATTTGTCAGAAAAAGGGAGCAAAACCTAAATGGTGGTTTCTTGCATCTCGGGGTGTAAAACCTTGACCTTTAACCAGGAGTAGAATGATATAAATTAAGTTTAAATGTGGCTTGCTCTAGATCTAGGCTATCTCATGGGGCAATTTCGTTCTGATCAGACAAATCTTAGTCAAGTTATGGTGAAAAATGTTGAAATTTATTGAATCAGGTCATGATATTAAAAATTGGTCAAGGTCAAAAACATGACGTCAACCCGCATACTTTCTATTCACATTATTGATGCAAAATTTCATTCCGAAAGACCCATCCGGCTCCGATATACAGCTCAGAAATTGAAAATTTGAAGTGTTGAGAGTGTAGGAAGAAAAAAAAAACACCTAAATGGTGGTTTAGTACTTCTAGGGGTTTAAGAAACTCCGTGGTATCAATAAAAACTGGGGGTGACAATTATAGAAACAAACCCCACAACAGCAATAAGCCCTCCCCTATGCTATAGTGGAAGGCTTCATGAGAACGACACTCGGTAGAGAGCATATCTCCACGAGGCTGAACAGCTTCTGTTTTGTATTCCAATGACAGGCCGGATCTGCATCCAGACCTTAAACAAAATCTAATCAGCTTGTTATTGTCACATACCAAACTCATCCACCAAATTTCGTATGAATCCGTCCACAACATTTTGAGATGTCGTGCTATATATAGTTTTTGGCCCTATCTCTCAATGGTGAAGCATCACCTTTAAAAATTCGAGTATCCAGATCCGTATCCGGATCTTCACCCAAATCGAAACAATTCCTCCTTGTCACACACCCAAACTGTCCAACAATTTTGTGCCGAATTCATCCTTAACTTCTTGAGATATCCTGCTCACAGACAGACGGCCAGGCAGCCAAGGGTGAAAACATAACCTCGGTCTACCTTCGGTGGCAGAGGTAAAAACTAACTCATTTATTTAACTACAATCATAATTCCCATTATTCATTCAAAGTCACAGCATGATAATGTTAACCCCGAGGTACGTACGTACACCAGCCTCTGAGCTGTCTTGGGTTTGAATCCTGATCCGGCTATGAACTGTCATCCCAGGGATTTTCGCAGGCAGCACAATTCATCAATGTGTGTGCCGTCCCTCGGATGGACGTTAAATTGGGCATCCTCTCTGCCAAAATTAGTGAATGTTCAAGATCCCATGGTGTCCTCCATGAAGCGACGGAAAGTTATCACCAGCACCCTGAACAAATTCCAAATTTCTTCCGTAACCTAGAGGGAGCACTGCATCAGCGGCACAGCTGCAACCCCAGCAAATGATGGTAACCACTGTCATTTGTTGTGTACGAAAGAAAAAACAAAGATTAAAGGTAACTTCCAGAAACTAGCATGGATTGTATTATGGTTACACAGGCATGTACTACAACCATAAACTCCAATGCCATGTGTAATCAAAGATTTTGTGTAAATAAATATGGACATTTTCACACAAAATAAACAAACCCCTCTGTTTCAAACCACAGAGTAACAACCAACGTGCACAAACCAATACAGAAGTGTAGACCAAGATTAATCACAGGATATGATGATGATGATGATGATGATGATGATGATGATGATGATGATGATTAGAAAGGAGTTATTGATGCAAGAATTTGATTGAGATGTTTAAGATAATGAAGGGTGTGGACAAGATTGGTGAAGTGGAGTTTTTCAGCAGAGTGGACAGTCTTAAGACCAGGGGGCAGAGCTTGAGGGGAAAGAAGATGGGAGTATGGACAGTTTTAAGAAAGAGGTCTTTCATTCGGAGAATGGTCAACCCATCGAATGGTCTCCCCAGAAAGATAGTGGCAGCGGAGGGTGGTGGATAGATTTAAATGGAAATTACACGGGTATCTGGATGTATTGGTGATAGAGGGGCATGAGGACATTGGCAGGACTTGTGGACAGCTGCTTGTGTGTGGATGGGTGATGGAAACTGGGATTGGTGCAGCGCAGGCATGATGGGCCAAATGACCTCCTCCTGCGACAAAGTTAATTGTGTATCCTTGTGTATGATGAACAATGACGTTGGGAGCAACTTTCTGTTGGTGACTTCCTCATTCAAATAAAACTGGCAGCCTGTTGTGGCCTTTAAACAAGAATGAAAAGTAGGACTCAAGAGTTACTTAGGCAGGGATGATGAAAGGTCGGGGGCGACAAATGCTCATTCCTGATGGTACTTTAAATCCCCATTGCGCAGAAACACGATTCGCCGTCTTTAAAGAGCCCCGACGTGGCAATAAAAGCCACCAACGAATCACAGCCAGACCGCCATTCCAAGAGCACACTCACCTGCGGTCCTCATGGCTCCAAGTGGTCCCTGGCTCTAGTCCAAATGTAACTAGCTCAAATTTCGGCTGCAAGGTTCTCCATCACTGTTCTGGCGTCGCTCCAAGGTTTCTTTTTGTGTAGCCAAAGAGCTGACCCAAGAGGTCTCTTTTAGTGTCAACATACCCAGAAGGCACAACCTGGCTACATTAACGTGCCTCTCTTATGCTCAGTCCCCAGCACTTTCCAGACTATTATGTCACTCCCACTCCCACTACCACCACCACTTTCCTCCTTCCTCCTCCCAACCTATCGTATGACTGAAAACATTACAACGAGTTGGGTGGAGAGAGCTGCCATCGCTTCTGCTCCTATCAGCATCTTAATGGCTTGCCATGCCGTGCACTGCTCCTGAAAACATGACTTTGGTGTTTCCCAGATTTGAAAAATAAACATCTGTAACGGCACAGTGACATACAGAAAAAAAGACAAGGACGAGACAAATATTGTACGATGTAATTAAACAAACACAAGAAGCCAATTCTACAAAGTGAAATTGACAAAGTGAAACAAAAAAAAAAAAATTGATAAAATGGATCACATTCAACATGTCGACCCCCTCCAGCTTGTAACAGCACCGATCGAGCTTGAAAATCATCTAT
Source organism: Eptatretus burgeri (assembly GCF_056783735.1). Taxonomy (NCBI): domain Eukaryota; kingdom Metazoa; phylum Chordata; class Myxini; order Myxiniformes; family Myxinidae; genus Eptatretus; species Eptatretus burgeri. The sequence goes on from NC_140971.1 coordinate 72,739,628, forward strand.
GGCGGTCACACCTGGCGGCAGAAAGAACCCATAGACATGATATGGATGCAATAATGGGGGAATTTTAACCATTCCCCCCTCCCCCCCTCCCCTATTCATACACTTTCCTTCCATCTTTCCTTTTATCATCTCTTCATCATCTCTCCCTACACTCCTCCCACTCGCTCAGCTGTTAATGGCGTGTACATACAAAGCATCAATCATCATTTGTTGTTGTCTGGCAGTATGCCAACTTGTTAGGGTTTCTATATGACCTTTCACTTGTCCACTCGTACTACAATAACATGCAGGCTGCTTGTTGTTCGGTTAAAAACGATTTCATTTGTGCTTGCACAGGTTCGCATTAAATTTGAAATCCTTAGCCAATGATATTTGCAGGTTATAGAGATTAAGGTGTTGTTGGAGGGTGGGGATGTCCTGAAGCATGATCCCTTTTACAACTCCAGCAACATTAAACAATCGAGCAACAACATACAATGTCAGATTTGGAGATGGAAGATGAACAAAAATAATCCATCTTCGTTAAATTTCAGTCATGTGTTTCAAAGATAATATAGTTCACATGGGAAATTTCTCAGCACCTTCTCCCATACCCATAAGAACCTGCATAGGGGATCTGGAGAGACAGATGTGGCCAGCCGGGATCTGCACCGGAGGAACCTCTGCTTTGTTAAGATCTTGCCATCGAGTGTAAATCAACATCAATCATTTTGAAGGCTTTCGTATTTAACAAGCAAATGTCAAGGCTCCTGATTGATTTGCTCAAATAAATTTAAGGGTTTCAGCTTTCTCAAAATGCAGCATTCCTACCCTTAGGATCACCGACAAAATTCTCTTTCTTCCTCGAAAGTGAGAACCTTACCAACTCCTCGCCAATCAGATCTTCTTGTTCCTTTTGCACGACAAAAGAGATTATTCCACCAGGCCCGTGAAAAATTGTGGCATTAAAAAGGCATGAAAGCGGACTCATTTCACGAGTTCTACTGAACACAATGAATGGTTCTTAAAGTGGAATGAGGGACATAATCGTGTGCTCTGATATGTTTGGGCTGCTTGAAAGACTCACCCGGTGCACAAAGCGTGCTGTGGGAGCAACAAGTTGGCCTTGTTTCAGCTTGGACCAGTCGATGTCTCTGAACCAGCTGGTTGGTGTGGTCAGTCGGGGTGGGTGTGAGAGAGAGAGAGAGAGAGAGAGAGAGAGAGAGAGAGAGAGAGAGAGAGAGAGAGAGAGAGAGAGAGAGAGAGAGAGAGAGAGAGAGAGAGAGAGAGAGAGAGAGAGAGAGAGAGAGAGAGAGAGAGAGAGAGAGAGAGAGAGAGAGAGAGAGAGAGAGAGAGAGAGAGAGAGAGAGAGAGAGAGAGAGAGAGAGAGAGAGAAAAAAGCTATCGTGAGGATTTCTCGCACCATCTGTCAATCCGTGCCACTTACGAATGGCGCAGCGCCATTTGGGCAATGGTCAAGCACTTCGTACTTTTCTCAACGAATGTTGATAATTTATTGACAAGTTGTGTTGATACAACCTTCTGATACAAAATAATGTGACTCTCCAACATTAAAATTATAACTCAGGTCAATGAATTACAAGATATGGAAAAACCAGCAAGGAAAATGCCTCCTTGCCCTTGTGTGTGGACCCACGTATATATATATATATATATATATATATATATATATATATATATATATATATATATATATATATATATATATATATATATATATACATGGAGCGTTCAAAAAGGCTCTACCAAAGAGATACTCAGAATAGTCAAGAGACACCAAGCTTTTATACGTATACGGTATTTCATTGTATAAGAGTATATGAGAAGGAAGAAAAAAACTAAATTTTCTTGCCAATATTTACTCTCTGCCACTGAAGGTGGACAGAGGTTATGTTTTCACCGCTGTTTGTTTCTTTGTCTGTTGGCAAGATATCTCAAAAAGTTGTGGACGGATTCGGACAAAACTTGGTTGAGAGGTTGGGTGTGTGACAAGGAGGAATCATTGAGATTTTGGTGGAGATCAGGATCCGGATACAATAATTTTTTAAGTCATTCTTCACCATTGAGAGAGAGAGAGAGGGCCGAAAACGATATCCAGCACGATATTCCAAAAAGTTGTGGATGAGTTGGGTAGGTGACAAAAACAAGCCGATTAGATGTTGGAGGTTCGGATTCAGAACCGGCCCATCAGTGGGATACGAAACGTAAACTGTTCAGCCTGGCAGATGTTGTGCACTCCTCCGAGTGTAGTTCTTGCTGCTTACGAGTTGAAATGTAGAAAAGTTTGGTATCTCTTGGTAATTATGAGTATCTCCTTGGCACTTGCATCAAATAAGACAGCACTCCTTTATAGAGCAAGATAATTGCTCAGAGCAGATGGAGATTTAAGAAAAATAATTCAGATAAGACAATGGATCACATGCAAAAGGAAGATAGCAAGCATTTTTGGAGAGCAGATGGGGTGCATTTATTTATTACATACACACCGGGAGTAGGAAACGGAGTTGGATATGGAAAGAGGGGGAAAATTAGGAAGATGCAAATTGAGAAAAAGGATGATAGGCTAAAAAAAAAAAAAAGGTTGTGGAATGTTGGACAAGTGGGGAGAGAAGGGAGAGATCAGATGTTTGGGAGAAGATAGGAGTGACAGGAGTGAAGAAGTAAAGGAGATGTGTGAAGCAAACGAGTGCATGGGGAGGAGGCACAGGCAATCAAGAGTATGTAATAAATAGATGGCCCGATACAACAGGAAAGGGCACATCACGACCCATTTGTGTCAACACTTTTGAGAATTGATCGAGTGTGTTTTTCACCTTCCATGCCTGGCTTTCAGTACAATCTCGGCAGGTTGATAAAGAAGCACCACAAAGAGAGTGTGACGCTGTCTTCCCACTCAAACCAGTTATCTGTATCCTTCAATTATTATATATTTGCCTCCAGATCCTCATTTTGAACCACTGCACTGCTCTCACATCCTCCGAGTCAGATTGTTGCATAAACCAATTACAATGTGTGAAATATGACCATTTTATAAGCTTTCTTCTCGCATTTTGTTCAACAATGAACTGTTTTCGTTTGTTTACCGTTTCAAAAAACGATTTGAATGAATCATCTCGGTACAAATTATAATGTCGTCTTCATGGACAACATTAAATGATCTTCCATTGCTGCGGCTGAAATTATATAGAAAGAACATGACCTCCCAAGCTCAAGTTCCAAACAGCTAAGGGTTCCAAACAAGTTGCTCATTTGGCATCAAAAAATAACACCTTGTCTGTCAGGTAAGCCTCAACATGCAACACCTAGCTCTGGACTAGTTTTCACACCAAGACCTCTTTGGGAACTCGACACCACACTACCAGTTGCATCAATCTGAGTACAATTGAAATTTGACGTTCAACTGAAAGTATTTGTTCAGGAGTTCGTAACTTGGTCAGGGTTCCGCACCCTGTTTTCAGACTGCTTTGCAATGAAAGGTGTGACTTCTAAATTTAGGATTTATATACATTTTATTTCCATTAATTTTGTGATTTTTGTATTTTTGAAACACCCTCAGGTACATCACATTATTTCCCCTTTTCTCCAATCTCTTCATCACCTTCCTTTTAACTTTTTACAACATTCCTCACACCCTTCGTGACGCTCCCTTTTTAATCACCTTACATGCTTCCCTTCCATTTCCCCTCAATTGTAAGTTTCTTGTTCCTACTGCTTTGCTGCAAACCCTTTGTGTTCATGAATGGTGGTTGGAGGACGTGGAAATCCATTCCTGCTTTTTCAAAAACCTCTCATTTTGTTCCCACCTCCATCAATCAATCTTGTTGTTTACTTTCAATTCTTATTTACAAAATCCAAACATGCTTACAAGAAAGTGTGCTTTTTACATGCTATTTGTCCACTATTAAAAGGAGTAAAACATACTCTTTCATCCCTCATTTCACTTTTCTCTGTCACTAGTAATACAATAATCTATATTTGCCAACCAGCTGCAGAGCTATCTCAGCCTCAACAGAAAGTTCCAAAGCATTTAACTTAGGAAAAGGAAGTGTGGCCATTGCTGTGCACCTCAATTATCAAGTTGATGACACATTTCCACAAACAATATAGAACTATTGTACTCCACAGTAGGTGAAGTTAAAATGAAGTTAAACTTCGACTCACGTGTTTCTTTTGATGTCCAGAATGCCATTCTTTCTGTTACCAAGTCTCTGGCCAGGCCGAGATCTGCAAACAGAAGACGTAATACGTTATCGGTCATCGCCATTCAAAATGACATCTCGTTTCTTCAAAACATCTATACTACCACCAACCACGTTGTGATCGTCGTTCTTGTTAGATTTGCCTTCATAACTTGGAGTCTAATTTTGATAAGGGGTGATCTAGATATTATGGATTCAAAAGGAGGAGTGGCCACTGCGGAAATCCAATCAAATAAAACTTGAGAAATGGAAGGGAAGGAAAGAGGATAGGGAACAGAAGGGACAGTGAAATATTTGGGGGGAAGAGGGAGAAAAGGAAAGGATGGATGGGAGATTGGAGGGGAAGGGAGATATGTTAAAGATAAGATGATGAAGGTGTGGGGTGAAAGATTCAACCATTTTTGTATTGTATGATGTATGACATTTGGAGATATCTTTTATAGTCCCCATTGGTGGTTGTACACATGATCAACATTATAATTATCATCATCATCATAATCATCAGCATCAGTTAACTATCTCATGGCAGGTCCAAGTATCATCTTCTGAATAGGATAGGATTGCCAATGCATTTTCCTCCAGTACTTTGTGCTTTGTCAGTGCATTCTCAACAGGGTTGGGATTTGAATGCACAATCATCAGATTTCGATATAGAGCAGGTGAAGATAAGAAAAAAAACAAATGTTGTGGTTGCCAACTCCGAATCCACTGTATCCATTATCCACAATCGAAAATCCATTATCCAGCAATAAAATGGGCATGGAGACAATGAACAAATCAATACTGTGCATTTGGTGTTTAAAAAGAAAAACACGATCTATAGCTTATGGTGCACCTTGTAAACATATCACACATACAACAAGAAAATTAGGAGACAACAATACACTTTTACAAACACATGACACAAGTGTGCTTGGTGTTGGCTTAATGGTTAGGGTGGCAGGGTTGGAATCCTTGGGCCCTGAGTTCAAATCCTGCTTAGCTGTTGAATTAATATCAGGTGGGATTGACTGAGCCCGTCATCCTTCTGAGGTTGGCAAAGTGAGTGCCAGCTTGCTGGGATGAGAGCCATTTGAGTATCCTGTGTCAGAGTGGTGACCTGTCCAGGATTGTGCCCAAACGCCCAAGAGACTGCTTTGGCAGCACTGATGCTCTACTGAGTATGGCCCTGATGGATGGATGGATACAACGGTATATGGGATTTGAACCTCAGGTTCCAACATTATGAAGTATGTGCTCAGGGGGGGACAATAAACAGACCAATTTCAAATGCACATCAAAGATCACAAAGCATCTTTAAGATTCCTTTTTTTATTTATTTATAACACGGCCTCGCAGTATCACCTGTGGGTATGTGCACTCAACTTTAAGCTGTCTATCCTCGATTTGAATCTCAGCCCAACTCTTTCAAATATAAACTGCCACGATAATGTTTCATATGCAGGGCAAGGTGTCGATGTGTGTGCTGTCCCTCGGAGGATATTAAGCCTCAGTGGATGCTACAGATCCCACATTGTCTATCACGAAGAGTAGGTGAGTTATTGCCGGCACCCTGAATAAATTACAAACTCCAAGGCAACCGCAAACCTCCCAGCATAATCCTTGCCCTGGAATTGCTTTGGCAGCATCCAACGCTCTGTCAAGAGTCTCATACATTTGATGGGTCGATTTTGAAAACAACCCCATTAAAAAAATTGAACTAATATATTTTTATTTCATCATATGGTGATGTCTTCAATAACCCATGCAAAATATGAACCGATGTATCAAACTCTTTTCACATCGTTTTAATTATTGCTCTCATTTTCGTTTCGAGCAAAGTCGGGTAGCAGCTCTCTTATCCTCTGGGGTTTCTGGACTTGGAGTAAAGAAAGATAAATTTTCTTTCCAGCTCACACCAAATGCAATCACTTTGAGTAATGTCCTTTTGTAGCACCATCTCACAGATAGTCATAATAACAGGGAATACATTCAAGTCAAAGCATTTTGTGAATAAAAGCTTCTATTTTAGAATTGGTTTCCTTTATGGATTTAGGCATGAGTGGTGTTTACACATCCAAGTGAGCACTGCACACTAACTCTTTTGGGTCGTGCTCGATGGTACTGTCAGCACTGTGGGGTACTCCATCACTCAGAGCATAGATCATAAAATGCTCATTAAAAGTGATACCAATCAAAGTAATGATTGTAATACCAGTTAATGTTCGTGGGGAGGAAAAAAAAAATCCATTCTGAAATGACCATTCTGTTGGATTTTGAATGAGATGCGTCGATTAATAATCTATAAAAAGGGGATACATACTGGAAGGATGAAATAATCACAATTCAACTGATCTGTTTAGATCCCTCAAAGCATGCACATAAAATTCATGTAATTTTATCATGATATTGATATTTGTTCAGATATTTATGAGGGGTTTTCAAAATGTTTTGGAACAAAATACAATAGTCATTCTTCCCTCCAGGTCTTCAAGACAGCTGTTCACCACCATTTCAGATCCTCCCCAATCCCAAAACCATGATCTTTTCTACCTTCGTTAACCCCACCCCAATCCTTCCAAATTTCCAGTTTTCCCTCCTGAGAGTTTCATGCCCTCCATTCCTCCGCACACCCATTGTTTGTCCACATTCCTCTGTCTTGGCATTCGGCTCTGCTGTTGGTGTTTCTACCCTCTCTATGCTGTTCCTTTTGTCCTATTACGTCCTGATCTGTTCAGTGTACTAGTACTCGCTCTTCCACAAGCCTCGACTATGTATTCCAAAAAAGTCTGAAAAATGCTGTTTAATATATTCATATATATATATATTTAAAACTCTATTTATGGAAATATATGCCTGGTGTTGGCTGGGATCCTAGAATCCTGAGTTCAAATCCCACTTGCTGTTGAATTAATACCAGGTGGGGTTGACTCTGCCCGTCATCCTTCCAAGGTCGGCAAAATCGGCTAACAGCATGCTGGTATCCTGTGTCGGAGTGGAGACCTGTCCAGGATTGTGCCCAATAGCCAAGGAGACTGCTTAGGCAGCATCAACACTCTGCACAGAGTATGGTCCCAATGGATTATGGAAATACCATAATAACTCATGTATATGGTAATCCGTTATCGTGTATAATACGCAGGGCACTTGTGAGATAAAATTCTCAGAAAAATACCAGTTTATATGTAAAACCAGCACCCCAAAAATGATACAACTCCAGCAAAAACGAATTACAGCGCAGGACTGGGAATTTGGAGATCTCAAAAGCAGTGTTTTGCTAATCTTTGGAAAGAGCCATTTCAGATGCTGTTTAAATCAGCATAATGGATGGATTCCAACTTGTATGAAACACAACATGACGAACGACTTGGCATGTTGAATGTACCTAACAACTCTTACCGAGTGACATGTGACGTCTATGAGATTGGCACAGTAAGTGCTCGTTAGTAAGTTTCAAGACTTCAGTGAGTCATTAGTTTGTGATCATTCTTACACAGTCTACTGTGCTGCAATGATTATTATTTTGCTGCCATGTCGGTGCATTTATTTTAATCAGTTTAAATAAAAGATTTTAAAAGAAAAATGATGTTTTTTCTATAGCTGAACAATTTTAAATTTTTCATTTAAATAATTGTTATTCAGAACAAAAAATACACATTCGATGTTGCATAAGATAACGCACAATGCACTGAGTTTTTAAGATTGTGGCAGCCAGGAACGAAGTTTGGTCTTGTGTCGGTGTGAGAAATCAGGAGAAATAAAGCTTTCAGTTTAGTTCTAATGGAAAACACACACCCCGAACATTGATGAGATGCGCGGCTCATACACGAGTGATTATGGTGTAGTATATGTATATACTACAGTATATATTGTTAAGGACAAATTTATTGTGTTGTTGCATCAGAGGGTTATGGACCAGTGTAACATTTACTTGTGCTTTGGATGAAAGGTAATTGTAGTGGGTAAGATCATTGTTTTTGCCGTCGAAAGTCCGCTTGGGTTACAATGAATCTTGCCAAGGCTAAATTGGCCCTGACAAGGACAGAAACATGACACAAGAGAAACCAATGGTGCTTCAACAATGACAACACGAGATCAGAGACACCACCAAAGGCTGCCCACTGCCTCGAGAAACCACATCAAAATGAAGATGAAAGGCTTACTGGAAGCTTGGAAGATATACAACGTACCGGCAGTTTGTGTAAAGCAAGAGAGAGAGAAAAAAATGTAGCAGGAAAGAGGAAAAACAAAGGGAGAAAGAACAGAGAATGTGCTGGTTCTCATCCCTCGCAAATTACTGTTAAACCAACAGCATCCGAGCTGTACATTGGTCTGTCGAGATTCCGCTAGCTTGTATTATACCTGGTGATGTAAAATTGGCTGAACTCCCTCTGCTTGTCGAATCTACTGCACTGCTGTGGTCTCGGAGACAACTTCAAAGCTCGCCTCTCCTCGCTGGGTGCATCAACATGGCTGCCGACCCATTCCTCCACTCTCTTCTCACCTCCTTTAAGTAATGCATTGTCCTCCACAGCTTGGAGTGCCCATCTTCAACCTCTCTCTGAGACAGCTTGACCTGTGAACTCAGGGGTTTTTTTTCCCCCTGCTCTGGTGGAACAAGGCCATCACCCTCTGAGGACTTTTGCGATGGGACTGGTCTGTCGGAGTCATCCTGTGCGCACCCACGGGACAAGATTCTTTTAAACGTGCTCACAGCTTACCCTTCACCCATGTATAACCTGCTCGAGTTTATTGTACAAACTGATTAACTGAGATAAGTTGTTCCCTTGAGAGTGGTGAGTTAACTCAAAGCTGCAATGATATCTGTGACATTTGTACATTTTTAATTTGGGGTTTTTTGGGAAAGTCATTAAGTGTTGCTTGTAATCAGTATTATTGTTTTTTTAAGACAGACAGTAGGGATTAATAAATATGACATAAATTTAACCTTCTGTACTCTTGTTGTTTGCTGGTTTCACCTGTGAAACAACACAAAGGTCACATTGAAGTCTTTATTACTTTTCTGCTGTGACGTACTCTGGGTAACTGATACACTTTATTTGGTGCCTCGAGGTGGACACATAACAATATAGAGTGTGTGTGTGTGGGTGTGTGTGTGTGTGTGGGTGTGTGTATATATATATATATATATATATATATATATATATATATATATATATATATATATATATATATATATATATATATGTGTATACAGTGGGACCCGCTTAATAGAATCACGGTTAATAGAATCACCCGTATTATAGAATCAAAATCGTTGAGACCGATTCCATTGTATCTAAATGTACACAATTTTTCGCGTTTATTAGAATCAAAAACCCGCTTAATAGAATCAGCTGCTGGCCATCCACTTCGACAGTTCAGCGCCTACTGGCCGCACAGTTCCAACTTTTGCCACCAGGCGGCTGACGTCACGCTAAAAATAACGCTATGCCACTACAGTGATTTCGGTAGTCATTGTACAGATAGGCAGACGGCTGACAGCTGCAGTCTAAGCACTAGGCGTGTCGTCATTTCCACGATGGACAGAAAACGAAAGCGGACGGATCGTTCAAACATTGATAAAGCACAAATCCTGAGGGACTATGACGCTTTGCCCAGAATGAGCCAACGAGAAGCTGCAGACAAGTTGGAAATTAACCAGCCGATCCTATGCAAGATTCTGAAAGATCGAGAGGCCATTCTGAAAGGTCAAGTGGATTCGTCTTCTTCTCAGAAACGCAAGCGAAGCGGCAACGCACCCGATGTCGAATCAGCAATGGTCAAGTGGATTCAAACTTCTAGAAAAAGGAAGCACTGCTTTCTGGACCTCTGATGCGGGAGAAAGCGGCTCAGTTCGTGGAAAAGTTCAACAACAAGAAGTTCAGTGCGACAAACGGCTGGATTGACCGGTTCAAGAAAAGACATGGAATCGTCCACAAGAAACTTCACGGAGAGGCAGCGGCCGCTGACGTAGGAGGGAAACAACAATGGCTGGACCACGTGTTTCCGGA
>NC_140971.1:72754819-72814819 GCF_056783735.1 Eptatretus burgeri
GTGTGTGTGTGTGTGTGTGTGTGTGTGTGTGTGTGTGTGTGTGTGTGTGTGTGTGTTCTGGCACCTGTCTATGTAAGTAAGCCTGAAGAAGATCGTTATTATTATTTTTGGGTTAGGTCTGCTCTGTGTCCGCTTTTATAAGTTGCTTGATTATTGCTGCACCACATCTCTCTCCCCTATCTCTGCACAACACACCCCAATAAATCTTGATCGTACCACAACCAATTTTCATTCTTGCACTTCCTTGGAGTGTGCAAGTGCCGAAGCCTCACAGCACTGTTTCCTCACCCATTGTAAATAAATTATTAGAAATGTTCCCTGCTCATTTTTGTCTTTTCTTCCATTGGTCCAGCATGGTCCAAATCCGAGCTTAGCCGGGACTTTATTCCCAACAATCCGTTCCTTTTAGCCGGTATGTCCTTGGCAGTGTCGCTCAGCTGCATCTGATCCGGTAAGCCTGGTGTTGGCTCAGTGGTTAGGGTGGCAGCTTGGGATTCTTGGGTCCTGAGTTCAAGCCCCGTCGGCCGCTCAATTAATACACCAGAGGGTTGACTCAGCCTGTCATCCTTCCGAGGTCGGCGAAATGAGTACCACTTCCAGTGTGTGTACTGGTAGAGGGGCACTGCATCAGCGACACAGTCACGCTTCCAGAAATGATAGCTACCCCGGCAGCTCAGCTGCCATACGACCACCCACCACCATCTGATTCGGTAAAGTGATCCGGTCCGGTAGAGTGAGCCGGTTCGGACAAGGCGTACCGATGGCTTGTTCCCCGGTAATTCAAAATCACGTGGTTATTTTTTGGTAATCAGATTAACTAAGCGGAGGACCCTAAGTCACGTGGTTGAGTTAGTGGCGTCCACGGTCGGTTAAGCGACCCGCCATGTCACGGAATTATCCATGTGCGATGGCCTACCATTCTGAGGAGTTTGGGGGGAGCCGAGATGGCTTTCCCCACCTAGTGGTCTTTTCACCCGACCCCCGGCCCGCAAATATATATATATATATATATATATATATATATATATATATATATATATATATATATATATATATATATATATATATATATATATATATATATATATATATATATATATATATATATATATATATATATATATATATATATATATATATATATATATATATATATATATATATATATATATATATATATATATATATATATCTTTGGTTTGACTTGGCTGGCCTCCAACTCAGAACAGACGCACTGGTGTAACTATGCCACCGATTTTGGTCATATACACATCCACATAAAAACAAGTATCTATCTACCTATAAATATAGAAATATATTGTTTTCTTTCTGTTCACAAAACATGTAAAATCCTGTTCTTGTAATCCTGTAATCTGTAAAATCCTGTAAAAATTGTAATCCTGTAACCCTGCAAAATCGGTAAAATGCCGGTCTTTTCTGGTCACAAAAGCAGTCAAAGAAATCGCGTGGCAGTGATTTGCAATTGGAATAGGGCAAAGCCATTAATGACATCCAACCCAGTCAATGATAGGTTTACAAGTAATGAAAAAAAAACATTTTAACTGGAAAGTAGAATTTGATGCTAATGTGTTAGTGGATATGCCTCTGACCATGTAAGATTCCCACAGAAAAAAAATGTCAAAGGATGGAGGGATGGTTCGCCAAAAATTATGTAAACATAGTAATGGTCACAAGAAATTATCATGTGAAACCACCGATACAACACGTACGTACGTACACACACACACACACACACACACACACACACACACACACACACACACACACACACACACACACACACACACACACACACACACACACACACACACACACACACGCTTCAGCTGGTGTTTGTGCTCTGTGGGGATTGTGAGCCCAAATCGAGAGAGATGTATCGTGTCATTTGCAGGCACAACCATTCGCAGGTTTTCGTTACCACGACAACTTGTGAACCGCTGAAGGGATTTGGACCAAACTTGGCATAATTATGGACTGTAATATGAAGACGAACAGCTTAAATCTTTGGTTCAAAAGGTCATAGGCCCAAGGACAAGTGTCCTTTAATTTAAAATCTGTGTTGCTACAATAACTTATGAACCACTCAAGATACTTCAACCATACTTGATACACATCTGGACTGCAAAAAAAAAGATGAACTGATTCTATTTTAGATTGAACAGGTCAAAGGTCATGTGCCCTTTGAAGATCTATCTCTCTCTCTCTCTCTCTCTCTCTCTCTCTCTGGTCCATTAATTATGTAACAGTGACCTTTAATTGAGATCAAACATAACGGTGGGTTGACCTCTAATGTGAGTGGAGGCACATCCATTGACACATTCACGTCAAATTTTACTTGCGAGTTAAAAAAAATTGTATGACCCATTTTTGTACTTTTAAAAATGTATTTACATGCTGGAGAAATATTGTGATTGCATGATGAATTATCTGATGTGTGAAAACACATTGGCATTAACCCTTTGAACCCTGAGGTCCTTGGACTTTTGGTTCCCTCACTCTGGGCTCATTGGAGAAAAATCCGGCCACTCGGATATATGGAGGTTTGAATAGTGGCCAGTAAAACAGCTGCTCGGGTTCAAAGGGTGAAATAGTCATACTACTATGTTATACTTGTATAATAGACAGCAATAATAACATGTCAAGCAGTATGTATGATTTTACTCGAGAACTTTATTTCATCTCTGTGACACTTCAATGATGATGAGTGAATGACAAACAGTGCATGTCTGTGTACATGTCAGCAAGCTCCACAGACAGAAGGAAGTTCCTGCAGTCTGCACAATATGCCCTTGTAGGACTGGACCGAACAAAATATTCTTCCGTTAACCAAACCCATATAGGTGTGATTTGCCTTTGGGCAATTGTGTTGCCATAGCCCCACGGCCATCATGGTGATTGACAGGTGTTGGCCCACCAATCCCTCTTTTCCCTTCATATTCCTACGCGTAGTTATGTCTAATTTTCGTGGAATCCTTTCAAGTTATGAAAGATTTGAGTAGTCATGGCCCTTCACACCATAAAATGCAGTGGATAAATATTTAAACCAATTTTGAGTTAGGCCATCAGCAAAGAATAATAAGAGGATGAATAAGAAGAATTTCAAACCAGATATTTTGAGTCCATCAGTTATGTAGCGTAGCGATGCTGTCCAAAAGTTTAACGAGTGTTATTGCATTTGAAATCCTCCACAGTTCACCACCATCTGAGATCGTCCCAAATCCAAAACCATGATATTTTCTACCCTCACTAACCACCCCCCCTACTCCTCCATCCAAATTTCAGGTTTTCCATCCTTGAAGTTTCCTTCTGGATTGATCTTGTCCGCCCCATGCATCATCTCCTGCCCACCCCCCCCCCCAATTACTCCCCACACCATTTGTTTGTCCGAGCCTCCCTCTTTCCTAGTCTTCTACTCTGTTGTTGTGCTGCCCCCCTCCACCCCCACACACCCTTTATTTCTACTCTCTCTACTATTCCTTTTGCATGTATCGCTACTGTTCCCTTTGCATCCTGTTACATCCTGATCTGTTCAGTGTTTTCGCTATTCCACGAGCTTCAACTGTGTATACAAAAAGAAGACAACAAAAAAAAAAAACATGACTCGTCTACTTTATAGGTTCAAAAGTTTGAACCTTAGGAGATTATTTTTTTTGAGGATTTTGTTGCATTACACCTCTGGAATGTCCGTCCAATCTCTGAGTCAGAAGTCTACCGACCACCAGATATCAGGGAGATTTAAAGGACATCCAGTGACCACCACCATTATTCAGATATATACTCCAACTTCTACAGCAGATGAAGAAGCTATGGAGGAGTTTTATGGAAAGTTGCAGGAACTGGTAGAACAGGTGCCAAAAGGAGATTTTTTTAAATTATTATGGGAAATTAGAATGCAAAAATTTGAGAAGGAGAAGTACCAGGAATGGCAGGAAAGCACAGAACTGGTATCCAAAATGATCCAGGGTAGCAAATGCGAGAGTTCTGTGTGACGAATGATCTTGTGATTGTAAAACAACCCAAGCGCAAACTGTAGACATGGACGTCACCTGGTGGGCAACATAGACACCAGATTAACTACATTATATTCAACAGAAGATGGGGGAAGTGCTGTGCAATCTGCCAATACTTCGCCAGGCACAGATTGTGAGAGAGGTCATGAACTCGTTGTAGCAAAACTACGAATTAAACTGAGAAAGGTGTAAAAAAAATTCCAACCAGGTATGACCTTGAAAATATATCTAAACAAAATGACCGTTTTTACAGCCATTTTTCCCTGCTGTGCAGGGGTTTGGCTTTTTGTGAGGCAATGTTTTATGGCTGGATGCCCTTCCTGACGTCAACCCTGGTCGCCTCTTACGACACACAGGGATATGGTACACCTATTCTAACCGGGGCATACACCGGGACCAGTACAACTGGCACTCATTTCGCCGACCTCGGAAGGATGACAGGCTGAGTCAACCCCCTGGTGTTAATTCAGCAGCCAACGGGGCTTGAACTCAGGACACTGGGATCCCAAGCCGCCACCCTAACCACTAAGCCAACACCAGGCTATTTGAAAATATATCTAAACAATAAGTAATAAAGGTTTTGCATAAAACCATTTTGCAGGGCTGGACTTGGTTGACAGAATGTCAAACGAATTGTGGCAAAATGTTAAAGGCATTGTAAAAGAAGAGGCCAAAAACAACATCCCAAAAGCAAGCAGAAGGAAGAAGGCTAAATGGCTGTCAGAAGAGGCAATAAATATTTCAGACAGAAGAAAGATAAAAACTAAAGGGGCATCAAGAGAGCACATTACGCAGCTAAATGCCGACTTACAACGACATGCTAGGAAAGCCAAAGATAAATATTTCAAAGAAGTATGCATAGAGATGGAAAATGATAACAGAGCAGGAAAAACAAGAGCTATTTTAAAAGATCAGAGGAATCCCAGGACAATCGAGGTTGATGATTGGGGTCCTTTTGGAGTAGAACAGGAAAATATGTGACAAAAGAAACACAGTTGAAAGGAAGATGGAAGGCGGATAACAAAACTCTATATAAACGAGGTAGCAATATGATGTCAACCTTCGAAGAAAGAGAATACGAGTAAGAACCAATAGGGGTATAATCTGAGGTCGTGTTGTGTTAGAGACAGGACACGACTACATAGGTCAGTGTAATCAAACTCACGGCTTTTAATCGTCGGTTCTCACAAAATGGGGGGGGGGGGCGCTGCAAAACAGGAGGGGCACCGTAAACCAGTACAGTTGTCAGAAAGCAACAATGCGAACAACTATTAGCTCACAGCACTGATGTAACATGCCAGTCTATGGATAGAACACTCCCCCCCTCCTTTGGAAAGTTCAGGTGTGGAAAGAGGACACAAGGTCCCGTAGGTAACCTGGGCGGGCCCAGACCCGGACAGACCGAGGTTGAGATCCATCCAGTGGAGGCTGCGGCACAGGCAACTGGGCAGCAGGCATGTCTAGTGGTGCATCAGCCAGCAGGATGTCAGGCATGTCTTGCAGGGCCACGGGCATGTCCAGCAACACTGCGGGCATAGACAGGAGAGCAGGCACATCCGCACCAGAACTTTAGGGAGCCGGCACCTTCAGTCGTCAGCTCGTATGCCAACGGGAGCCGTCAGTCAGCTGGAATGTAGCTGGCTCCTGCTGATGGCTGACCTGAAGGGGCATGGATCAGAAGGAGCGGAGTTTGTTGTCACGATGAGGGCGACGGGTTCTAACCCAATCTGAGACCTGGATGGTGGGCGTCTTAGCCCTGCATGTCCTGTCAAAGCACTGCTTCATCTTGTGTTGGTGCTCCTTAACTGCAGCCCGAGTGCTGTTAGGAGAAGCCTGGGCTGCTGATGGCCGAAGCCTATCCATGTGCAGCTGCAGCTCACGGTCGACCATCAATGATGCTGGTGAGACTCCAGTAGTGGAGCGTTGCGTCGCCCTGTAGTGTAGCAGTGTCTGGAGTAAAGCCGTTTCAAAAGTGCAACCCTGGGCCAGGTGTGCTCGGATGCCGTTTTAAAGTGTTTGGTTGAAACGCTCTACCCCTCCATTAGCCTGAGGATGGTAGATTGGTAAAGTGAATTGAGGCCCATTGTCAGTGGTAATGGCCTAATGACAAGCATGCAAAGAGCATGTTGAGGGTGTCGACTATTGCTCTAGTGGTGACCGTCCCCACGGGGATTACCTCCGGTCATTTGGAGTGCAGGTCATAGACCACCACCAGAAAGCACTGGTGATGAGGAACACTATGGATTTCACCACAGATGTCTAATTGGATATGTTCCCATGGCCTGGTTGGCCAGCCAAGTGACTACCGGGGAGGCGGGGCCGGAGGGCCGATTTTGCCACTGACCAGGCAGGTGGCGCAATACTTTACCATGGCTTTGATGTCGCGTTCGATCCCTGGCCACCACATCAAGTCCCGGCACCTTTGTTTAAGCTTCACTATGCCCAAGTGACCCTCATGCACCACTCCCAAAACACGTGCATGCAAAGCAAGTGGGACCACAGTGCAGAGCCCGCAGGTCACACAGGTGTCATTCCAGCAGGATAGGTCCTCTTTGACATGAACGAATGGCATTAGCTCCTCAGACACATGAGATGGCCATCCAGTCCTGATGTCGGTGCAGAGTGTTGAGAGGGTGGAGTCCTGCCCAGAGGCCTGCTGGAGCTCCTGTCGGGACACAGTGGCTTGGAGAGGGGCATGAAACAACTGAATGAGGTCATGCGCCCCGCTGTCAGAGCAGCTGGTAGAGGCCAGGGTGTCAACAGAGCGGGAGAGTAGGTCTGTCACCACATTCTCCCTATCAGGAGTAAATTGGAGCTGAAAGTCGTACTGATAGAGGTGTTCGGACCACGGATGCAGTCAGAGCGGTTTGTGGCCTGTGCCCGAGGTAGACAGCACAGTTGTGAGTGCTTGGTGGTCATTCCGGAGGGTGAACATACATATGCCATCGCTCACATGCCCAGACACAGGCCAGTGCCTCACGTTCACCCACAGAATACCTCTGTTCCATAGGGGTTAGGGCACAGGAAGCAAAGGCGATGGGCTTCTCCACACCATTCTGCACCTGCAAAAGCACAGCTCCCACAGCAGTGGCAAAAGCATCGCAGGTGTCGAGGGTGCGGTTGGCCAGGTAGAAATGAGCCAGGCTGGGTGATGTGGTAAGCTGAGATTTCAAGAAGTAGACGGCCTCAGCACAGGCCGGTGTCCCAACCCAGGGCTCATCCTTTATGAGTTGCTGGCAGAGCAGTACCGCCATGGTGGAGTATCGCAGCAGGAACCACAGGTAATACGCCGTCATGCCCAGGAAAGAAGCAACAATGCAACATGGGCTGCTAAGGTGGACTCCTGAATGCAATGGATTGCCTGGATGTTGGATTGAAGCGGGAAAAGATGCCCCGAGTTGACAGACGAAATCCCACGAACTCAATAGCCGGCATAGAAAACACACTTTTCACCATTCGAGGTGAGGTTGTGTTTGGCGAGCGCTGCAAACACCCTGTGCAGACGCTCATCGTGGACAGATACGTCAGACCCGTGTGTGACGATGTTGTCTCGGTAAATGGCCACTCCTGAAATCCCAACTCGGATGGAGGACATCACTTTCTGAAAGCATCTTGGAGCCGAGCTGAGCTCAAAAGGCATCCTAGTGTAGTGGAATACTCCAGCATAAGTTACAAATGCCATCAGGCCCCTGCTATTAGGGTGGAAGGGCACCTGGAGATAGCCCTGGCGAAGATCCATCTTAGAAAACACCATGGAGCCATAGAAGGGTGGCCAGTTCTTCAGATGTGGGTAGTGGGAATTTGTCTGGGATGACAGCCCTGTTTTTTGCATGAAGGTCCACACAGGTACGCAGTCCCCCCGACTGGCAATCACCAGGTTTGAGATTCAAGCGGCCGCATTGACTGGTTCGATAATTCCAGCTTCCAACAGGAGTTTGAGTTCAGCAGAGAGATCAAGCGGGATGCATCGCAGTGGCTGGATGACCGGGGTCACCGTTGGGTCGAGGAGGGGCTGGTGGGTGATGGTGGTGAGGCAACCCAGTCTGTTAAACAGTGTGGGCCATTTCTGCTGACAACGGGAGGTGAGCTGCAGAACTGCTGACCCACTGGCATCCATTAGGGAGAAACCTAGCCTTGTGAAGAGGTCGAGGCCCAGGAGGTTGGCAGCGCGACAGACGATGTGGAATGATAATGCAGTCAAATGCTTGGTGCCGGAGTGCACAGGTAATGGATGGTGCCCATTATGTCGATTTTGGAACTGCCATACCCACAGAGAGCAGTGGAGAGGTGCTGTAGTGGCAGGTGGGTGAAAAATCATTTATGATTGTCCAGGTTGAGTAAAGATACTTTAGCCCATGTGTCCAATAGCAGGTGTGCACACACATCACCCAGTTGAACGGCACATGTTTTGAAAGCCACCGGGCTGGAGCCTGGTGGGTGTTGTGTGTGTGTGTGGAGGTTGAGATCTTCATGGTGCTGGTGTCGTGGCAGGGGGAGAGTGACGTACTTTGGCAAAATTATTTAGTTTTCCACAGTTCCTGCATATCTGCCCATGTGCAGGGCAATCCAGTGCTCTCATAGCATGGACAGTGGAGCCACAATTCCAGAGCCAGTACACACCCCCTGACGAACTCCAATAATAACTCGAAATAAGTCAGAGATAGCAGCACCACATCTCACAGCACTCTCAGTATCAGAGTATATTTCAGTAATCAGATCAATCAGTTTTGGTGGCACCCCACGAAGAATTCTCCAGAGGGCATCCCGATTCACTGAATAAAACGCTTTACAGAGATCAACATAAGCTGCAAGGAGCCCCTGCCGAAACTCTCGTCTCCCTCCATTCAGTGAGGACCTGAAGTGCAAAGATACGGTCAATTGTTGACCTCTTTGGTGTAAAGCCTGACTGCTCTGGATGCTGGTGCTTAAGCAGATGGTGGCAAACCCTATCAAGAATTATCCGAGCAAAGACCTTGCCCGGCACTGAGAGCAGCATCATCCCTCGGTAGTTATTGCAGTCCTAGTGATCACCCTTCCCTTTCCAGAGAGGGAAAACAAGGCCCCTCTTCCAGTCAGTTGAGATGATGCCTGTGTTCCAGGCAGAGTACCGAACTGCATGCAATGACATGAGAACAGTAGTTCCACCAGCCTTGAGAAGTTCAGCATGGATGCCACAGATCCCAGGAGCTTTACCCAATTTCAACCTGTTCACCACAGCTTGTGTTTCCACCAACTAAGATGGATCACAGTTGATTGGAGGGTCAGCAATAGGGATAGTATAACCACTGACATCCAACTTGACAGCTGGTGGATCAGCCTGGTACAGCAGCTCAAAGTAACCAGCCTAACAGGCCTGCACTTCGGACTCCTCTGTCAAGAGCCCACCACCTTCCGCTCCAACTGCAATACACCGAGGGATGGGCTTTACTTGGACGAACGCAATGCATGATTTCCCCTGTCAACAGGATGAGAATCACTTGAGCACAGGTGATGCTCTACCCCCTCACAGATTCCTCACACACAGGCCTCCTTGTCCACCCTCAGCACATGTGCAGTTTTATGCTTCAACTCCCTGAACAGCTCTGCCATTCAGCCTGGCCTTGCGACTCTGGTCAATGGTATCCAGTGTCCCTCGAGAGACAAAATTCTTCTTCGCCCTCTGGTGAGTTCCAAGACATCCACCAGCAACATCAAGGATGGTGGTCTTGAAGGCACTCCACAACTCTTCAGAATTGTCCAAAGCACCCAGACCCCCACCCCCACCCCAAAATCCCCACTCAGCCTGTTCACAAATTCCTCAGCCACCTTCTCATTCGTGAGCTTACCAACATGCAGCCTAGGCTGGAAGGGTACCATTCTCAGGAATTTGAGCTGAAACTTCAGAGTTGCTACAACAAGCTTGTGGTCATTATTGAGAAACTGAACACTCCAGTCGACCCTGCAGTTGTGGATCACCCTCTGGTGACCATCAATGAACACATGCTCAATCTCCTTTGCTATACCACCAGCGTTGGAATACCAAGTCCAACAATTAGCCTGTGGGTGCTGAAACCATGAACCAGCCACCCCAATTCCACGACTTCTTGCAAAATCAAGGAACTTAGTGCTCTTCTGCTTCACAATTCCACACCCATGGGGACCAACACATGTCTCGCAACCATCCCTATAAATTTGTCGATGCATTGAAATCTCCCAAGACTAGAAGAGTATCTCACCTGGGGCACTGATCAACCACAGACTCGAGTGTGGTATGGAATAAGTCTTTCACGAAGTGTGACAAACCTCATTCGGAGCATATCCAGAGACCAGAGAAATGACCCCTCAGGAGTGATGAAAGAAACGGATGACAGAATGTTGCTCCTCCCTGGTGCATGCTTCTAATGGAGTCTCGAGCGCGGTATTGAATGAGTCCTTCACAGTGAGATCACTCACCTTAGTTGGAGCATATGCAGAGACCAGGGAAAGGACACCCAAGGAGTGACGAATCTTTCGTCTCATCACACGCTCGTTGACCGGTGTTACATCAATTATCATTTGAGTCAGCTTGTTGGACACAGCTATAGCAACTCCTTGGGCATGGTAACCATCAGCCAGACAAGAACAACAGTAGGTGTAACCACCCACCATGATCTCGCCACTATCCTGTCTCCAAACCTCAGACAGTGCTGCAATACCGATGCTCAAATGCTTCAGCTGAGCTCAGATGATAACAGACAGGTGATCATCCTCTCTTATGGATAGGATATTCCAGGCACCCACCTGAAGGGACTGCCTCAGGTTAACCCAAGGAGCATACCATCTGGTGGATGACACCTCAGCACCACTCTGCCACACACCACCACAATCTGACCCAGCAAGTTTACCCCATGCTTTTCCTCCCATCATCAAGGAATGGGGGTCCCAAAGACTTTGCTCCAATCCTGCCATCCAGTGAACTGCCCTGTGATGGGCAGCAACACAAGAGGTACTCCCATGGAGTGGGTTTTCAGTTTTCTTTGTGTTTGTGGGCTTTGTGGAATGAAGTGTTTTACGGTAGCCAGAGTACAAATCCTGCCACCAACCTCCTAAAAAAACGTCACCCAACTGCAGGAAGACATCCGCAGACACAGTTGGACACTATATATGGATGGCCAATGGCTCATGAGGTGCTCCTCCACCATTTAATTTCAGACCACCTGATATGCCTAATAAGAAGTCTGTACACTAAATAAGAGGTTTCAGTAAGAACATAAAATGGAGAGATAGAATGGTTTGCAATGAATTGGGAAATGAGGTTAGACAGGGGTGGATTCTCTCCCCTTGATTGTTCAATCTCTATATTGAGTGTATCATGAGGAAATCTGACTTGGATGACGTTGAGGCTAGAGTTAGGATTGGAGGAAGATGTATCAACAACAAAAGGCATTGGTGATGATACCACTCTGTTGGCAGAAAGTAAAGAGGACTTGATGAAACTATTGCAGATGGTGAAGAAGGAAAGTGAAAAAGCTGGTATTTATTTCAACCTAAAAAAACTATATCTTGTCAACTGAGAAGATCAATGTGTTCAGATTGTGAGATGATCACAAGGAAAGAGTGGAAAGTTTCATCTTCCTGGGTTTTAAGATTGAAGTGGGTGGAGAATATGGACGAGAAATTAATAGACCATTCACATTGGGTAGAACAACAATGTCAGGATTGACAAAGATCAGGAAAGACAAACATATAACAATACAAACCAAGAGGAGGCTCATGAATGAAGCTGGTGAAGGATGGTGAGAAAAGGAGGCCGAGGGAAGATTCTGTGCTGGGACCAGTGTGCAATTTGCTAAGGGAAAGCAAGAGACCTACTGTGGAGGAAATTGCTCCTCTCGGTGTGCAAAGGCATACTGGGCTCAGTGGAAGGTCTTGGACTTGAAAGATAACATCTTGTATTGCAAATGGGTAGACATTCCCTCTTAAAGAACTTCTTGACTGGCAATAGTCCCAGAAAAATTTAAAACCACAATTTTGCAGCAATTGCATGGTCCCCGCCCCAGCGGACATTTGGGCAGGACAAACACAACAACGCAGGTCCGTCAGAGGTTGTATTGGGTGAATATGGGGCGCAATATACAGGACTGGTGTCGAGCATGCGACGCCTGTTCTGCTCATAATGGACTGGCATCCAAAATGATGGTCCCATTACAACTTCACGAGGAGGGCCCCCCTTTAAGTGGGTGGTCATGGACATCCTAGGACCACTACCACGCACCCGCCAAGGTAATAAGTATATCTTCGTGGTTACGGACTATTTTACCAAATGGCCAGAGACTTATGCCCTCTGTAACCAAAAAGCCGCGAAGAGCTGCGCAGCAGAGTTGAAATTTTGAGAAATTTTACCAGGGTCGAAAAGAGTTGTGCAGACTCATAAATTAGAAAAACCTGCACAGTGCTCTTAATACCTCAATCTGATGGGATGGTGGAAATGTTCAACAAAACTTTGTTCCAACAACTAGTCTTGTTTACCACCTCCCATCAGGATGACTGAGATGAACATCTTCCATATTTGTTGATGTTCTATAGAACCTCCCAGCATGGAGCCACCACATGTAGTCCGGTATTGTTTTATATTTTGAGCATAGGAACATAAACTGTAAAACTTGTAACATGGGTCAGAATAAGGGAAGTTGTTTCCATGACAAGTGGGCCCCGAGAGCTTGGAAACAGCCTCGGGAGAGGCTGAAAGGAGAGGTGGGGGTAGTGTTGCAATTTTGAACCCCCGGGGAGAACGAAGCGCGCACACACACAGTGTAAAGATAGTTATATCAGTTTTTTTTTTTAGGTTTTAAGTATACCAGCAAAGTAACCGCCCTATGAGCAATCTTATTCCAATCATGCAACACATGCTTCTGATGCATACTTGGGCAGTGTATAGGTAACTGATCGCTATGTATAGGCAAAAAAAAACCCAGGTTACGTGCACGAAGCAAAAACATACTCACTGCTTATAATTCAAAATGCCTCACTGCACTGGAAAACAAGAGGACAGGAAAACTACACTGTAAATGGTGGACACTTGTAATACCCTCCCCCACCTGGAGGCAGCATTACACGATACCTATTTACATAGAGAATTTGCGTCCCCCCATCCCCTCCAAGACCACCGGCAAAGATAAAAACACTCCTATACATTAATTGGGGTCATGCTGATCCTATGTAGTATGTCTGAACGTAATCAGCCTAGAACTGTAGGAGTAGCGAGTAGCCCAGGAGTGACGCAACAAACAAACACACACTGTTCACACCAGGGGGAAATCTAGGAATTGAGTAGGGGGGGTGTCCAAATAACAGAAAATTATAAATTTTCCAAATAATTTCCAAATAAATTACTGTGAGCTGTTAGTGGTTTATTGTTTATTAGGTACTGTATTGATACAGTTTTTCTGAGGCTTCTGGCCTTTTTTGTGGCACACTTTCATGGGAAGAGTTCTGGGTGACCAGGGAACCCATGGGTTTGCCACTGTAATGGCAAATATTTTTTGTTGGGAGGGGGGGGTTCCGGGCAACCAGTAAACCCCCCTGGATTTGCCACTGCACACAAACACCGTCCGTGAATTATAATAAGGACAATGTAATCATTTGAGCAGATATGCATTGCGAGTATTTAGTTAGAATCCTACATGTACTTTTTCCTATTCCACACGCTCTCTTCAATCATTTCTTACATTACATGCCCCAGCTACAGTAACTCCACCAAAGCATCCACACTCGTCCAGCCCACCATTCGGAAACCCCCAGCCTCAACACCATGCACTGGTTTGGTGAACACCTGGGACCGATCAATCATCTATAGGGACCATTGCAGGACCAGAAAAATACAATGTGTTTGATTAGGGAAACTTTGTGACCACTATTTTAATCCGATAATTATAAATTAGACCTTCTATAACACGATATCAGTCGGTGAAAACAGCTTCCAATGAGGATAGTACCACACCAATATTTTTGGAGAGGCAGTGATGCGATGCTATAAATATATGTGATTACATAAAAGGAACGAACCCACATGATGTATAATCTGACATGCCCCATGAATATGGGACACACACAGATAAGGTCTCACCCTAACCTTGTGGGCAAAGGCATGGGAACAGGAGGGATACAGACACTGGAAAAAATTGGATTCTAAATCCATACTTTTTGGAAATTAAAAAAAAAACCAAGCAGCCTCGCAGCTGCTGTTTCTTATTTACATACCAATGTTATTTTAATCTTTGGTGTATATTTCATATATGATAAAAAACATACTGCCCAAAAGTGAAACCCTATATAATCACTCAAACACTAGAGGCTGTGTTTCAGTTCCCTGAGCAAATTACTCACAGATCTAGCTCATATGGGGTTGACCATCTTCCCTCAACAATATCCTCGTCAATCTGTAAACACTTAAAGTCACCTGTTCAGTAGACCCACGAGGTCCCAACAAGGCAAATCACTGATAAATAGTCTATCGAGTGTCCTTTTGAAACCCATTGGCACTTGTTTGTAATGACTGCTCGGAAGGTGACAGGTTAAAAAAAGTGCGTTGATGAGCGAGTTGGAGGGTGTAAGAATAGTGCAGTAGGAGTAGAACACAAAAGGAGCAGGTGAGATCTCCAAAGGTCATTACCATAAAAAATCACTACCCAAAAGGGTTGTATGTAATGGTCACATGGATTTGCACATCAACAGCAACTTTCTTTGACTGATGACGTACTTGCACAGTTTGCTGATTAATGACCGTGCGCTACGGCTCACACAGTTGGGAAACGTCATGGATCCCTCGAGAATCTTTGCGTAGATTTTCCTTGGATCTGTGCTGATGAATGGGGGGCTTTGGGAGAGAAGCAGTCACAGGAGGTTGCATATCAATTCGTATTGCTACCACCACAATTATTTCAATGTGTAGCATAGAAAAACAGTAATATAAGAGTATGGTCTACATTATATTTCTGGACACATACTATATAAAGTTTGAAATTCGAATTTAAGTTTTGTTCATTGGATATGTGATGGTGGGTTGAGGGGAAGTGCTGAGATTAATTTTTTTCTCAAAAAACTCTCCAATTTGAATCCATTTGTGATGTATCGTTTCTCGTCTACTGCTAAAGACATACTTTTATGATATGTCATGGAGTTGGGAGAGAAAAGGAAACTTGGGCTTGGCCTCTCTAAAGTTAATTCACTAAACCCATTGATATAATCAGTTTAATGAATGACTCACCATCTTATGAAGGTGCAAGGAGTTTGTCCACATAGAGGTCACTCACACAAGGACAAGCTCAGAGACACTCTGGGATAAACTATTGAGTCAAAGGAACTGGGACCAATTGTTGGCAAGCCTGGCACTGAGCCTATGCCAGGAGACACCCATGGTGGTAAGGTCAGCCAATTTAATGGCGGCCATCAAAGTCGTTAAATTACTTATCCCATACATAAGTTCAGTCTGTTTGACTGATGTTGTCTTACAATATTGTCTTATGAAGCTTCAATGACCCACTGTTGATTAAACTTTAACAAATGGATTTTCACCATCGAAAGGTGAATGCAAGCAAACACAAACAGTTGAACATCCAACACCCCCTCAAAATAATGATTTATTCGATAGTGTGATTCAATATGTACAAAACACTAGAATGACAAGCTGGTAATCCGAGCCCATTCACATGTGGATTCAATCCATCACAGCGAGTTCAGCTGTGCAAGCTACCACCGAGCTCCTCAGGTACAATGTCTTTCATTAATTGATCTAATTTTCTGTCTGCAGGATGTTACTCAAAGGCCCAGTTTGACTATTAATTTGCAATCTTAACACCCAATAATTCTATAATTTATTTCAGCTATGCATGGTTTTAACTATGACATGCTCTTGTAAATCGAGAAAAATGATTCAAGAAAAGATATTTTCATAAATTATTGCTTGGAACTATGTTGGATAATTCAGAGTTGAGTGGTATCGAAAGTGATGAGCCACCTCTTGATATAAAAGTTATACCCCTCCCTGACAAAGGGACATGGGTGTATGAATAAATTAATCACCCATGGGAATGATGCTGGCAAGTCTGGTAGTTCACTCAGGCAAACTGCAGGGATTGCAAGCAGCCATCACACTTCAGGATGGGTCTCCTATATCTACCACCCCTGATATTAATTCAGCTTGGGAATACTTCCACAGAAACCGACTCTCTCTTATAGACAGATCCTTGCCATCTCGTTTTCAGTTGTCCTCCCCTTCTTCCCACCCATGGTACACTGAATCTTGTGGTGTGGCAGTTGCTTTTAAACAACTTGCCTTCTCTTCCTGGAAGGCAAACCCGACTGAAGGCAATCTCAGATCATTCCACAAAAATACACAAGTGTGTGTCCACTCAGGAGAGCCAAAAAACAACATCTGTCAAACCTCAAGAATGAACTTTCCAACATCTCTCCTCTAAAACCTGGTGGCACCTTGGTAGGTCTGTCTTTGGAGTATGCACCCACTCCATCATTTCTCTCACTTCATTGTGTTTTTTTCTTTTTATTTCCCCTCGGCCATATTCCATCTGTTTGGAAGTCAGCCAACATCACTGTATTCAATACACAAAGGTGTAAAAACCAATTCCCTTTTTTATAGATTGTCAAGGCTCGTGGAAGAGCTAAGACACAAAACAAATAAGGACACAACTTAACAAAGGGAACAACAGAAGAAAGGGGAAACGCCAACAGCAGGGCAGAGGGATAAATTAGGCAGAGATGGACAAACAAGGGATGCAGGTAACGATGAGGGTTAGGGAAGAATGCAAGGGGTGGACAAGAGTATACATTAGCAAAATTTTGGGAGGGGTGTGGGCGGGGGGTGGTTTGATGGGTGTAGAAAAGATCATAGTTTTTGGATGGGGGAGGACTTGAGATTTTGATGAAGAATTGTCTTGCAGATCTGGATAGAAGAATGAGATTGAATAGAGTATGGAAGATGGTTCCACAGGCAGGAAAAAAGAGGAGTAAATGAGTGGAGGTGAGCAGTGGTTCTGTATTTCGGCAGTTTCACTTGGAGGGGTTGCTGGTGGACCGCGTGCGTCCTGCAGCTACTTGGGGGAAAGCGGGGACAAAGCACAGAGAGGGCAGTGCGTGTAAGACCAGAAATGAGGTGGAAGAAGACAGAGACCACATGGTGAAGCAATAGACCCATAGACTTCATCATGACGGATTCCAATAATCTTGAACACCTTGGTTTCCACGGCATCAAGCTGAGCAAGATGTGAGGCAGGGGAGCCAGCCCAGAGGGGAGAGCAGTACTCCGTCAAGCTGCAGATAAATGCCTTGTAGGTGAATATGAGCACAGGTGTGCCAAGGAAGGACTTTGCATGATGAAGGATGCCCAGTCGGTGTCTGGCTTTGGAGGCCAAATTTGAAATGTGGCTTGTCCAAGAGAGATCATTGCTGAGAGTAAGACCCAAGAATTTGAGTGACTGAATCTCTTTGAGAGAGTTGTTTGGAAAAGTAGACAGGAGGTTTTGTGGAATAGTCCTTTTGGGGGGAGGGGGGAGAGAGAGGGAGAGAGAGACAGAGAGAGAGAGAGACAGAGAGAGAGAGAGAGACAGAGAGAGAGACAGAGAGAGAGAGACAGAGAGAGAGAGACAGAGACAGAGAGAGAGACAGAGAGAGAGAGACAGAGACAGAGAGAGAGACAGAGAGAGAGAGACAGAGAGAGAGAGAGAGAGAGAGAGGGAGAGAGACAGAGAGAGAGAGAGAGAGAGAGAGAGACAGAGAGGGAGACAGAGAGAGAGAGAGAGAGAGAGAGAGAGAGAGAGAGAGAGAGAGAGAGAGAGAGAGACAGAGAGAGAGACAGAGAGAGAGACAGAGAGAGAGACAGAGAGCGAGAGTGAGAGCAAGAGGGAGAGAGAGAGCAAGAGAGAGAGGGAAGGAGAGAGAGCAAGGGAGAGCGAGGGAGAGCGAGAAGGAGAGAGAGAGAGAGAGAGAGAGACAGCGAGATAGAGAAAGAGAGCGAGAGCGAGCGAGATAGAGAAAGAGATAGAGAGAGTTCTTAGGATTAAAAGCCATATTCCAAATGTTTGACCAGTTTGTGAATTTGTCACGTTCTGAGGAGAGGGAAGAGCCTGCTGCCTGTCTCAGAAGGATGACGGATGTCACAGCAGAGAGAGGCGTCATCAGCAAAGATCATTGAGGATGTCATGTCTGGGGGTTTACCCCCACCTGGAAGGATCATCAAACAGTTTTCCCTTTCTCCAAACATACTCCAACAACTTTAAAACAACTTGTATTCTCCTTCTGGAAGGCAAATCCAACCAAAGCAACCTCAAATCATTCCACAAAACCCACAACAAGTGTCTTCTCTCAAGAGGGCCAGAAAACAACATCTGTCCAATCTCAAGACTGAGCTTTCAATCTTGTCTCCCTCCTCTAAACCCTTGTGGCTCCACGGGACTGACACAACCTGACTCTGCAACTGGACTGGATGCCATCAGCTTGTGTGTCCTAAAAACCTACTCTGCTGCTCTTATAGGTCCTCTCTCTGCCCTTTTCACCCTGCCATTTACCATAGGTAATCTTCCATCTGCTTGGAAATCAGCCAACATCACAGCATTACATAAATAAGCTGCAAAAATGGATCCCCTTAACGATAGACTAATTGGCTTACTTCCAATCATCAGCAAGGTAGTGAAATTCATCATCATAATTGACAGAAAATCCTTCCTTTTCTCCAAGGACCTCATATATCAGATCATCAATTCGAATTCAGACCAGGCTGCTGGAGCTTGGACATGCTGCTCATACTCTTCCAACAATGAATGGAGGCCTTCAATGTCAGACATGAGATCAGAGCCATCTCTCGAGACATACTTAGAGCTTTCGATACAGTCTTGCATCCTGCCTTGTTCTCCAAACTCTCTGCCTATGGCATCCAAGACCAAGTCCACTCTTGAGTTCATGACTTTCTCTACTCTCATAGCCAATGTGTGGCTTTCAATGGAATCCTTTCATCTCCTCTCCCTGTCAAAGCTGGACTGCCCCAAGGCAGTGTCCTGGGCCCAGTCCTATTCCTGATCTTCATCATCGATCTCTCTGACTCTGGAAAATCATTTTCATCGATTTGTTGATGACTCCACCCTCTGCCATGACATCCCTCATCCTTCAGATAGGCAGGTATCAGCCTCTTCCCCCTCTTCATAACTTGACAAAATCAAAAGCTGGTCACACATTTGGAATATGTCTTACAATCCTGACATCTCTGTCCATCTCTCTCCATCTTTGCCCATCCCTCTCTCTCCTTCGCAAACCCACCCTTCTACTTTCTTAACTGGAGAGTTCAAAGAACACCCTACCCTGGGCACTCTGGAGAAAAAAGGACATGGAAAGCATCTTTTCAACTCTTTCTTTGTGTTTCAAGCACGATCTATATTAGCTTTGTACATGAACTTTGAATAACAGGTGCGATGGCAACCATACCAAGTCGATGGGTCAAATGGAACAGTCCAGAATTGAACCTTCTATCAACTCTTCTCAGAGAAACTGACGATTTTGGAACGATCTTTGAGAAAAGGATTCACCACTAAACAAACAGATATTTTATATGAAGTTAGCTCTGTTGTTATATCATGAGCCGCTGCCATTTTGTTAGAATTATGCTATTATTTCCAACCTCAGAGCATGCCACAAATTTGAATAGTCGAGACAGCATAAAATTTTGGCCAAGTTCTGTTAAACTGACGATTTTGGGAGTGCAACAATGCAATTTGTGTTCTACAGTGTTCAAATACATAATTCAATGTAAATAAAATTAAAGTTTTAAATACCATAGAACCCATTAAATCAGAACTTTACCGCCATTGATGCACCATTTTTTAAAGCACCTTATTGAACAGGTTAAATTACTTCTTCATGCCTGTTATTTTTGTCCTTTATGACGTTTCTAAAAACAGTAAGTTTCCTCTTTAGAATGATTTTCAATCTTGTCTGACTGCCAGACAGACAGACTGATTGAAGCAAATGCTTTACCGTGAGTGTACACGTGCACTCAAAATGACACTCCATATAATTTGCTAAATTCAGAGCCAAAGTACTGCTAAGTTGCAGATTCATGTTCTGATTTGTGTTTTACAGTATTCAAAATAAACAATTCAATTGAAATTGAGTAGTTCCTCTATCATAGACTGACGTCTGTCAGCAGACAGAGTGAACCAATTGCTTAAACATGCTTGTAACAATACTCTTGAAGAAGTTCAGTCACTCAAACTCTTGGGTCTCACTGTCAGATATGATCTTTCTTGGGCAAACCACATTTCAAAGTTGGCCTCCAAAGCCAGCCGTTTGGGCATCCTCCATCATGCATAGTGCTTCCTTGGCACACCTGAACTCTTAACAACCTACAAGGTCTTCATCTGCAGCTTGAGAGAATACTGCTCTTCCTTCTGAGCTGGCACCCCTGCCTCTCACGTTGCTCAGCTTGATGCCGTGGAAACCAAGGCCTTCAAGATCATGAGAAGCGTCTTTTACCACCTCCTTTCTGGTCTTACACCCTCTGCCCTTTCCCATGCCTTGTCCCCCCCCCCTCCCCGATCCTCCATCCCCGCAACCAGGTTTCGGCAGGGCACACATGGTCCACCAACAACCCTCTTTTGATAAATCTCCCCAAATCCAGAAGAAGGAAAAAAAAAATCACTGCTCACCTCCACTCATTCTTTCCTGTTTTTTCCCCCCACCTGTGGAACCAACTTCCACACTCTCTTCAATCTCTGCATCCTTCCCTCCAGGTGTTCAAGACATTCATTCTTTCCTGTTTTTCCCACACCTGTGGAACCAACTTCCACATTCTCTTCAATCTCTGCATCCTTCCCTCCAGGTGTTCAAGACATCTGTTAACCACCATCTTAGATCATCCACAATCTTAAGCCACGATATTTTCTACCTCTGTTAACCACCCACCTCCCACCACCCCGCCCCTTTCCCACAAGCACACATCCTTCCAAATTTCTAACTCTTACTTTATGAGAGTTTGCCTCTGTATCCATCTTATTTACCCCCTGTGTCATTCTTACCTCCATTCCTTGTTTGTCCTTTTCCATCTATTTTTGTCCCTCAGCCCTGCTGCTGGTGTTTCTCCTTTCTCTGCTGTTACTTTTGCTCTGTTGCATCCTCATCCATTCTGTGTTTTAGCTCTACCACAAACCTTGACTTTGTTTAAAAAAAAAAAACCAAAGGAAGTAAATCCTGCAGGTGGGCCTCAAACTGACAGAACATATGATAGATATGTAGATGTCTCTATGCAACTTCAGCCATTAGTCTGGAATTCACAACTTCACACCAAAAATGGTGCATTCTGAGTTAGCGTTGGAGGGTTGAAGAGAAATCAGAGGCATTTCAAATGTTGATTGCAAAGTTTATAATCACTTGATGGATTGCTCGAATCCTGCCATCCAAATGGAAATGCTTATTATCGCTGCATGGCTCAACTTTCATTATACATGCCATGGCAGTGACTTTTTTTTAAGGGGCCGATACTTCCAAAGGAGCAGCCAAGAGCCACACAGATGGTGGCAATTATTTTTTTTCATGATTCTTGATCTGACGAATGAATGTCTGCAAAAGATTGGTTGTTTACACTCCAAAGCACATGCAAACTCGATGAGAGAACGTAAATCAAGCTCAACACCCACAGGACCCACAAGGTGGTCTCATTGATATTTATTTATTTATTTGTTTGTATAATGTAGCAGAAATTCTTCTCTCCAGGGCTTCAAGCCAGCTGTTCTTCACCACCTCATTTCAGCCCCCTTCCATACCCATGTTTTTTTTCTGCCCTCATTAACTCTCCTCAAGCCGACCCTTTTCTCTCCAGGTTATTCTTCCCACCCCATATTTTGTTTTTTTTATTCCATTTTTGTTTCACCCCTAGTTTTACATTCCTCTTCTTGTTGTATTTGAGCTCGTATCCCTCCAGCTTGTTCACCCCGATGTTTCCCTTCCCTTCTCTTTCATCTCATTCTTCCACATGACCATTTTTCCTCCAAATGTCTCTCTACCTTCCTGCTGGGGTGTTTCCCTACCCTCCACCCCCTTCTCCTTTCCACTATGTTTTCCTTGTTCTGCTTTGTTCTGGCCTGTTCTGTGTTCTCCCTCTTCTATGGTCCTCGACTTTGTGTACAAAAAATAAATACAATGGAAGGATATGAATTTGGCAATTTTGCCTTTTCTTTAATAAACTCCTCAGTTGCATGAGTGCAATCAAAGTTAAAACCATCTGCAATTAAAATGTTTGGTGGAAATGTACCATTAGGACTTCAGTGAGTAAATGGTGAAACTATGCCTTTTTGAGGAACCCTGAAGGATTAAGTTGATGATATAACCTGAAGAGCGCTTAACAGAAGGTTACTTACTCAAATAAACTAGTTTTCTAATTGTGTTGCTTCCGTATGGATATAAATGATAAAGAAGGAGGTTTGCGTGACATTATCGGACGTTGGAACATAACAGTAATGTCGTTTTATGAAACGTTGCGTATACAAGGTCCTGGTACACCTGTTGCACCCTCTTAAATAAGAGGCTACGGGGGTGGACGCAATTCGCTGCTATCCTTTTGCTGCCATCGTGAAATGCCAGTGACACATACATTATGGATTGGCACGGAAAGAAACATTTACTTGAATTATACCTTTGAGTCCAAACTCTATGTTGTATCGGATTAATCCCAGTCCTTTACTCCATATTTCGGAAAATGTATAGCAATTTTGACAAAAGATATAATGTTTTTCTCCCCTTTGGCTTGGTTTCAAGACATTTACTCAAAATAATTTCTAATAATTCCACTTTATTTCCACTCGAAAGTGTCATCAAATGGCAAAGCACTCAAAGCAGGTCTATTTTTTATTGGCTAGACAGACTTGATTTCACTTTTCTAAAGGACTGCCTGAAGGGCATCGTATTAAAAAGGTAGACTGATTGCTGAGAAGTCTCATTGTTTTTTCCATTTCATCCACGACGAGTCCACTTTGACCAAGTGACCTTATAAAGTGACCTTATGTGACCTTATAAAGGAAGTGATGCTTCATTTAGTATACAAGGATGAAAATATATAAAATATTTCACAGTTACAAAAATCAAAAGGCACACGTAGCCACATCTTTCACACAATCTCAAAGGTGCACAGGAAAGAAAATTGTAAAAGTTAGGGTTGCTCTTTCATGAGAATCACTTCTGTTAAAAATATAAATAAATAAATAATTTAATCAAGTCAGAAAAGCAGACCATAATTAAATACAATGTTATATTTTGTCCTGGACTTTTGCAATGCGAGAGCTTTAGCCCTTGTATATGATAATTTCTTTATAATCACATGTGGTGTGTGTGTGTGTGTGTGTGTGTGTGTGTGTGTGTGTGTGTGTGTGTGTGTGTGTGTGTGTGTGTGTGTGTGTGTGTGTGTGTGTGTGTGTGTGTGTGTGTGTGTGTGTGTGTGCGCGCGCGCGCATGATGTCACAACAGTTATGGTCCTTAGGTAATGGCCATCACCTGATGGCCTGTGACAAAAAGCACTTACAATCCTGTGAGAAGTTCAAAGATCAGGATTCCCATGGCCCAGAAGTCAACGCTGAAATCATGTCCCTCATTCTTGAGGACCTCAGGTGCCAGATATTCGGGTGTTCCACAGAATGAGTAGGTGCGCTCACCACGCAACAGGTGGCAAGCAAAGCCGAAGTCAGCCTGTGGGGACATTGCTAAAGCTGTGGGTGCTGTTTGATTAGAGATAAAATGCAGAGGAAAACGAGGCCAAAATCAGGCCCTGCTGCAGAAAACAAGCCTCTATTTGTGGTCAACAGTATTATGACACAGGAACAACCCTCAGAACCATACTCTGTACAGAGCATAGGTGCTGCCAAAGGAGTCTCCTGAACTCTTTGGCACAATCCTGGACAGGTCACCACTCCAACACAGGATACTCAAATGGGTCAATCATCCTAGCAAACTGATTCTCACTTTGCTGACCTCAGAAGGATGACAGGCTTAGTCAACCCCACCTCGCATTAATTCAATGTAGGCAGGTTTTGAACTCAGGACTTAAGGATCTCAAGCCTGCCGCCTTAACCATTAAGCCAACACCAGGCATACGCAGGACCATCTGAGCGGAAATAATATTTCTCTGCATTGGTTGATCCTTCAAGTACTTGAACACTCCTTGACAATGTAATTATTTCATAACACATCCACTGGGACAAGTTCCACACTGTAGTCAATCTACCTTCTATCTAACCCTGTTTGTGGGGTATTTATTTAAGTCCCACCTCGTTTGGGTGAATCATAAGTGAAGCTGCAAATATCCACGTTTTTTAGGTGCCCATTGTGGCCCAAAGTGAACACTTAACTCGTCTTAGCTCTTACACGAGCCTCGACTTGGTGTGTAAAAAAAAAAACATGAAAAATGATGCCTTACATCAATTCCAGTATTGTAAACAGACATCGAGCCGGATCATGGCAAATGGCAAACTGCACCATTATTGCCACGAGGCATTCTATAGTTTGTGGGTATGCATTATCCATACGCCCTTATTTATTATTAAACCCTTTATTTTCTCTTTCTCGACAAAAAAAGAATCACACTCCATGGTGAAAATTCCACTCAATCTGTCCAACTGTGTTTTCCTTTTCGACCTCCCATGTGGAAATTTATAAAAAGGGCATGAATAAAATATGATCCTGTGATGCCATCCTGAATTTTTGACAATCGCAAACGACAGACGAGCCGTCCAACAAACAACTGGATAGTTGGCCATTATTATGTCAGGAAAGAATGGTTCAACACAGAGGAATGCTTTTGACAGGAATAAATGCTCCAAAAAGGGGGATGTTTAAACAAGGGAGGGATACTTGAATGCCACTTGAGTTATCTCTACCAGCTTGATGTAGCCACGGTGATCGAGCAGAAGGTTTTCAGGCTTGAGGTCACGATAAACAATCAAGTGTCCATGCAGATATGTGAGTGCCTCCAGCACGCACCCACAGCAGAACACAGCCGTCATGTTGTCGAACCGTCCGCTAATGTGCAAGAAGATGCAAGCAATTAAAGTCAAACACGTGCCTATCAAAAACAGCCATATGCTTTGCAGTCCATCAAAATATGGAGTGTAGGTGAAGAAGACCATTTTGAATGATTACTGTACCTCGAGAGTGAGCTGGCAATTTAAAAAGTGTAACATTTATTGCTTGTTCATCATTTTCGATAAATTTACTTTTCAAAACCGTGTTTCTACATGAAAGAGGGGCTACAAATACTCCAGTGCTTCCGTTTGTATTCAAGGGGCTGGCGGGATATCCTAGATGTATTCACACTTGCCTCTAAGGTGTCAAGCCTGGGTTCAAATCTCGACCAAGCTATAAACTGTCATCCCAGTGTTTCACAGGCAGGCCGAGGCATCAATGTGTTGTCATGTCCCTCGGATGAACGTTAAAGTCTATAGGACCTGTCTGGTAGCATTAGCTGATGGATGTTAAATATCCCACGGTGTCCTTCATAAACACTCTGAAAAAAAAAAATACAAATTCCAACTCTAACCTACAGGAGCACTGAATCAGCAGTGCAGCCGCACTCCCTGCAAATTATACTACAAGCAGCAGTGTGACCACTCCTTGGCTTTTTTCACAAGATCTTGGCTATTCGTTGTTCATCTTGTCGTCTTGGTTTTCCATAGGTTTTCTTGGCGTATAGGTTTTCTATTATCATCGCTTTTCCAAAACCTTGTGAATTCTTGGCTTTTTTCATTGGCTCACCTTGGCATTTATGAAAATGAGGAGTGATCACACTGACAAGCAGCAATATGCTGCATATGAAAGAATAAGAATCGGAGGATGTTGTTTTTTCTTCACCATGCATCCTTGTGAAGAAGCAAAAACATGGATCACAACTCACTTCTCACGGAGTTTGGACCACAGCTCACCACCCTCGCAGAACTCCAGCAGAAAGTAAATGTGGGAAGCATCTTTGAACACGGCATACATCCTGTGTGAAGACCAAGACCACAATAGAGCAGCCATACAGTTGGACATCACAAGGATAAACAAGGAACTGTAACACAGGAGATCATTTGACCAATCATGTCTGACGACTGTGATACATCTATGCAACATAAATCCAATGTACGAGCTTATCAATCCCTGGGGGAAGGAAGAGTGGGGAGAACAGTAGGGCAGGCACAGGATATTGTCAACTTGATATTGTGTATGTAATATGTATGTATATACTGTATATACATACATATATATATATACAAATATAATCTGGAAAAGAAAAGAAAACAGTAGAAGTGGATGGAATAGACCAAACTTTTATAAACAGCTAAAACCGTGTCCTGGGACTTATGACTCACCCTGTAAATATATATATATATATATGTATATATATATATATATATATACATATATATATATATATATATATATATATATATATATATATATATATATATAAATATATATATACACACATACAAATATAATCTGGAAAAGAAAAGAAAACAGTAGAAGTGGAAGGAATAGACCAAACTTTTATAAACAGCTAAAACCGTGTCCTGGGACTTATGACTCACCCTGTACATATATATATATATATATATATATATATATATATATATATATATATATATATATATATATATATATATATATATATATATATATATATATATATTGTCTCAGGTAACTTCCACAATGTCTCGGGTCACTCACCTGCATTTGCCTTTTCATTTATTTATTTTCATTTATTTATATTTTCATTTACGGATACTTTCTGATGGTTCTGTGATTTTTTTTGTATACAGTGTTGAGACTCGTATGAGAGCCAACACACAACGCACAGCAAGGGGAGCATGAGACAAGAGGGGTGGGAGAGGGAAGGACAAAACAATGGGGAACAGAGACATTTGGAGATCTGTGGAAGGGAGAGGGTTGGGGGAGGGAACACGGGGGTATACAAGGTGGACTTTACAGGGACTTTCAGGAAGGAAAGCAGGTAATTTGAAGGAGGTGGGTTTGGGGTGAATTAATGGGGGTAGAAAAGATCGAGGTTTTGGATGGGGGAAGATAAGAGATGGTGTCGAACAGCTGTTTTGAAGGCCTCGAGAGAAGAATGGGATTGAGGAGAGTGTGGGAGTTTTTTCCTAAGGCAGGAAAAAAGAGGAATGAAAGAGTGAAGGTGAGCAATGATGTCTAATTTTGGTAGTTTTACGAGAAGGGAGTTGTTGGCGGACCTTGAACACCCTGCGGAAATATGGTGGGGACATATCTCAGACAGAGCAGGGTGGGGGGGGGGGGCTGGTGGCGAGACCAGAGAGGAGACGGAAGAAGACAGAAAGACCATCGACCTGCCTGTGGTGAGAGAGTGAGAGGCCCAAAGACTCAGACTCACAGCAGGAGATATCAATGATCCTAAAAGCCTTGGTTTCCACAGTGTAAAGCCGAGAATGGTGAGAGGCAGGAGCACCAGCCCAGATGGGAGAGCAGTACTCCATCAGGCTGCAGAGGAAAGCTTTGTATGTGGTCAGGAGCTCAGTTGCACCAAGGAAGGACTTTGCACGATACAGGATTCCCAGTCAGCGACTGGCTTTGGAGACCAGGTTGGAAATGTGGCTTTCCCAGGAAAGATAATGGCAAATAGTGAGCCCCAGAAGCTTGAATGAAAAGATTTCTTCCAGAGGATTGTTGAGAAAGAAGACGGGGGGGGGAGGGGGGTTCTCAACAGTCCTTTCGGAGAGACATAGTGAGTGTGTGAGATTTGTCAGGATTGAAAGACAAGTTCCACGTGTTTGACCAGCTTGTGATTTTATCCAGATCTGCAGAGAGTGAAAAAGCTGCTGCTTGCTGGTCTGAGGGATGACAGAGGGTGGAGTCATCAGCAAAGAGATAAAGAGGATTTTCCAGAGAGATCATTGTTGAAAACCAGAAAAAGAACAGGGCCCAGAACGCTGCCCTGAGGAACTCCAGCCTGGACAGGAAGAGGGGATGAGAGAACTCCATTTCGGGCCACACGGTGACTGCAACAGGAGAGGAAGTCTGCGAGCCATGAGTGGAGATGGCCTTGGATACCATAGGAAGAGTTTGGTGAGCAGGGCAGGGTGCCAGACCATGTCAAAAGCACGTGATACGTCTTGTGATATGGCTCTGATTTCATATCTGTCATTGAGGACCTCCATCCATTGTTGGGAGAGCAGAAGCAGCATATCAAGGGTAGAGTGTCCTGGTCTGAAACCAAATTGATGATAGGAAATCAAGCCATTGCAGAAGAGGAAGGAGTGAATGACTGAAGCGATGATGGATTCCATAACCTTGCTGATGATTGGGAGAAGGCTGATTGGTCTGTAGTTGCAGGGATCTATTTTTACACCTATTTTATGCAGGGTAGCAATGTTTTCTGATTTCCAAGCAGATGGCAGATGACCTTGAGCAAATGAGAAGGTGAACAGAGAGAGGGTCAACAAGAGCAGAGGAGCAGGTTTTTAGGACACGTGGGCTGATGCCGTCTGGACCGGTTGCACAATCAGACCGGCTCTCCACTTTGTCAGAAGAAACAGACAAAGAGCCAGGGACAGTTGGGTGCGACTGGGTAAGGTGGGTGCAGAAAGTGATGGGTTTCGGACACAAGATTTAGATGCAAACACCGAGTTTAGGCATTCAGCCTTTTCACGTGCGGTGTCAGCAGGGCAGCCATTTGAGGTAAGGCAGGGGATGGAGGAGGAACATACACCAGAAACAGATTTGATTGGAAGCCACCAGGATTTTGAGGAGGGAGAGAGGTTTGAGAGTTCAGACTTGAGATAAGAAAGATATTGTTTTCTGGCTCTGCTGAGGGTAGATACACTCTTGTTCTGAGCTTTGTGGAAGGAACTGAGATGACCCTTAGTTGGGTGTGCTTTCCATGAAGCAAAGGCAAGTTGTTTCAGGACAACCGCCTTGCCACAAGCTTCAGTGAACTATGGGCGGGAGGAAGGGTAGGACAACTGAAGGCGAGAGGGGATACATCTGTGCATGAGAGAGAGCAAATTTCTTTGAAAGAATTCCCAGGATGAGTTGATGTTGGAGAAAGTAACGATGGGAGACCAGTCTTGAAGTTTGTTGGCTGCTTGAAGACCCTGCCAGTCGGCCTGAGTGTGGGGGATTGCAGAAGAGCTTGCGGAGGGAGCCGGATGAGGAGGAGAAAAGGCTCTGTGGTGCTGGGTTGAGGTCCAATGCGGAGTAATAAGAGAGGGGGCAGACGGTAGTTGAGGATTTGAGTTGGTAGAGTGATGAGATGGAGGTGAGAGGGCAGGGGAAGGAGGCAGCTTTGTGGATGAGAGGGGGGCAACTTTGAGAAGGATGAGTGAGGGGGGTGAATGGTGGGAGAAGGGGGAGTGGGAGAGTTGAGGGAGAAGGGTGAGGGGAGAGTTTTTGAGAAAGGTAAGGGGGAAGCTTGAATGGGGAAGAGTGTGATGGTTGCGTTTGACTTCCGGTTCTGGGCTTGTAGTAACAGCAGCTTCTCTCAGGGGTGTATCGGCTTTGATGGTGTATCAGCTTTGATGTCCGTTGGCACGCAGAATTACCATGCTTCCCCATTGTCTCGGGTCGTTCACCTGCATTTTTTTTTCACTTATTTATATTTTCAATTATGGATGATTTCCAACAGTTCTGAGATTATTCCCGATGTATCAGCTTTGAAGTCCATCAGCAGGCAAAATTTCAGCTTTCTACGTCACCTGGAAGGTACCAATCTTTAATATCAGTCAGTGAGTTAGTGGTGAGAATGAGTTTTATATATTAGATTTGATTTTACCATTATATATATATATATATATATATATATATATATATATATATATATATATATATATATATATATATATATATATATATATATATATATATATATATATATATATACACACACACACATACAGTATATATATATAAACATATACATATATATATATATATATACACACACACACACACATACAGTTTATATATATATATACACATATACATATATACATATACATATATACATATATATATAGTTATGGATTTCAAATCCGATCCGATGAACGCATACAAACATCTCGGTCCTCAGACAGTTATTTCCCTAAATGCATGTCCAGGATAGACCTATCCCCATGTCTGGTGGGATTCTAACTTTGATGCATTGAGAAGGGTGAAGAATAGATTCCCTCTCTAATGGAAAGCTCCTTTTTCTCAAGCCTGTTTGCGAGTGGGTGCACGGCAAGGCTGGGCGCGAGCAACGGACCAATGCACACTCACACATTTCAGGACGTTTTATTTGACGTACGACGACTTCTACTTGGTGAGTGAGACTGGATTTCTTTCCCACCTGAATGATCTGCTGGGTACCCTTGTCTCGTGTTTAATCGTTAAGTAAGGCATAGTGATAAGCATCTGCTCTTTGTCTCTTTTTCTATCAGTGCCTGATTAATTATTTATTTGCTTGCAATCATTTTGACCGATTTGAATTTACTTATTTTCACCACACAGAAATGTTCTTTTTATTTATTTTTTCCTTGTTAATAAATTCCTTTTTTGACGTTCCAACCTGTCTGTCCTTGTCCTTTCCTTCCATTGATCCAGCATTACCTGAACTTAGATAGACTGGGAGGTAATTACCAGACGAACTGACCTGTAATAGTCAGCACGCACCAGCGGTAAATGCTCAGCCGTCCTAATTAAGATCTAATCAAGATAAGATTGGTGCTTTGCCAAGGGTATGCTCCCCGTTCAGGAAACCACGTGACCTCTAGTTAGATGGCAAAATTAGACAGTGGACACTGGAACTTGTGGTTAACTGATTGGCATTCGTGGTTCTAAAGCAACCTACCGTATCACGAAGTTAATTGTGAGCAGTGGCCCCAGGTCCAGCTCTTCCGAGGACAAACGGGGATTAAACCCCCCCATAATACACTCGGTACCCATGGCCATAACAATATATACTAGCCAAACCCACGCTCTGCGTGAAGTTTCTAAAGTGAGGGTTCGTTAGGACATCAATATATCCAGTGTTCACAATGTGATTTATAGAATTTCTTGATATACAATGTTTCTTGTTACATTTTTTGTGTCAAATGCACCTTCTGAGGTAGTCAGCATGTGCAGAAGAGGGTTTTACATTGCAGACGCTGTTTTCTAGGAGTGACATTACTTCTTTCAGCGGTGACGGTCTGTCGATGATAGACGTAATGACATCAGCGAATGACCGATGATGTCATGACGTCATTACGCCTCTCAGCGGTGATTTCACACGTCGCCATGCAAACAAATGTAAAAATTAGAAAATCGCCAAAAATTCCCAAACCTGTCCATCTGGCACAATCTCACAGAGCCTGTGATGTACATTAGACCACAGAGCACCCGCATGCCGAAAGTGGCGACAATCTGTCTGGCAGTTTTGGAGGAGATACGTCCATGAAATATGGCTTAGCGTATTAATATAATATATATGTACTTATTTTGCTATTTTTAGTGTATACTTGCAGTATATATTTATTTTGTATGAACTTATTTTGTGTACATATCGACTTATTTTGTGTACATATCAACTTATTTTGCTATTTTCAGGCAGATGTGCTGTTTCCTCTGCTTGTGGCTTCTTGGACCATTACCTGTTCAGCTTGGTGCACACATGAGCAATAGCAGATTAAGGTGATGGTGGATGGTGTGGTAACCCAGGGCCCAAACCTCGAAAGGGCCCATACAGGAGCCGATTAACCTATTGGCGGTGTCTCGACTCAGGATCAGACATGGCGACAACCCTGACAACACAATTTAGAAATACATCATGTATTCAAATATCTTAACAAGGGGCAAAATACTCTCACTCAATTTTTACATTGTAAACGTGTTTTAAACTCTCTCCTATATACATACACATATAGTTGTTATTGTTAATCATCTTACTTGTTTGTTTTTTTTTAGCCAAATCAAACCTTTGTCATTACACTGGTTTCCCCTTTTTCAAAGAATACATTCTACATACCAGTTGGGGGTGAATATAAGGAAAGAACACCAGCTGCACGTGGAGCAAAAAAGACGAGAAGTAGCCAAAGTAGACACTTTTTTCCCAAATAAAACTCAAGATCATGCAGATGAAGGCAAAGATGAGGTGTGCAGTCAACTTCAGCACCCTCCAGAGCATGTGGTCGTGGTGCACCCAAACTAGAACCAATTTAACAACCAGCGACACCAAACCTGGAGTTTGTTGAGTCGAAGGTCCAAGTTCAAAAATGTGAAGATGAAAAGCAACTTGCACATACTGATGTGAAAGAGGTGTAACTTACAAGTGGCATTGGGCTGTGAGGAGACAATATTCCAAAATATATGTGAAGCCATTTGATTGCAAAATGTAACCTGTTTGCATTAGCATTATATATATGAATAAAATTTGGCACAAATGATAACCTAATACAACAGCACAAAGTAAGTGGAGCATAAAGGCAAATGTCTGACCGAATAAAACAAAAACAAACATGAAGTGGGTGCAATGGGTCTAGCAATATCCTGTGAACAATTCAGCACAGCACGTTTCTCATACATTGTACAAATCGAGGGGTTTGTCCGTATCACACGCTGGGCAATCTTCCTGGGTCTTTCCAATTTCTTAACATTCTCTTTTGATGAATTATCAAGTGCATATCAAATTGAAAATAAGAATACTTTGAATCAAGAGCTGATAGAAAAAGAACCAAAATGCTATTATCGACATGAAACTCTTTCAATTTCCTGAAAAAGTACAATCTTTTGTTTGCCTTACCAGCCAACAATTGGGAATTGTTGCTCCACTTAAATTCTTTATCGATCACTGCACCCAAATACTTGTACTCTGACGCTCCATTTCAATTAGTTATTGATCACTGTGCCCAAATACTGGTACCGAGATCATATATTATGATCATTAACAAGCGAAGGGTCATGGCCACCTGCTAAGAAGTGAAAATCAAAAAATAATTTCCTTTGTTTTGTTGACATCAATAACTAAATGACTGTCACACCAGTCTATCCCCATTATTTATTCAACCTGTGTCGATTTAAAATGATTTCTGTGTATTTGAGTCGGGATGTCATCTTCCAGCGTAAGAAAATCCCCCCGTTAAGCTGACCGCACGTGCTGACAGCCACATGGTTAAATTAATATAACAACTGCATCATGGTGGATTAGCTGTGTATGCACAGTTTCAGCTCTGCTCAGTGTCTTTGGAGATAATTATTCTCCAGCCGTCTCAGGTGGCCAGTTACAAGATATAAAGAAAGAAATATTTTGATCACAAATATTTTGGTGCAAGATTCATTTTTTTCCCTTTTCTACATCATTATAAAATATATAAGGCTCATGGAAAAGCTTGTCCAT
The DNA here is from genome assembly GCF_056783735.1 of Eptatretus burgeri. NCBI lineage: Eukaryota > Metazoa > Chordata > Myxini > Myxiniformes > Myxinidae > Eptatretus > Eptatretus burgeri. Next base: position 72,788,216 of record NC_140971.1, read on the forward strand.
ATATCACATGCAGGACGAAGACATTAGGAGACATCAATGTACTTTTATATGAATTAGGGCATTAGTAAAGTAGAAAAAACAAAGCCCATCCACATCCACTTTGTACTCAAACTGAACTTGACAAAAACAACAGCTAAAAAAATAATAATAATAATAATAATAAATTATTACTTACTGTTCTCCATATTCTCGTCATAAAGGTTTGATGAACATTTGATGACAAAAGTTCAAATGGTAACAAAGTTATGGCCTGGACAGACAGACAGACAAACAAACAAACAGGCAGTTATAGATCAGTACTTGCAAAATCAGTCGTTGCAACCTAGACCGTTGGACCTCAAAAACATCATGCTTCGAGCTTTTGTTTGGTGAACAAATTCAGTGAGAAAATAATCAAAATCTCTTCAAATTTCAAAGTCAACAGGATGAAAATTGTCGATTTTATGTGATCTTTTCTTTAAACTTTTGACTTCTAAAACAATAAGCTTCAGTGACCCAATATGCAAACCCTTTTCAAATTTCAAATCATTCAGATTAAAATTGATGATTTTAAGCAACCTTGACCTTTTGACCAAATTATTAATTGGTCTTCTCCATTTTCTCATTATAAAGGTTCATTGAAAACTTGATGACAAAAAACTCAAATGTAAAAGAAGTAATGGCCTGGACAGACATGGGACATGGGTGGAAGGCCTGGACATGGGTGGAAGGGCCAACAGTGGAAAAATCAACACATTGGTTGTTACGTCTGTCAATAACATTTGTTATGCTGATGACATGAGTATAATAGCTACTTCTATGTTTTCCTTACGTATGTTATTGGAGATTTGTGAACAGAAAGCTACTGAACTTGATACTGTGTCTAACACTGCTAAATCGGTATGCACGGTGTTTCAGACCTGACAGGTTAGGTTTGACCACATACCTGATTTTCACTTGTGTGGTGACCTATTGAAGTATGTTGGCAGGTCATTCATACCTGGATCACATCATCATTCATGACATACGTGATGATTACGACATTAAGCGACTATAATCGCTCCCTCTGTGTGCGAGCAAATATTCTACTTCATTAGTTTTTCGTCTGTTCTGGTGAAATTAAGTGTCATTTGCTTAAATCCAACTGCTGCAACCTGTATTGTTCAACTTTGTGGAGCAATTTTGTTCAGTCATCCTTGCGTAAAATCACTGTCTGCTATAACAATGCCTTTTGATTGTCGGCCTTCGTGCTTCATTACTTGTGCAGGGGTGGAATACCCTCATTTTTTTGTGTAATAGCTGTGCATGAGCCATTCTTGAATAATTATAACCCTCACAAGAGGGTATTTAGGTCCATTTGTTAGTTTTATTGGCAATCTGTCTATCTGCACATAATGTTCTAAAGTAGGCCTCAATTGCCACCTGGTGGTAGCCAATATGACACGTGATCTGTTTTTGAATTGATAAAGATAAAGTATATACAATTAGAATGCAAACACGTCTATAATTGATGTAATATTAGACTGCAAATACGTCTATAAAGGATGTACTATTAAGAATGTGAGTACGCCAAAAAGGTGCCAACTATTAGAACATGCATACATCTAGAAAGTACGGAACATGAGACGAGTACATCGATAAAATACTCGAAAATACGATTTCAACGTGAATCTAAACAATATAACAGAAAAGGTCCGTTTGTTTGCTGTATGAACATAAACTTACATCGTCATTGCATCGTCTGCACACACCACACAAACCAAAACGCACAAGCACACAAAATGCATGACACAAAACCACACAGCACAGGTCCTTGTGAGGCTCCACAATCTATGATTGCTCTTTTCAGTTTTCTAAGTTTTACTTCTAAGCATTGAGCACATGTAATGCAGGTAAGACATAAACATGATGAGGTAAGGCCATTACGAGCAAGGAAAATATGCTATTTGTGTTTGAAATGCTTAGTGATATTTGGTGAATAAAGAATGTGGTCATTGGAGGAAATGTTTGTCTTTTGCAGATATCAAAACATTATCTTCTTCTTCTTCTTTCGGCTGCTCCCGTTCGGGGTCGCCACAGCGGATCATCCGTATGATCCACATAGTGATTTGGCACATGTTTTATGCCGGATGCCCTTCCTGACGCAACCCTGGTCGCCTCTTACGACACAGGGATATGGTACACCTATTTTAACCGGGGTATACACCGGCCCAGTACACTGGTACTCATTTCGCCGACCTCGGAAGGATGATAGGCTGAGTCAACCCCCTGGTGTATTAATTCAGTGGCCCAACGGGGCTTGAACTCAGGACCTTTTAGATCCCAAGCCGCTGCCCTAACCACAGTGCCAACACCAGGCTAAACACCAACATATCAAAACATTATGGAGATAGATTATTTAAACCAGCTGTATAGTATCTGGCTCTTCTTTGTGCAGCATGCTGCAAAAACAATTTAACTCATTCAATTCACACGTGAAGAATTGTAATGCTGTGGCAATCGCATGTGATGTAATGGCAATGTCATAAGTGATGTCATAAATGCCCAGGGTTAGCATGTAAAGATCAGGCCCAAGGAAACAACCCAGTTGCATCAAAGCTAGACAGTAGACACTGTACAAAGGCTGTGGTGTTGATCTCACTTGATAATAAAACTGCAGCACACTTCCTCCAGAATTTTCCTTTCTGACTGGATGTGTCTTTGTTGTTGCATCTTCTTGAGGAATTTTTTGCTGATCTTCTTCATTGCGTAGTTTTGCTTCCCATTTGTAACCTGCATGCGGCACAGAATGGGGTTCGACATACCAGCAGGTGTTGTACGCCTAGCATACAGTTGTTGTTATGGGAATAGCTTGGACAAAGTACATTTCAATCCTTTCTTCCAATCCAATCCATTGTATCATACGCTGTGTTACAGAGCCTTGATTGTGCCAAAGCAGTTTCCTGGCCGGGGGCCATGCTGAGGGGTTTGCTATCCTTCTACCAGCTGTATTTAACGCAGGAAATTGGCCATGGTGTTGGCGATAGATCAGCTTCTCTTCGCAAAGGACTCAACCTGGTATATTTAATGCCCACCAACTAATGCCGGTGGACAGGATGCCAGTTTAACATCCATCCAAAGGATGGCACATGCATTGATGAATCAACCTGTCTGTGAAACACCAAGATGACAGTTTGCATTTGGGTCAGGATTGAACCTGGGCAAGATGGATAAGCGGTGCGAGTAGTGCGTACCTCTCAGCCATCCTGTCAGCCCTCCTTAGTTACAAGGTGTAAAATGAATTGTGTGAACATGTGACAGAGGGACAGCAACGGGTGATGATAGCAAAAGACAGGTTAAAAACTATAAGGTGTAAAATTGGGTTCTCTAGGTCAGGATTTTACAATCGTGAAGTCGGCAATTTCAGGGACTATAAATTAAATAACAAGAGATGTGGATTGAATTGACTCATGGAGGAAATGTGCGGGTTGTGTCGCAGTGTTCCTTGCAGCGTGATGAGTGGTTCTGTGAAACGCACTCACTGTGAAAAATAGAAATTGGAATGCCAACTAAAGGGCTGGAGGAGATGGCGATGTATTTGGAAGAGACAGATGAAAATTGGATGAGAAAGTGTGAGTAAGGAAAACGTAGACATTGAGAACTCCTCCCACTGCGGGCACCCCTCCCCTTGCACACACACACACCTGTATCTCCAAACACCACTCACATACGAGCAATATGCAACAGTCATGTGAAATGGAAAAAAGTTTATATCTCCTTTTAAATGAACATCTTGCACGTAATACCTTCATGTGCAAGGAAAGAAAAACTTAAGTGATTCAGGGCCGGAAGGTCGATAGGCCAGAAACGCACCAGCTCAACTCGTGCGAAAGCACCGATCCCAAGCGTCACTGGCTCTCCATCACTGAAGCAAATGGCAGTAAAGTCTGAGAGTTGAAGTCGCGTCACCTCGGGCTCCGCCTGGACCTCTGGGACTGACCTGTTCTTTCACCGACGGCACGTTAGTCGAGTACCAATTGCTTTGTTCAATCGGTCCTATAAAATGTCCATGCACACAGAATTATGGGCAATCAATTAAGTTTTTTTAGTTGACATGCATTGTCTTGGAGGACTATAAAATCACAAATGCCTAGTACATAAGGAAACTAGAATTTCAACATTAATTCAGGCTTACGAAGAGGATGTAAACATTTCTAGATGTGAACTAACACATTGCAAATGCTAGTTAAAACTAGAACAGTGCTCGGTAGAGAGCAAACACCTCCATCAGGCTGAACAGTCTACGTTTTGTATCCCACTGATAGGCCGGATCTGCATCCGGACCTGAACCAAAATTTAATGGGCGTGTTCTTGTCACATACCAAGCTCATCCACCTTTTTCATCCGAATCTGTCCACAAAGTTTTGAAATTTAGTGCAATATATCGTTTTTGACCCCATCTCTCAATAGTGAACACTCACTTGAGAGAAAAAAAATAGGTCCACTGGACCTGTTGCTTATCTGGGCACTGGCCTAATGTTGTCACCCAAATTTGGTAGCATTCTGGCTGGTGGGGTTGGAAAGGAAGATTTTTTAAAGGAATTAATGCAACTTTCCCAAAAGATGACTAAGTTGGCAATTTTAACACACTTCCAATCACATGATCGGCATGACCTCCGCAATTTTACATCCCTACCCTGGCCTAATATTGTAACCCAAATGTGGCAGCATTCTGACTGGTGGGTCTGGAGAAGAAGATTTTTTGACGAAATTGACTAAGTCGGTCATTTTGACATACTTAAGGTCACGTGACCGGAACGAACTTTGCAATCTCCGTTACCAGTCAGGTACGGAACGTTGCTGCCAAATTTCAGCCAGATCGGTCCAGCAGTTTGGCCGAAGAAGTCATAAAAGGAGACGGACAGATGGATGGTGTACAAGGACAATACTTTATCTGAAATTCCAGATAAGCTAAAAATTCTTGCGTCCAGATTTTCACCAAAATCGAATAAATTCGTCCTTGTCCCATACCCAACCTGTCCACCGAGTTTCATCAGAATCCGTCTAAAACTTTTTCAGTTATCCTGCTCACAGACAGACACACAGACAGACAGAGGTAAAAACAATAACCTCCATCCACCTTCGGTCTGCGGAGGTAAATAAATATAACAATAATTATTATTCCTGGAATTATAATGATATTAATAATCACTTACGATTCCCTTTCGACGAGGATTGTTTGTGCGAAGCCATCGACACTAAAAGGTAAGTGACACAATGAAAAAGAAAATGTTAGACTTTGTAAATTATAACAACGACAACTTAATTAATGGTTACAAATCGTCCACCCTTCTTGTGGGGACGAATGGAGGAAAGTTTTTCGGCCAGGTCTTTCACAAACCGGCTGATCAGGCCTCATATGTTTGACTGATGGTGACCAATTTGTTCATGGTGCCGGCGATAGCTCGCCTACTCTTCGCAAAGGACATCATGGAATCTTTAACATCCACCAACTGAAGCTAGCAGACAGCACACCCAGTTTAACGTCGATCCGAGGGATGGCACACATTATGATCCCTGCCCGGCCTGCGAAGCACCAGGGTGACCGTTAAAAGCTGGACCAAGATTCGGACCCGAGCGAGACAGCTCATAGGTCAGTGCATTATCTCTGCATCATCCTATCAGGGTTTAAGTTTTTGAAATTTTGCCTCATCTGTGCACAAACTACCTTGACATCATCAATCTTCATTTTCTCCAACTTTGAGATTTTGTTTCCAGTATGCAACTTGAAATTAACCATGATGTATATTAAATAGGATGTTTGAGAGGCTTCTTATTTTTTCTGGATACTGTATTTGGAACCTGTTGTCATGTCGTATCCTGTTCATATTCTTCCATCATGACAGTTTAGAGCAAGTCTTGAAGTTTCCAAAATATCAGCGAGTCAGGGTCATTGCATGGGATATGAAAGTTGTGGCCCCTCTACATATTATGTATGCAAGAAGGCAAATGGGGGATGTAAATTGAGAAAAAATATTATCAAGGAAATAATGATAAGGAAGGAGAGGAAAGGTAGTTTGGAGAAGCCTCAAATTTTCAGTACCTACATATTATGTAGATCGCCTCTCAAGTTTTCTGAACACAGGAGGTAAGTAGATATGTCCCGTACTCTTTACAGAGCATTAAAGTACCACGATAAGTCGTGATGAATGTTTCGGTAGCTGAGAATTAACTCCACACAGTTGACTACTCTGTCGTGGGGTGCTGCTCAAATGGCATGGAATAAACTCAGACATTTTTCCATTAAACACTCAACAGGGGAGGATTTTAACCTGTAATAAGCAGTTAGGGTTTTAAATACATAGTTATAGTTAGGGTTTTAAATACATAGCTATAGTTAGGGTTTTTAAATACATAGTTATTTAAATACATAGTTATATATAGGGTTTTAAATACATAGCAATAGTTAGGGTTTTAAATAATAGTTAGGGTTTTAAATACATAGCTATAGTTATAGTTAGGGTTTTTAAATACTTAGTTATTGAAATACATAGTTATAGTTCGGGTTTTAAATACATAGTTATAGTTAGGGTTTTAAATACATAGTTACAGTTAGGGTTTTAAAAACATAGTTATAGTTAGGGTTTTAAATACATAGTTATAGTTAGGGTTTTAAATACATAGTTATAGTTAGGGTTTTAAATACATAGTTATAGTTAAGGTTTTAAATACATAGTTATTGTTAGGGTTTTAAATACATAGTTATAGTTAGGGTTTTCAGGGTGCAGAGCAGCCTGGAATCATGGCGAAACCCAAATCCTGATCCCTGTGTCGTAAGAGGCGACCAGGGTTGCGTCAGGAAGGGCATCCGGCGTAAAACCTGTGCCAAATCAGTATGCGGATCATAACGGATGATCCGCTGTGGCGACCCCTAACGGGAGCAGCCGAAAGATGAACAACAACAACAACAACAGTTATAGTTAGGGTTTTAAAAACATAGTTATAGTTAGGGTTTTAAAAACATAGTTACAGTTAGGGTTTTAAATACATAGTTATAGTTAGGGTTTTAAATACATAGTTATAGTTAGGGTTTTAAATTATAGTTAGGGTTTTAAATACATAGCTGTAGTTAGGGTTTTTAAATACTTAATTATTTAAATACATCGTTATAGTTAGGGTTTTAAATACATCGCTATAGGAAGGGTTTTTAAATACATAGTTATTTAAATATATAGTTATAGTTAGGGTTTTAAATACATAGTTATAGTTAGGGTTTTAAATACATAGTTATAGTTAGGGTTTCAAAAACATAGTTATAGTTAAGGTTTTAAAAACATAGTTATAGTTAGGGTTTTAAATACATAGTTATAGTTAGGGTTTTAAATACAGAGTTATTGTTAGGGTTTTAAATACATAGTTATAGTTAGGGTTTTAAATACATAGTTATAGTTAGGGTTTTAAATACATCGTTATAGTTAGGGTTTTTAAATACTTAGTTATTTAAATACATAGTTATAGTTAGGGTTTTAAATAAATAGCTATAGGAAGGGTTTTTAAATACATAGTTATTTAAATACATAGTTAGAGTTAGAGTGTTAAATACATAGTTATAGTTAGGGTTTTAAATACATAGCTAAAATTAGGGTTTTTAAATACATAGTTATTTAAATACATCGTTATAGTTTGGGTTTTAAATAATAGGGTTTTTAAATACGTAAATAATACAATGTTTTAAGCAGTTTATGCATTTTGATCAAACCGAGGTTATAACTTACCTTTCTGGTAATTCAATGTGGTCCAGAGGAATTGTTTCGGAAAAAATTCTGACAAGAAACAAAACTTCCATCATGCAACTGAAATAAATGTTCAAGATTCAAAATTTTAAAATGAAAGTTGAACCGTTTTCCCAATTTCCTTCGGATTTGGACAGGGAGGTTGCACACATGTATGTGATTTATTAAATGGGCTAATAGAATGAAACGTACTCGCCATCAAGGATAAGGCATGTGACATTCTCCACCGCCGTGCATGTCGCAGTGCGTCTAATGTGCCTGCAGAGACGAACAGACACACACACACACACACACACACACACACACACACACACACACAATTAGGCAGGGATGAAGAAAAACAAGGAAGGGAAATTTGGTCCATCACAACTGTGTCACATCCATATCCAAATTTCTGTTTATTCCAGTACAAAGACCTGAATTTGGGAAAGAGTTAGGATATTTAATGTGTGTGATTACATTCAAGATAACTGGCTTAAAGGTCACCTCCGAGAGGTAGCACACTCAACCACACAGTGGTCCCTGTAGCACCGCACCATGCGGCAGTTTTTGTCACAATAGACTTGCCCAGAGGTATGATCAGGCATCAGGAATGGCTTCTGACTGATACTTGTTCTACTTGCTTATTATTGTTTTTTTTTGAAATTCTTCGTTCCATATTCTTTTCGTTGTATTAATTAGCCTTTCTGTATAAAACAATTGCATTTGTGCCATTGAGCCAATATTGCTCAATATAACCATCGATCTGTCACACACTGCTTCGCCTCAATATATATGGTGCACAGGCAGCTAGGTAGACATGAAGCACCTGATCAAGGCGAGTTCCCCGAAGTGGTCTCCATGCTGGAGCACTCTGATCTCCTTCTCTACTCCTTCCACTTTCTGCGTCACCTGCACCTGTTGTACAGGATAAGTATGTATGATGTGAAGGTTTGTAGGTCAACACTTATCATATCAAACTCACTACTCAAAAAGTAGTTTACTAATTTATTATTGGAATATTATTTCGTGCTGAAACTATGACAGCTCGTTGCAGTAAAACTTTTGATGCCATCCATCCATGACACTTACCCGACCTCTCAAGATGACGTAAAATGTGTTTCCCTCATCACCCTCGATAACAATAGATTCTCCATTCGAGAAATATTTCTATGAAAGACAAAAACCAGAGGACAAATAAGTATCCAGATTTGCAAAGCATAAGGTCTGCAAAAATTTGGTCACACCATCACTTTCCATGTCAATCCTCGGTTGTGCCATTCAAACATCATCAACGCCGACATGAGTATTACATCATTACTCGTACGGTAGTCCAAGTGGCCTGATGACTAAGTATTGTGGCTTGAGGACAAAGGCAAGGCTTAGATTGTATGATGATGCATTATAAAGTCATTGCACAAAAGATTGTCAATGTAGCTACATTCTTCAAGGATATCCGAGCTGAACGGACTTCCACTCTACCGCCGATCCTTGTGCGCCTCAAGGACAGAATGAGGTTCTCCACTGCAACTGCTTATAAATGCACCTACATAATGACATCAAGATCACGTGCCTATGTTTCTAAAGACCTCAACAGGGATCGTATGAAGCAATGGAGCAGTAGCTGTATTATTTGTTTTTGTTTGGTGACTGTAGAGAAAAAGTCAACAGCAAATAACTACTGACCTATTCTGGATATAGAATTCAGCTCTGCATTATATTACTGGAAATTAAAGACAGTAAGTGTGTTACCTGCTATTGGTATAGTAGGGGAGATCAGGGACAATCGTCACATGGATCAATTGTAAGAGTTGTGCCTGTTCAGCATCGTGAGTGCACTATATATAAATGGTTCTCTCAACAAGAAACAGCTGGTGATACCTGCACTGGGTTTACAAGTTTGATCAACAATGATTTGTTTTTCGACCAAGCGAGAAAAAAAAATTCAATGTTCACTCAGATTTTTATAATAATCTGTCCAACAAGGTGATGCAGAGTTTGCGAGCATACTTACCTTTGAGATGTCTATTCTGGGTTAAAAATGTTATCTGACTATAAATTGTTAGACTCGTGTTTCACAGGCCCGGAGATACATCGCAGGCAGCAGCATACATCAAAAGTAGTTGCTCACTCCTGAAAAGAATGAGCTGTCTGGGATATTTTTTGTACAAAGTCAAGGCTTGTATAAGAGCTAGAACACAAAGCAGATCAGGAAGCAACAGAAGAAAAGGAACAGCAGAAATAGGGGGAGAAATGCGAACAGCTGGGCCGAGGGACAAAATAGATGGAGACGGACAAACAAGGGATGCAGGTAAGAATGAGGGTAGGGGAGGATGCAGGAGGTGGACAAGATGGATACAGAAGTAAACTCTCAGGAAGGAAAAACTGGAAAATTAAGGTGGGGTGGTGTAACAGAGGAGGAGGCAGAGTTGTGTTTTTGTAACACAAAACACAGAGGAGGCAGAGGGTGCAATACCAGAAAGGAGGCAGTAGAAGACAGAGAGAGCACCAACCTATCTGCGATGTGAAAGTGATTGGTCCAGAGACTCAGCTTCATCGTGAGAGATTCCAATGATCTGGAAGGCCTTGGTTTCCAAGGCTTCAAGCTGAGCAAGGTGTGAGGCAGGGCAGCCAGCCTGGAGAGGAGATCCATATTCCATCAAGCTGCGGATGAAGGCCTTGGCAGTAGAAAATTATAAAAACAAAAGTAAAACAGTTTGAGGTTATCTGCTGTGAAAACATTGCAACAGTGCTAATGTTCCGGGCAAAGCCCTTTCCCTCGCCAAGTGGAAGGTGAAGCATTCGGTATCTCAGCCTCAAAACTGACCAGCAAACCAGTTCCAAGTTTGTTAATTCTGACTGATATCGAACATCAGGCCTGGTAAACAGATTCGTGAAAGACTTGGGCCAACAATACATGCTCTATGAGATGCTGCGTGGACTGTGCTTCCCCACTGACAGACCTCTGGTAGCTTGTATCTGTTGCTGCGCTTGAGCCTGGGGAGTAACTGCCGAAATATATCTGTCCGGTTTCTTCCCAACATCTTTGTTCTTTGTTCCTTTCACACTTCTTTTTAATTTTTTCACATTTCTCTTTCTTCATTCTAATTCTTGCTTTTTCTTTTCTTTTATCTCTTTTACACTTTATCTCTCTTTCTTTATCTATATGTCTCGGAGAAGTGAATTCTTGCAGAATTTTTCTGTGAGGCTCACTTGGCTGCACCTGGATTTGTTTGAGGGTGGTGAAGTAGCAGCTGAAATCCGAATCCTATCCAGGTTCCTCCTGATGACACCATCTTCACTCTTTACTTATTCTGGTTCCTTCTGTTAACTCCAATGAGGTATTTGGTCTTCCGTTTAATCATGAGCTGCCGACCTCAACGTCATGGGACATGGCCCAATGAAGAAAAAAAAAAACATGATAGGCGAAATGCATGTGATATCAACTTTAACATATAATTGTAGAAATGCTATTAAGTTTAAATTTTAATCATATTCATGTCTACATTCAAAATCACAGTGGCAAAGGTCAAGGAAGGACTGTAACATCTGTTAGAACATTCAGGATGGCAATGTGTGACTATCTCAGGGTTTCTGTGTCAAGGTTTCATTCCTTTCATCAGGAGCACTCTCAATAGGCCTTCTGAGCTTACTCCATCACAAGTGATGGACCGCTCATGTGCGACTGCTAGTTCGAACATGTCAAGGTCCAGTGAACCAGTCGGTACCTCAGCTACAAAAAATTGTCCGCAAATCAGTTCCAGGTTCTTCAGAACAAACTTCACACGTTTCTCTGGATCCATTAACTCCAGGACAAATAATTTCACATGAAACTCAACAGTCACCATCCATCCATCCATTGGGACCATACTCTGTACAGAGCATTGGTGCTGCCAAAGCAGTCTCTTTGGTTATTGGGCACAATCCTGGACAGGTGGCCACTCCGACACAGGATACCAGCATGCTGGCACTCATTTTGATGACCTCGGAAGGATGACAGGCAGAGTCAACCCCACCTGGTATTAATTCAACAGCTGAGTGGGATTTGAACTCAAGATCCTAGGATCCCAAGCCTACCACCCTAACCATTAAGCTAACACCAGGCATAGTCACCATGAGCAGGTTCGATTTCTCCTGAATAAGCAAAGCGATTTCCAAAAGCTGGACTGAAAAAAGCTGCATCAAGGAAATACTGGTGCAAAAGAATACAATGTGAGATCTTTGACACATAATGGGTTTGCCATATGTCTGTTATTGGGTAGTCGATCTAGTCGAAAAAAAATGTTTTTTTTTTGAGATTTGTTCTACCCTTATTATCAGCATTTAAAATGGCGATTTCAGTTAATACAATGTCGATTTCGATGAAACTTGGTTGGTAGGTTCATACCATGACCTAGTTGTGTGCAAATGAGAACCGTTGCTATCAACACCACCGTTGCCGAGCAAAGGGACTTTGAAATTTTTGAAAAATCATACAAAATTAATTTTTTCGAAAATCAAAAATCGGGCCACGAGCAACTGTGGGCAGTACATTCAGCCATATTGTCAAAAATTTCCAGCCAGATCCTATGAAAACTGTCGGAGAAGATAGACTTTGAATGAAACCTGGTCGAAAACAATAAAAAAAAATGAAGTTCGTTATATATCAGAGACTATGAGTCAGATATACATGAGATTGGTACGGTAGGTTCATGGTATGTCCGAGTTATGTGCGAGAAAGAACCGTTGCTATGGACCCCTCCGTTGCCTAACAACGGCCGAAAAACCTCTAAATGTGGGGGTATTTTAACGAAAAAAACAATCTGCAGCATTAACCCTTGAAGCGAGAATCATGAATTTTCTTGTGCTTAATCCTCAGGTCATTCCCCATAAAATGGGCCCATTGCGTCAGGTTCTATTGGGTAGTCGACTACCCATGTCTGCCTACCGGCTTGTCTACTAGCTATCGAGTTATGCCAATGTGGATAAATGTAATGAAGCTACAATCGGAAATAATAATCAGATTCCTATAGTAATGTAGTATAAGTGACGTATTGCTGTTACTTTAGACCCTGAGATGTGTTCCAGAGCAATTGTAACACAAGGCTTTAGTTGCAACACAAGACTTGTCTTACAAGGTTTCCCTTCCCCCCCCCCAACCACCATTGCTCTCAAAAAATTTGTTTTGCTCAACCATAACTGGGGCAGATTTATGAACAACATTGTGTATCTCTGAATTAACATATGTTGGAAGGGTGAGGGAGAGGCGTTTGGGGGGAGAGACACCAACTCACAACAACGAGGCTGACCTTTAAAAAGTTTTAAAATGTTTACAGTGATCTAAGGCTCAATGGAATATCTTAATCGTACAGTGAGTTTATCATCTAAGGACAGGTGTACCCATCAGATCATGAACCCGTCGGTGCTGTTGAAGCAATTTCTTAGGCTAGAGTTATAATCCTGGAAAGGTCACCGTGCCAACACAGGAAATCAGGACAGGAATTTATGATTTGTTCAGGGGGCCGGTGATAGCTCCCCAACTCATCGCGAAGGACATCTTGGGATCTTCACCATCTATCGACTAATGCTGGCAGACGGGACGACCAGTCTAACGTCCATCCGAGGGACGGTCCACATGTCGATGAAACACCCTGCCTGTGAAACACCAGAATGACAGTTTATTGCTTTCAAACCCAAGCAGACAGCTTAGAGGCGAGTGCTTGTACCTATGGCCATCCTGCGAGCCACACAAGTGTATTATACATTTATCTATGGAGTTCTGCACATGGAGTACAAAGCAGTCTATCATATTTTTCAATCTGCCGATGGAGCAGCACAACAGGTAATCCATGCGCTTCTTTGATTTGTATTAAATTGCTGTTCACATTGTGTGGATGAAAATTTAAAAAAAGGGAACCTTTCCTCTGAAGCTCGATTCAATCAACACTGAGCTTGTGAGCATGTCATCAATATTATATGAAGGGTGCAAGTGATGAATGTGTAAATGGATATGTCACCTCCTCCATGCAGTCAAACACGTGCGAAAGCTCTGCATCTGACAGGTGGTGGAGGGTCTTGGCCCTAAAAAAGGCAGAAATGTTTATGTTGTAAAATAAACTTTTTAATACATACAGTATTGCATGCAACTAATAAGAGCCATCTATTTAATGTGTACGCACATGGAAGTGGTGGGAAGGGGGGAGAGTGTCAAAACACGAAATGACGAGAGAGAGAGAGAGAGAGAGAGAGAGAGAGAGAGAGAGAGAGAGAGAGAGAGAGAGAGAGAGAGAGAGAGAGAGAGAGAGAGAGAGAGAGAGAAAGAGAGAGAAAGAGAAAGAGAGAGAAAGAGAAAGAAAGAGAGAAAGAGAGAGAAAGAGAGAAAGAGAGAGAAAAAGGAAAAATCTGAGTGGAGATCGGAGTAAAGACAGGGATGGGGCTTGTTTACAGTATATAAGGAGAGAGTCACATGTATCTTACATAATCACAGCATTCGTCAATGTGAGTAATTAGCCTGTCCCCTGCGCCGCAGGAGACGGGATTTTGTAATGTGTGTGTGTGTGTATGCGTGTGCGTGTCTGGACCATAACCCTTTTCCCATTTGAGCTTTTGTCATCAAATTTTCAACAAAGCCTTATCTATATATTAATACTGAAGGACCAATTTTGTGCTCCTCCGAGTGGTCGCGTCACGTTTTTCTCGGTACTGTGACCTGGACTGAAAGAAACTTTGTACCTGTAAGAGTGCATCGCACATCGTGGCAATAGTCAACTTTCAACTCTGAAGCAGAATAAACACTTTTCGTTGAGATGGGGGCGGGGGATGAAGAGGTGGGGCGGGGGATGAAGAGATGGGGGCAGGGAGTGAAGAGACGGGGCGGGGGATGAAGAGGCGGGGGCGGGGGATGAAGAGGCGGGGGCGGGGGAGGAAGAGACGGGGGCAGGGAGTGAAGAGGCGGGGGCAGGGAGTGAAGAGGCGGGGGCAGGGAGTGAAGAGGCGGGGGCAGGGAGTGAAGAGGCGGGGCGGGGGATGAAGAGACGGGGGCAGGGAGTGAAGAAGCGGGGGGCAAGGTAAGCAAATTTTTGGGCGGGGGTAAGCAAATTGAAAGCGGGAGACGGGGGAGAAATGGGGTGGGGGATGAGTGGGTGGGGGGTGGGGTGAATTAGGAAGGGTTGAGTTGAGGGGGTGGAGAGGGGGCGGGGGACCGGGGGCAAGTGGGGCGGGGAGTGAAGAGGCGGGGGCGGGGCCGGGGTAATAAAAATTTTGGGCGGGGGTAACCAAATTGAAGGCGGGGGGGTGGGGCAGGGGCGGGGGATGAATAGGCGGGAGCAAGCACGCCCTGTCCAGTCCATGTCCCTCGAGTGTTGGTGAGCTGGTGAGGGTGGTTGAATGAACGAAATCCGTCTGTGACGGGGTTTTGGCTAGTTATTATTATTTGACCCTTTTTATGATTTTTTAAAACATTTCTTTTCTGAGCAACCACTTGCCCGATTGACAAAATTTTCAGGGTAGGAAAAACCCCCCAAGGAGACTATTTGAAGGACAATTGTGATGTTAAAGGACACGTGTATGGCAGCAATATTGGATGAAACACAAAAAATTAAAACATTATATCTCTGAAACCGCTGATCAGAAAAATTGGAAACATCTCATTCTACTCCCAATGGGGAATAAAGGATTTTAAGGATGATGTCATCGGTGAAGTGGTAGATCAGCCATAAATATTTTAATCAAAATGCTTGTTTACCATTGAGATTCAGTGTGAATGTCCAGGCCGTAGCAGTTTTACCAATTGAGCTTTTGTCATCAAATTTTCAACAAACCTTTATTATGAGAATGTGGAGAACACAAATGAATTAAATCTATAAAAAAAATTTTAACTGTTGTTTTGTCAAGTTTAGTTCGAGTACAAAGCAGACACGGACCGGTTTTGTATTTTGAGGTGCTTTCTAGTTTTAATTTGGAATCATTTTATCGCCTTCAGCATCAGTCTATGAGAACCATTTGGAACAAGAACGAGAATTGCTTTGCAAAACATGTCCTCTACTGGTCCCAAGCTGTTAGAAGATAGAAGACGGTCCCAACACTGGAAGATAAAAATTTGTTTGTATTTCTTGCACGCTCGAGCCGATACTGGAACCAAAATGAAAAATAAGAAGAAACCTTAAAACTCACAGTTTGGGACTATTCGACAAAATAAAAGGAAAAGCAATTTTCATTTACCGATATATGTTGTCGACTAGAAACCAATAAAGACAATGAGGATAACAAACTGGAGATAAAAATTAGTTTGCTTTAACGCATATTCGAGCCAATACCGGAGCAAAAATGAAGAAGAAAAGGTAGAAGAAGAAGAACTTTTCTAACCCACCATGTTTCATTCGTTTCTAGGCTTTGCCCATTTCATATTAAAATGTACATACATGAAGCAAAAACATGCATACGGCTTACGCGCATATTTAATACATCGTGGTTATATACCTGGGATCATTCCAATTGCACTGGTCCATGGACTAACACCCAGGTCTAAAGCCCGAGGCCTGCCGATCTGTGCTGCTTCATGCAGTGGTGGTGCATGATTTTATTGGGGTGGATTCAGGCCAGCTGTCCAGCCAGTGGGTGTAAAGCAGTGGAGTGGAGTCACAGCAGCTGAACACTGACCCATGTATGACATGTGATATTTTCTAAGTTTAAAAAGGGCATAATTGTGAAAAATTGACAAAACGCCACGAAACTCGAGCTTGTTCTGTTACTTATCATAATAAAGCCATACACCAAGATTCAGTTGGTTATTTTAAAAGGTATGGGAAAAAAGTCTGAAAAACCACAGGTGGGACGGATAGACGATGGAGAGCAAACCTCTAGTCCCCTCTGGTGAAACCGTTTGGGCACCAATAGAGGGATGAGGGATTGGAGTGTCCCAAAAAAGGTTTGGAGGTTGATGATGCACACTTTGAGGTCAGCAAATAGGAGAGTGTGAACATGATGAATAGGATGGCATTTGCTGTGACTCACGATTTCAGAAAAGAGATCATGAGCTCCCGACGTTTCTGTGACTCGATGGTGCGGATGGTGCGGAAGGTACTACGACTCAAGCAGAGCAAACGCACATCAGTGATAGCTGTGGATGGAACAGAGGATAGATAATGCATTTAACACAACCAATATCATCCTCAGCATTGATATGAACCACAAAAGGTAAATGGTGAAGTTACTCAGACTTGTCCAGCTATGAACATGCGATGTTTATCAGGCTTTGATCTGATAAGCTAAACCAATAGGATGAATTATAGAAACTAGCAGAGTACCCGCCCTACAGGCAATCTTCTTCCAAGCATGTAATATGTTCTGCCACATACCTTTATTTGGGTGGTGTATAGACAAAAAAAAATAACCCAGGTTATGTGCATGAAGTTCTTGTCAACCGGACCTGAACCAAAATCGAATCGGCTTGTTCTCGTCACCTACCAACTCATCAAAGTTGTCATAACTCATCCACAACTTTTTGAAATATCATGCTTTATATCGTTTTTGGCCCCATCTCTCAGTGGTGAAAAATCACTTCAAAAATTAAAAAAAATTATTGTATCCGATTCCCACCTTCGGTGGAGGAAGTAAAAATAAAAGAAGAAAAAGAAAAAAACCTAAATGGTGGTTTAGTACCCCAAAGGGTACCATTAAAAGTTGGGGGTGTTAATGGTAGAAACAAATGCTACAACAGCTATAAGCCTTCCGCTATCCTATAGGCGATAGGGAGATGCTTAACAATAATAATGGCGGAGGAGAGAGACAACTTGCCAATGCTCTCGGAGGGAGCAGATGCTTCTCGTAACAACTAGCACATTACCAGTAGGGTGAGAAACACACATGATGCTTCAGTACCGGGGAACGCCCCGTTGAACAGTGCATGGATAAGGAGATGGCTTGGTCCATAAGTCCTGGTTCTTTGCTGTGATGAAGATTGATGTTACAAGGCTGGGAAAGGCTCCGTTCAGTCGTATGTACTCACGAGTGGAGATAACGACCATTGGCAGTCGAGCGTACACACGGACACACACATAAACGGAGGTGGATACTTTAAAACCTGGTATGTCTCCGTTCCATCTCCTGAATCCCACCTACATGTGGAGATAGCCATCAACAATAGCAGCTTGCACACACATATACAAACATGTACATGTGCGTGTGCGCACACATATACAAACATGTACATGTGCGTGTGCGCACACACACACACAAACATGTACATGTGCGTGCACGCGCGCACACACACACACACACACACACACACACACACACACACACACACACACACACACACACACACACACACACACACACACACACACACACACACACACACACACACACCCTGTGGCCGGTTACATTTTGGCTGTAAGTAAACTTACACGTGCAATTCTGATATGTGAAAAAATCACCACCACACATTCCTTTTCTCTTGAAATTCATCATATAATGATGCACATGTATTGAATAACATGCATTACATATTGATCAGAGTGACTAATATTGATGATTGTACGTGTATGCAATAAGACAATCGGTCAAACACTCACATCTTACTTTATTGGAGTTATTACATTTACAGGCAATAATATTTAGTTATTTCAGTACTGTGTTGAGTCCAGAAAGATGTTGTTGCGGTTCTCAGAACCGCATCCATAAAACAGATAGGTGTCCTGAGACAGTTATGCCATTAATATACGTGTAGATAGACCCCTTCCTTTTGTTTAGTGGGAAGACAAGGGAGTGCGTTGCGATGGTCTAATAGTTAGGTTATTAAATCATTTTTCCCTTTTTATTTCATCCCCACTCTTTTTATTTTCTGAGGCAAAATCCGCGACGTGCGCTTTGGGCTGGACTAGCGCTTTGAGCTTCCACCGTCTACCCGAAACCAGACATGTGCGGCGAGTCACGTATGCTTTAGTACCCAGGTGGGAGGGCTGGACCGGCGTCTGCCCGAAACCTGGCCCAGACTGGCGGACCACGTGAGAGGTCGGGGCCAGTCAGAACACCGACTCAGGCGATGACGTCGGATTCGGCATGGCCCGTCCCCCGAGCTCCGGGCTCTATAAAACACGGAGAAGTCCTCCGTGAAAGAGTGAGTTGTGTTCGATGTTGAGTGGTGTTTTCACACAGTGTGTTCCTGCTTCTCGACTCTGCCTTCTGAACTCCGCCCACGTCTCACCTCGACGAACCGCCTCCTGCCTGGTCCCGCCTACTGCTCCACCCTCGCACTCTGGACTCCGCCCTTCTCCACTCAAGCTCCTCCTTCAGAACACGATCTCCACACGTGCGGCTGTGGCCAGAACAACACGACTATTGTCGGGTACCGCACCACGGAGCATTCCCCCCCCGCCCCCGAAACGCCCAGGTACCGAAAGCTATAACCTCAACTCCCCTCCCTCCCTGGCTGCAAAAGTCCCTTCTCATTTGGGGTTTCTTTTTATGTGTGTGTCTGAGTGTGCTGGCGCCTGTCTTTTAAGTAAGCCTCTAGAAGAACATTATTGTTGTTACTCTTATTAATCTTGCGTCAAGTCTGCACTGTGTCTGCTTTAGTAAGTTGCTTGTATTATTGTCGCACCGCACACCTCTCTCCTCTATCGCTGCGTTACATACCAAATAAATCTTTGTCGTACCACATACTTTGCCTCGCTTGCTTGTTAATAAATAATAGTCATGAGGAATGTTCCCAGCTCGCCTTTGTCTTTTCTCTAATTGGTCCAGCATGGCTCAAATCTAAGTTTAGCCGGGTCTTTATTCCCAACGATCCATTCCTTCTAGCCGGTACGTCCTTGGCAGTGTCGTTCGGCTGCATCCGATCTGGAAAGGTGATCCGATCCGGTAGCGTGATCTGGTTCGGACAAGGCGTACTGAGGGCATGGTTCCCCGGTAATTAAACCACGTGGTTAATTAGGTAACCAGATTCCATAGACGGGAGGACCCTAGGTCACGCGGTTGAGTTATTGGCGTCCACGGTCAGTTAAGCGACCCGCCGCATCACGGAATTATCCATGAGCGACGGCCTACAATTCTGGGGAGTCTGGTGGGAATCGATGTAGCTTCCTCCACCTCGTGGTCTTCTCACCCGACCATGCCGGCCCGCAACAATATGCTGTTAATCTCACTTCCGATATGTACTGGTCGATGGATCAAAGCAGAACTCAATTCATGCAGAACAAATATCAAATGTGGCTTTTGGAGATGTATAGCAAAGTTTTATACATCTGGATACAGTACTCTACTACACATGGAAAGTGGTCTGTCTTTCAGGTTTGGCATGACGAAGTGTGCCTGTGAATGTTCACTATTTTACAAACTACACATTATACTTTGCTGTAAATGTGCACATGCAGCATCCAACAAACACATTTTACCTCATTGGAGGTTTTAGACGCAATTAATGTCAATATTAAGTCTTTCTTTAGCCCTGTACTGAAGCTAAACAGACTTTTAATCTTCATTCTATTTGTGGTTGATGTATCGAAGCAGAAAGCAGTTCTGAACACATTACTGTAGTACACATAGAGTGAGGTAGACACACATTACACATTACTGTAGTACACTCCGAAACTGTAGTGCACATATGTAGTCTGGCACAATGAAGACAGTATGAATTTTTACTACATGTGTATTTGACAAAGTATTTATCTGCTGTTTGAAGTGTAGATCTGTGAATTATTTTAAATGTAGCAGATTCCAGTGAGGAATGGATGAGGAAAGAGGAGGCAATATCCTGTGGCAAATGGGACAAGAGCAGGGACCCATGGAAATTCCACGAAATGTAAAATGTGACTTCAGGACCTCAACTCTCCCCCTCCCCCTTTCTCTTCCCTTGCAACCCCACTCTCTCCTCTCCCCCACACCCATTTCACCACATCACCCCTCTCTCCTCCCCCCTACCCTTCATCCCCCTCCTTCCCCCTCTCTTTCCTCCCCTCTGTCCCCCTCCCTCACTCTGATCCCCATCCATCCCCACACTCTATCCCCCTTCTCCTCCCTCTCCCCGTTCCCTCTCTTCTCGACCCTTCCCCACATCGCGCCTGACCAGAAATGACTATAAAAAATGCATTTTGCCTTTTAAAACATCAATATCCGAACGATTTTCTTCCCGTTTTTGCAACCGAGTCATTAACCATCTTCTCAACTATTAAAAATGAAATGAGATATTTAATTTGAGTTAAGATAAAGCCACAAGAGAGTGTCGGAAAGCATGAGCCTTACACAAAAGAGGCCGATGAAACCTCAGACCGATATAGGCCATCAGCCATGGCTCAGAAAGTGCCTGGAAATCAAGTTTTGTTCCACTCATCGGGGGGGGGGGGGGGGGGTGGAGGGTAGACAAAACCTTGATGATATGATAGTATATATCCAAATTCTTCACTCAAATAGCTGCAGTTATTGTGTATTTTCATCTTGAAAATCGATGCATTCCCCGCGTTCTCTCATTTGAATTTTCTCCACTCGGATCACGTGTGGGCCACGTGACGCCTCGACAGCCAATAGATCGGCTGACATCGTATGCAAATTACGTCAGACTGTCATGTAACCAGCTAAGTTGTCCAAGATGGCAGCTTCCTGCAGGGAGGAAATCACCGGCAGCTGATCGGCGATTTTTGAAGAATATGGCCAGTGAGGACGCTCCCCCGTGTATTATTCACCAGGACAATGTAGCGAATGAAGAAGTCAAACGTTTTACGTCTGTAAGATGAGATAAATGGAGAGAAAGTGTCAACAAATGGCTCGTCTTGGACGGTCACGAACGGCGTTTAGCCGTGAGTGCTGGCGCGGGAGGACCAACTTCGATCATGGGCCTATTGTACTCAACCAATGAATGGAACACGCACGCACACTCGGATATACGCTTGGACACACGGACACACACACGGCTCCTTTTATAGTACAGATAATACAAGGAAAGGTTCACACATGAGGAGGCCAATCGGCCCATCGTGCCTATGTCACGTCCACTTACAACAACCCAATCGCCCAATCCACCAATCAACGTTCCACAACACCAAGCTGCACCCATACCACCAACGCAATCCAGCCCAACATTCACTCAACAGGAAAGGTGAAAAGGGGGCATGAAGGCTGAAGACCAGGATGTGTTGTGTAATCCGATTGTAATTCTCCACTTTAACAATGAACCTTTATTAAATAACAAACATTCAAAAACTTCTTTGTAAAACTGCAATGGTTTTCAGATATTTTTTTTGTTTGATAAACCTTCCAATAATATCATGTTTGTTTGTTACACATTCAAATAGAAATTTAAATCAAATGTCCAAAAGCGCCGCAATATGTGTGTGCGGTTTGCCAAAGTGTTCTCACGCAATCCTATAACTGCCTGAACAATGAACATGAGGTCGGTTCTTCTCACAATTCATCTGATACCGGACTGTTAATAGGATTTATGTATCCCATTTGATAAAATAATCCCAAGGTATTCTATTAATCATTTCTGATCGCATTTACCTTCTTCTGTGCATTCAATGTTCTTTTCGAATGCAACATTTCACAACGGTCGTGGGTTCAGGCTTCTTCAATCACTAGTTTACTCTTTGGCATCAGCTGAGGCTGCCAGGATAGCATGGTATTGGTGCCATAGTACTGAGCTGCCTAACTTGAGTTCAAATCCCAACCCAGCAATAAACTGCCATCCGAGTGATTTACAGGCAGGGCCAGGCCTCATTGTGCGTGCCGACCATCGGATGGATGGACATGAAACTGGGCATCCCATCCAGCATTAGTTGGTTGAACGTTGAAGATACCACCATGTCCTTTGTGAAGAGTAGGTGAGTTATCCCCAACACTGGATCAATATTACTGGCACCTGGAGGCCGGTTCATGAAAGACCTGCACAAAAAACGTTCCCCGAGCTAACCCCACAAGAGGTTGGGAATAATTGGGGCCATTAAGTAGCTGTAGTAGTCTTTTAGCACGAAGTATGCTTGCAGATATTGGTTGAATCTCCAAAGTATTGAAGGAATTATCGATTGGGATCAGGGTTTAAAGAGTTTCAAGGACCATATTACAATAGATCGTGGAGACAGAGAATTGTCAACACAAGACAATTCAAAACCAGAACCCAGTCTGGTAAAGCAAACTATGAAAGGTACATGCATCAATAGATATATTACATACACAGGTGGGTGAGTGGGAAAAGGTGTTTTTAAGAAAAGGTGAGGAAGGGGATAATGTCCAAGTATTGAAAGGGTTGGTTGGGGAGTTGGCAAGGAAGCACATGATATGGGAAAGGCGGAGGAGGGGTGGAGAAGGGAAGGGCTTTCTCTGACTGTTTTTACTCTATGATTGCATCAATCATTGTTCCTCATGCATCTGATAACCATTGACAGATAGTCTTGATTGCCTTGACAATCAATCAAAAATTGTTGCATGATTTCACTTTAATCTTATATACTTGAAGTTGCAACGATTTCCAACACTGGCGTGTACACACACACACACACACACACACACACACACACACACACACACACACACACACACACACACACACACACACACACACACAATAATAAAGCTAAAAAGGTGTCACCAGTTCGACAACCAACAACTCTTAAATTCCAAACAAATCAGAGAAGATTAAATGAACAGAGCTGGAGCTTAGAGAAGGAAATTATCCTCCACTGCAAAGCGTACTCTACGCATGAAGCATGGGGGACTAATGGTGAAGGAGAAAGATTCATGAACCAGTTGAAATGAACAAAGTTTCACAATTACATCCTCCCACCTTGTGAAACCCACAAATGGAGATAATAATAATAATAATAATAATAATAATAGTAATAATAATAATATGAGTCCCTTACAAGGAACTTCGATGCAGAAGGAGGCCATTTGGCCATTCAAAGCCTGTGCTATTATTACCAACCTATGGTTGTTTGTCCATGTTCTCTCTTTTTAAAAGGCTAATCATCAATTAAGGAAACAGCACACACTGTATTTTGTTACAACTCAGCCAGGGTTTGAACCACTGACCTCCCAGAATCAGCACAAACACCCTGACCATTGCACCACTACCACTGACCTCCCAGACTCAGTGCAGACACTCCAACCATTGCACCACTGAGGCTGGTAATAGTAAACCATTGCGAGTAGACCCTGACCTTGTACAGTAGCAGTGCGCGTACAGTCGTACAAGATGGCGAGTTCTCCAAACAGAGTCCCACGCTCTAAACGCCTCACTGGCATCCCATTCTTGCTCACCTGCAATTCACCCTCTATAGGATAGGGCAGTGTTATGGGTGGCAGAGATCATATTCACTGCATAAATAACACAAGTATTGTATTCTAATTATCAGAAACATTTTTCTAAAATATTCACTCGTTTTATTAATGGATGAATGAATCGACATTTTATTAATCCACTCACTAACCCACTAAGATGAACATGGCATTCCCGGCATCTCCTTCTGAAATGATCGTTTCTCCCCGGGGCCTTTCTGACATCGTCATGCACTCAATGATTCTCGCAGCCTGCTCAGGGTCAAGACCCTGCAGGAAGTCATGCCGTTGGATGGCTCGATTGATAAGACCCACGGTGCTGGGATCACACGCAGTCGGGGAAAAGAACAAACCAGCGTGGGCTTCGTATTATCATCAGCACGTTCATCCATTTTGTTCTTACTGCTGTGATCCATAAGTGAACTAATCCACAATGATCCAAACTCTTATCCTTCTTACATTCTGCAAAACCTGAATTTTGCTATGACATAAAGATTTGCCAAAAGCTAAGCCTCGATATATTTAATCCAAAGTCAAAATTTTAAAATTGCTTTTTCTGTAAATTTTCATCACTTTCACTGTACTTGGACAAGTAATAAAATTAATACTTTATTGGGGGAAAACCAACTACTGTACTGTGGTTTATTTAGCATCAATGTGTTTCTGTAATGTTTGCATTTATGTATTATATGCTACTGTCAGTCACCATGTACAATTAAAATATGCCACCTTTGGGCAATATGCCCCTGTCGGGATGGTGAGACACCGTACCACACCCTCCGTCCCCTCACCCTCCCCCTGTAGAACTTCCTCAGTCCTGGTCACATGTTCAGTATCCTGAATGTACAGAGCAGAGGGCCTCTGGCTGATGGGTTAAAGGGCAATTTCAAATTAAAATGAAGAGTTCGGTAAACTGAACAAAAGGACCTAGGAGGATGTTCTGTATGTGTGTTGTTCAAAAAGCTCGTGAAACGAGGCATTCATAATAGTCGAATAAAATATAAACTTGATGAGTTGTAAACTTTTAAACTTGATTTTTATTTGTTGTGATGAAGGTGCTTCAAAGATCAGCTGAAGACTTCAGTGCAATGGAGGAAGAAGTTCCATGTTTAGTTTCCTCATCTGTTTCACTACAATCTGAGTTACATAAAAATAGGAAAAACCGAGTGGGAATTGATATCTTTCACATGTGGATAAGTGGTTAACCCCAAAACCACCCACCACCCAAACAGCACACACACACACACACACATATATATATATATATATATATATATATATATATATATATATATATATATATATACATATATATATATATATATATATATATATATATATATATATATATATATATATATATATATATATATATATATATATATACATATATATATATATATTGTTGCGGGCCAGGGATCGGGTGAGAAGACCACTAGGTGGGGGAAGCGATCTCGGCTCCCACCAGACTCTCCGGAATTGTAGGCCGTAGCACACGGATAATTCTGTGATGCGGCGGGTTGCTTAACCGACTGTCGCCGCCAATAACTCAACCGTGTGACCGAGGGGCCTCCCGTCTATGGGTTAATCAGGTTACCTAATTAATCACGTGGTTTAATTACCAGGGAACACACCCTCGGTACGCCTTCTCCGAACCGGATCACTCTACCGGATCGGATCACTTTACCGAATCAGATACAACCGAGCAATACTGCCAAGGACGTACCGGCTAAAAGGAATGGGTTGTTGGGAATAAAGTCCTGGCTAAACTAGGATTCGGACCATGCTGGATCAATGAAAGAAACCACAAAGACGAGCAGGGAACATTTCCAATAATAATTTATGAACAATGGGCGAGGAATGGTATGTGGCATGATCAGGATTTATTGGGGTGTGTTGTGCAGAGATAGGGGAGAGAGAGAGGTGTGGTGCAGCAAATAAACAGGCAACTTACAAAAGCGGACACAGAGCAGACTTAACCCGAAAATAATAACAATAACAACAATAACGATCTTCTGCAGTCTTACTTAAGCAAACAGGTGCCAGGACACATAAAAACACACACACACACACACACACACACACACACACACACACACACACACACACACACACACACACACACACACACACACACACACACACACACACACACACACACACACACACAACCCGATGAAGAGGGAGTATTTGAACAAGAAGGGAAAGCAGTTGAAGCTACGATCTCGGTACCTTTGTTATTGATTGTACGAATGTGCCACCAATACGTTTGGGGGGGGGGGGGGTGCGTCGTGTCGACATCTCTGGCGTGTCGTCTCTGACTTCAGCAGCACGTGTGGAGACCGTGTTCGTGAAGGAGGGGCTTGAGTGGAGAAGGGGCGGAGTCCAGACAGCAGGAGGCGGGTCGTGGCAATGTCCAGCAGAGAGACGAGGGCGAAGCGAGAGAGGCGGAGTCCAAGCAGCAGGAGGCGGGTCATGGCGACGTCGAACAGAGACAAGGGCGAGGCCAGAGTGAGAGAGATGCGGAGTCCAGGCAGCAGGAGGCGGGTCATGCAGAGAGACGAGGATGAGGTGAGAGAGGCGGAGTCCAGGCAGCAGGAGGCGGGTCATGCAGAGAGACGAGGGA
>NC_140971.1:72819819-72824819 GCF_056783735.1 Eptatretus burgeri
TCATTCATTGTTTTGGATGAAAATAGTACTTCATATCTGTTTCATGTTTGTGGTCTGACAGGTGGTGTGCACTTACCACACTTACCTGGATTTGATTCCAGACATGACTACAAACTGTCTCATTGGTGTTTCACAGGCTGGGTCTCCTATCACAAAGTGTATCATCCCTTGGATGGATGTTAAACTGTGTCCCATCTGATATTAGCTGGTGGACGTTATACATCCCATGGTGTCTTTTGTGGAGCCTAGGTGAGTTATTGCCAGCACAATGAACAAATGATAAATTCCTGCGATCCATAATATAACTGCCTCTTAACACGATTCAGGCCAGGGTGAGGGATTCAAAATCCCCCCCCCCCCACACAGAGAAATTTGATGATATGTCCTTAACCCCTAAGCGTTGCCAAATACTGTTTCACGACTTTTTCCTTTGAAGTTTTGCGCTTTTGATACTAAATTTATGCAAATCAAACAAACTTATGGGGTCATGTGACAATCTAGCGTTAAATGTCTTGTGACAATTCATCTGATCTCACCTTCACTTACATTACCCATCCTCCCACCCTCGGTACAATGAATCCTGTGGTGACACAGTTGCCTTTCAACAATTTGTTGGGAGGGGGAGCGAGGAAGGGTGTGAGAGTGAGGAGGGGTGTGGGAGTGAGGAGGGGTGTGGGAAGGCTCGACAGTGTGAAGTGAGAGGAAGGGAAGGCAGACATGCACTGGAGCATTAATTACGATTCATACTGTATCATCAAAATGATTCTGCATAGAATAACAGTGAAGATGGAATCAAAATAATGTCTGAAATCCATTTTCTACCAGTCATAATATAAATATGCCTGGTGTTGGCTTGGTAGTTAGGGTGGTGGCTTGGGATCCTAGGGTCCTAAGTTCAAGCCCAGTTGGCCGCTGAATTAAAATACCCCAGGAGGTTGACTCAGCCTGTCATCCTTCCGGGGTCGGCAAAATGAGTACCAGTGTACTGGTAAGGGGGACACTGCATCAGCGGCATAGCCGCGACCCAACCAATGATGCAACCAGCAGCCACAGGCTGCACTCAATAGAGATACTATAAATATGGCATGGAGACAAACACCGCCCAGACACTATAGGAGACAAAACCCGCCGGACACATCCAGAGACAAGCTCCTGTCCGGACACCTCAAGAGACAAACTTATGTCCAGACATCAAAACCACCCAGACGTGTCTGGAGACAAACATAGCACAGACGCGTCTGGAGCCAAGCTGTCCAGAGACAAAAACTGCCTGAATACGTCGAGAGACATACACTGCCAGGATACATCCAGAGACAAACTCTCGTCCGGATATAAATACCACCCAGATACATTCAGAGACAAACACTGCCCAAATGCCTCAGAGCCAAGCTGTCCAGAGACAAATCCTGTACAGACACATCAAGAGACAAACTCCCATCAGGACATAAACACCAGCCGGACACGTCCGGAAACAATCTCCCATTAGAGCAAGGATGGGACAAAAAGAGAGAAGGGTGGGGAAAGGGAGCTCGCAGTGAGAATGTTTGATTGATGAACATACACATACACACGCATGCACACGCACACGCACACGCACATGCACACGCACATGCACACGCACACGCACAGTTTGTGCTTGGCTGATATCGGCAATTTTTGGGGAATAGGCAGGTTGCAGTCATTGTGATTACTGACTACAATACGTACTGTATACAACCTAAAAACCTTGAATAGCTTCCACCAAAAAACAGTATTCAATTTATATAGATGTTTCAGGGATATGGTCACAAACATTGTGTGATGGGTGGAAAAAAATTGGCTCAGAAACTTAGAAGAGACGTTAATTCAGCAAATGGCTTGGAGATCGGGTGTTATTTCACAACTCACTCAGAATGACAGAGCATGAACCACTCGCTCAGGATGGCAGAGCACGAACCACTTGCTCAGAATGATGGAGCACGAACCACTCGCTCAGGATGATGGAGCACGAACCACTCGCTCAGGATGACGGATCACGAACCACTCGCTCAGGATGACGGAGCACGAACCACTCCCTCAGGATGACGGAGCACGAACCACTCCCTCAGGATGACGGAGCACGAACCACTCCCTCAGGATGACGGAGCACGAACCACTCCCTCAGGATGACGGAGCACGAACCACTCGCTCAGAATGACGGAGCACGAACCACTTGCTCAGGATGACGGAGCACAAACCACTCACTCAGGATGATGGAGCACGAACCACTCGCTCAGGATGACTGAGCACGAACCACTCGCTCAGGATGACTGAGCACGAACCACTCGCTCAGGATGACTGAGCACGAACCACTCGCTCAGGAGGACGGAGCACGAACCACTTGCTCAGGATGACGGAGCACGAACCACTCGCTCAGGATGAGGGAGCACGAACCACTCGCTCAGGATAAAGGAGCACGAAGCACTCGCTCAGGATGACGGACCACGAACCACTCGCTCAGGATGACTGAGCACGAACCACTCGCTCAGGATGACTGAGCACGAACCACTCGCTCAGGATGACGGAGCACGAACCACTCGCTCAGGATGACTCAGCACGAACCACTCGCTCAGGATTATGGAACACGAACCACTCGCTCAGGATGACGGAGCACGAACCACTTGCTCAGGATGACGGAGCACGAACCACTCGCTCAGGATTATGGAACACGAACCACTCGCTCAGGATTATGGAGCACAAACCACTTGCTCAGGATTATGGAGCATGAACCACTCGCTCAGGATGACGGAGCACGAACCACTCGCTCAGGATGACGGAGCACGAACCACTCGCTCAGGATGACGGAGCACGAACCACTCGCTCAGGATGACGGAGCACGAACTTTGGGAAATTTTACATTTTCTTGTGTATATATGGAGAAGAAGGAAACATAGCCTTGCTTGCTTAAAATAAATAGGTGTCGAGGGCTTAGTTATAAGACTCGTTATTTCTTTGAATTAAAGGATTTCACTCCAGATTTTGACAATTGTTTTGTCCGGACGATATCTGATTCTCAAACCCAAAAAATATTTCGATGATATCCTTTAATTCGTCAATGAGAGTCGATCGTGGAAAATTGCATCATATAATCATGATGCATGAAATCGCTCCAAGCTCCTAATTTGAAATCTATCGCACTTCAAAACTCATGTTTACAGTAATTAGTAGCTAAGATGAAGAGGCATTCGATAATATGAGTGAGGAAAGTGAAAAAAAAAAAACTTTATCGTTAAGAAATCGTTGCGGTCTGTTCCAAGTCAGGGAGTAGTTGAGCAGGCCAAAAAAACCTGGCGGCTTCAGACCCCAGCGAGGTTACCCAAAGAGATGCCAAAGAACCCAAAGAGCGAGGTGGTCGAGGATGTGTCTGACAAAGAATATAATTA
The DNA here is from genome assembly GCF_056783735.1 of Eptatretus burgeri. NCBI lineage: Eukaryota > Metazoa > Chordata > Myxini > Myxiniformes > Myxinidae > Eptatretus > Eptatretus burgeri. The sequence continues at coordinate 72,823,221 of NC_140971.1, forward strand.
AATAAGGCCGTTAATTATCTGCAAAAGGGGTGCTTCAATTAACCTAAACACCCGATTTTTACTCTTCCACTTCCTTGGAGTTCCCTTAATATGCATGTAAAGTTTCAGGATACTAGGTTTTATGGTTTTGGAGTTATGGAGGACACACACACACACACACACACACACACACACACACACACACACACACACACACACACACACACACACACACACACACACACACACACACACACACACACACACACACACACAGCCATTTATTAGAATAGATTACAAATAACCCGATGTACATACATGAAGCAAAAACATGCGTACGGCTTACGTGCATATATATTATATAATACACCGTGGTTTTCCCTGGGATCATTCCAATTCCCTGGGCCATGGACTAATAACACCCAAGCCGAAGGCCTGAAGCCTGCTGATCTATGCTGTTTCATGCAATGGCGGCACATGATTTTATTGGGGTGGAGTCAGGCCAGCTGAACACAGATCATGTATAATATGTGATATTTTCCAAGTTTAAAAAAGGGCATAACTCTGAAAAATTGACAAAACTCCCTGAAACTCGAATGTATTCTGTAGCTTATCATAATTAGGCCACGTACCAAGTTTCAGGGTATGGGGGAAAAAAACGTCTGAATAACCACAGGTGGGATGGACGGACAGACAGACAGAGAGCAAACCTTTTATCCCGGTGAAATTGGAAGAGGATTAATAACTAGAACAGCACTCGGTAGAGCCGATACCTTCACCAGGCCAAACAGTTTACATTCTCTCTCCCACTGATCAGCCGGATCTGGATCAAAATCGAATCGACTTGTTCTTCTCACCTGCCCAAATCATCCACCTTTTTTTTAATCATAATCCATCCACAATGTTTTGAAATGTCATGTTATGTATAATTTTGGCGACATCTCTCAATGGTGAAGAATCACTTTAAAATTATAGTATCCGGATATTCAGCAAAACCTAATCAATTCGTCCTTGTCACATACCTAACCTAGCCACCAAGTTTCTTCCAAATTCATCCATAACATTTTGAGATATCCTGCTCATAAACAGACAAACAGACCAACACAAAGAAGAAGGATGTCATGCATAGCACGGTACTTGTGAAATCCAACTAAAGAACATGTTTCCAGGTTTTGATTGGTCAACCAATTTAGTGGCGCCACTATGCAAATTCTGTTCCATATTGTAAAGTATGGTAAAAAGACGATTTTGACCTTTTCATGACCTTGACCTTTGACACGATTGCTCCCAAAATCTAACCATATGGTCCTTGGCTAATAACCAATCATCCCACCAAATTTCATGCAATTCGGTTTAATACTTTTTAAGTTATGCGAATAACAAACAAATAAATAATCATTGGCATCTCCCACAAACATAGATTTTGGTACTGATAATAATGCCAGGATTTGGGACATTTTCTTTTAAAAACAAGGGTAATGACGTAATTGTGTCATGTCGCCCATCACAAGATTGGGCAAAGAATTCTGAACATTTTGGCATTGGTTGCATGCCAATTAGATCAAAATTGACCGCGCTATGGTAAAAATACGAATTTGACCTTTCCGTGACCTTGACCTT